>NW_028278075.1:0-600000 GCF_059751315.1 Micrasema longulum
TCCTGGGTCTCCTTTTTATCTACGAAATGTGTTAAATGTGTTAAATGTTTTATTTTAAATAAAAAAAACTAAAATAAAATAGAAACCTTTAAAAAGACCATAAAAAAATTTGGTATTTACAGGGTATAAACCCGTAATAAATAAATACCCGGTATAAAACGTAAAAAGATGTATGTTTATAAAAACATACATCTTTTTACGCACTGTATGAAA
Source organism: Micrasema longulum (assembly GCF_059751315.1). Classification (NCBI taxonomy): domain Eukaryota; kingdom Metazoa; phylum Arthropoda; class Insecta; order Trichoptera; family Brachycentridae; genus Micrasema; species Micrasema longulum. The sequence continues at coordinate 214 of NW_028278075.1, forward strand.
TTAATCTTTTTTACCACTCATGAGTCTTAAATGCATCTATCTGGTGAATTTTGTGAAGTAAAATGGGCTAACACTTTTTTAAGTGCAGTAAATGCCTTGATTTCCACAACCCATTTTCAAGAGCACTCTTCGTCTGTGTAGAAATATCCGCCAATATATAATGTAACGTTTACAGTAAGAATATTGATTTGTATGTATGTATGTCTCATCATAAATCACACGATATTAACTGTCATGAAAAATATTCTGATGAACATGGGAACAAAGTGACATGATGTATTTAATTCATACCGTAACGCTTCGTGTTGAAACATCAATATTAATAGGTAATGATAGAGTATCATCGTAGTATCATTAAGACCATTAACCCCGTAATAACCAGTTACATTTGTAGCCTTTGGTACTAATAAGCTCCAAAGAAGGAGATGCATTGAGATGTATTGAAATCGTATTTTTAGTACAAACATCGTGTTAAAAAAACATTATTTTATGAGTCTACAGGCCAGTTGCACCAAAAAAAGTTAGGTTAAATAAAATGAGAAGTTAGGTAATGTTCCTTTTGGTAAAAATGAATAAATGAGTTGTTTTGTCGGGCTTTTTTCATTTGACCCATTTTCATAAAAACGTAATAGTTACCAAATGCACCAAAAAAAGTTAGGTTAAATAAAATCAGAAGTTTTATTATTGTTGCGCTTTCGTCAAAATGGATAAAAGAGTTGTTTTGTGGGGATTTTTTCATTTGACCCATTTTCATAAAAACGTAATAGTTACCAAATGCACCAAAAAAAGTTAGGTTAAATAAAATCAGAAGTTTTATTATTGTTGCGCTTTCGTCAAAATGGATAAACGAGTTGTTTTGTGGGGATTTTTTCATTTGACCCATTTTCATAAAAACGTAATAGTTACCAAATGCACCAAAAAAAGTTAGGTTAAATAAAATCAGAAGTTTTATTATTGTTGCGCTTTCGTCAAAATGGATAAATGAGTTGTTTTGTGGGGATTTTTTCATTTGACCCATTTTCATAAAAACGTAATAGTTACCAAATGCACCAAAAAAAGTTAGGTTAAATAAAATCAGAAGTTATATTATTGTTGCGCTTTCGTCAAAGTGGATAAATGAGTTGTTTTGTCGGGCTTTTTTCACTTGACTCATTTTCATAAAAACGTAATAGTTACCAAATGCACCAAAAAAAGTAAGGTTAAATAAAATTAGAAGTTTTATTATTGTTGCGCTTTCGTCAAAATGGATAAATGAGTTGTTTTGTCGTGCTTTTTTCAGTTGACCTATTTTCATAAAACCGTAATAGTTATCAAATGCACCAAGAAAAGTAAGGTTAAATAAAATTAGAAGTTATGGTATAATGGTTGCGTTTTCATCGAAATGCATAGATGAGTTCTTTGTCGTGCTTTTTTCATTTCACTTATTTTGATGAAATCATAACAATGATACATATTTTTTATTAATTCAAGGAAATATTTTGTTCTTATGATTAACCAAAATACTCGTATTTCGATTTTGTGACTATTTTTAACAAGTTTTAAATAACTCTATTCAAACTGGTAATTATGGTAAAATAATGTTACCCGCGTCAATAAAAGTTTCAGCTCTGTAACTTAACAAAGATCAACAGATGAAAGAATTAAATTAATATAGATGTTTAAAGATGAGCCGAATGGTGAATGGTTACACAGTGTGTTAATTGGCTTTTTAAACTATCCAATGAAAGGTCATAAGCCCTGTAAATGCTTTGACTTTTTTATTATTTTCTTTAAAAGGTTCTTCATCTCCGTTGAGATATATTAATAGATATAACTGACAGGAGGGTTGAATTCAGTTCTTGTCTACAAAAATTCGGATATACTCAAAATATTGTTGGTAAATAGTTTAAAATGTTTATAAGGAAAAAAAAAATGCAATGAAATTAACGAATAAACATAAATTATGGTTCTATGCTTTTAAGAGAAAATATTGGGTGTATATAAATTCTACTAAAAAAAGATAAAAAATAAAATTAATTATTTCAAATCCACAAAAAATATTTTTATTAAATCCATTCTGATAAAGATCAAAAAATATGTGAATCTCAATCTTAAGGTAAAAGAAAAAATATATCATTATGCAAAACAAAAAAAAAGTTCGGAATTTTGTATATTTTTATATTTCAACAATAGTTGCCTTTACTATTTTTACAACGCATGATATTACCTCAATTGATGTATTTAAAAAAATAATTTATGACCCCCCTTAAAGGTTTCTGTTGTACATTGCATAACCTTTCTTGCTTTCTATAATAAAATGGTTAATATTATAATTATTTAATGCATTGAACTCTTCTTTAAATGTCCCACCATTCTCAATTTCGTTCACCCTATTTCTAAATCTTAACCGTCTCTAGACGAGAGCCTAGTTTCATCACAAAACCTCAGACTTTACCTAGTGGGTTAATTTGTCTATTCTATCACCTCTTAAATGTCAACAGCGGGTCTTCCTAAGAACCTTGTAAAGTCATCCAGTCGCCAGTTTTGATATAAATGTTATTTGAATTTACCGAGACAGTTATGCATTGTTGTCGACAGGTATCCGCCTACGCCATTGGTCGTTATCGTTAATCTGCGATCACAATATCCACTGATCGAGAATGAAAGTTGGAAGTGGATTGGAATTGATCGGTACATTAGATAGTCTGGTAGGTCGTGACACAAGACGTCACGAGATGACGTCTAAGGTCGAGCCCGGGATGATCTCAAGGTAGAACTAATTTGACTGTGACTAATGAGGAACTCCTACGTGCGTATTAATCTACTTAGAAAAACTCTAAGGTTTGTTTGATCATGAATTCAAAAGTTAAATACAGCGGAGTAATGACGAAGGTGTAGACTAATAACAGTAATTATTTATGCTGTGTGCATTCTGAAAAATAAACAAAAAACCTCATGAATAAAATAAAAACTGACCCGACACTCTTGAAATAGACTTACAGAAACCTTTATATTTAAATCTAATCATCGAGTACAAACATATATGCAGTTTGCTTGACCTTTTGCTAAAAGCAATAACCTCCCCTCCAGTCAGCATAAAAAACGTACTGTTGAAAAAAATACTCAAAATTTGTCCAAAAAGCTGTTTTTTGAGACAAAAAGTATGGTTTTGAGTATACTTATAAATTTATACATTTTTCAGGCGTTTCTTAAAGGTAGCCAATTTATTTATTTATTTATTATTATATTATTATATTATATATTTTTTATTTATTAATTAATTAATTTATTTATTTGACGAACTTATGCAGTCCATTATAACGATGGTAAATACAATTTCTCATAATAAATACAGGCACTAATAAAATAAAATACAATTAAATAAAATTAAAGCTAGAACAAAAAATTACAATTACTACCTCAAGACCAGATCCGGTCTATTTTGGTGATTTTTTAAATCTATAAAGACTTACACCAAAAACGTCAAGATCTTGTCTCGAGTTGACAAAACAAAGTATTTTTAAATGGCGATGAAGTTGTTGAGAATATTGAAGTCTAGCCATTTACACAGCTTATGGTCTATCATTGGCTAGCGATCAATCTGTAATATTCACCATTCTGCCTATAGATAGTTGACTTCCGTATTCACGTATGGATTTTTAAAATTCTATGTATGCTTGGATTTTGAAAAGCTTTATATCCGCGTTGGTTTAACATAGAGAATGCAAGTATGGGGAAAACTTGAGTCATCTTTTGAACTTTAACATACCCCCTTAAACAAGGGGGTATGTTTTTAAAGACCTGAAATTTTGATTGGTTTCCAAGATAGAAAAAGGCAAAAATTTCATAATCCTGAAAAAAAAAATCCTGAATTTGTTTTATACTTCTTTATTTCAACCAGATAAGTTTAACTAACAATCATTTGTATATGTCCAATTCTTCAAACCCGAATTTGGATTTTCATTTTATTTGCTGCTTATTTATGACAAATTACGTTTGGGAAAGGATTAAAAAAGTACTTCGTTTTGCTAATTAAATTATTATATTTGTGATTAAACAATGATCGACTTTAGCTGCTTTCGCTTAAAATAATCAGACGGGTGAATACTGTTCGTTTTATTTATTTTTTCAGCGTGAAATTCCCATATAAAGACATAAAGAGCTAAAAGATCCGTGATCTTATTTTTGCTCTATTTTATGTTTTAAGTTACCATTGTTTTACTTACGTTCGTGTTTTTGCTGTTCTTTTTATAGTTTAGTCTATGCCTATTTTATTATTATATACATGTTTAAATTAAAATGTGCCCCTGATAAATAAACGAACTCCTGCACATCATTTGAAGTCTAAGGTTAGATTCCCGAAAAACATAATTAAAGGATTTTTTTATATTTTTTCATTATTTTATTTGTATTTTATCTACAATGTTTACTTGTTTTTACAGCTATATTTCAGTAAATAGCATGTACATTCAGTCTCATTTTCCTCCTCCCTCTTATTTCAACTGTTCGTTGTTCCAATAAAATGAAATATTTGTTATCATATATAAACAGGGAAAGTTGGTGTTTGCTTATAATAGTATGTGTTCTTAAAAAAAAAACTTTTTTCATAAATGACGATATTATGTAGAGCCCTTTTACGTAAAGCCTTCTACACCATTAAAAAGAAGTAGAAAAATGATTTTGAGATCGAATGAAGGTGTTTTATTTATGGGATTTATAGTCCATTTATCGATGACACACAGACGTCCAATCATTTCACCTGAAATAAAGCAACGACCGATGATGCAAGTTATTATTTTATATCGAATATAATACATAATATTCTGCAAGACTAACAGTATTGTACATAAAACATCTGTCTTAGTAAGATCAAAGTCCGATAGTTCATTCACGCCATGAAGACATGAAGAACAAAGAAACATAGCCTATGAAAGGACCACAGAACGTGGTAACGCTCAATCAGCCCTAACAGTTAGCCCAACAAGTCAGCTCAACGCAGTCACTCAGTTCCAGCATGTAGTCTAAGTGTATTAAGTTCAGCACCTCATCACAGTTGCTTTCGCGTTCCACATCAAAGTGTCATATATTTATTCAACATGTAATAAAAAAGCACCTTTAAAGACTCATTTCATTTTTCTATCAACGTCCAACTGAAACGGGATCACCACAACCCCACAATAAGCCAAATCTTATATTGGCGACCCCGACGTCAATTATCAACAATAATTATTGGACTGGTGTTCAAAACTTTAACCCCAGATATCTCTGATTTTAGCTTTTATAAGGTTACACCTTTATCCACACATGCAATAAATTATTAACTATAACATTTACATAATAATATCACTTCCGTTGAAATAACTAATAAGATTTCAATCCATGAACTTCATTTTTAGCATATTTATTATTAAAAAGGCTAACCTGTTTCCAACCGTATTACAGTTTACAGTATTTGCTAGAAGAACGGGCAAACTCCATATTTTGTCCTAATCCAGTTTTGTTGAATCGTTTTTTTAGGTTAGGTATTTGACTTCCATATTTTTTGTTTATGTGTGTTTTAAAACAAACCATAGAACGACTATAGACGTAAAAAAACGACCCTACAATTGATTTGAAAAATAAATGATAATCATTTATAGAAGAAGTAATATGTAGGTAGATATTAAGTTTTAAATGCATGACTCTCATTAATCCAATTATAATAGTATTTCCAAGTTTGTTCAATAATAATCAGATGATAATCAAGGTCTTTCTACGAATAATCATACATTAAAAAGGACAATGCAAGAGGCAAGAAAATCATAAGTACTGTCAGTCATAACGAATCCTTTCAAAATGGTACTTGTCAGTATTTTCTTATGACTTGAAATGCATCTTTCAAATCCAAATGCCAATTTAATCAACAAATTAGAGTGGAATGCCTACTTAACCGGAATCAGCATGGTTGTAAAAATACTCGGATGGTTTCAGACTTAACTTCAGTAAAAATATCCCACAGTAACTCTATTGATCGATTTCACAACTCAGATGTAAGTAATTCTGCATCACTATTGACCCGAATTATTCGGTTCACGGTCAAAACACATATTATTCTTTAATATGCGATTTTAGATTCATTTCTCAGGAGCGGACCGGACCTATTTGGGAAGAAGTAATTTTATAAAAATCATCGTGCGCTTTGGCTGAAATTGAATTCATCAATACTAATCGCACACAATCAACAAATGAAAGAAGGTTAACATACTTTTAATGATGGCTGAGTATTTATTTTTTAACGCCGCGCGTTAAATCATATCCCTAACACACGTTTCTTTTAAACACATTTGATCAGGTAAAGTTCTTATTAAAAAAGATGTTCAATTGTTTTTCTTGGCTTAAATGAGTTCGCATTGAAACGTAATGTTGTACCACATGCCAAGAAAACAATTGAACTTGAGTTCTAAAAACAAGATTTAATAAAAAAATTACATTTTTATACCTACCAAAAATTTTAGTTATGATTTTAACTTCACCTTACCTAGAATCCTAAGGTCTGGTTATGTGAAGTATGTCTAAATGTTTGTAGACAGGCTGACTTCTTATTCTCAGAGGGTGGGGTCAGTGCTATGCAAGCTCTTGACGTCACTGTGATCTGTTGCACACTAAAAACATTGTTGATTAAACAAGTGTAAGAAGAAGTATAAAAATTGAAAATTGTTTTCAGGCGTTACATTACTATGCATTTTATCTACTAGTAAAATCAGCTGGTAAGTCTCACCTACATGATAAATGTTTCAGCTCCTTTATTTCACAAAAGTCAACAGATGGAAGAGTTGAGGAAATGTGAACGTTTTAAACATAGGAAGAATGATGAATGTTACACGATGTTAAAAATGGCCACTTAAACCATCCAATGGCACGTCATAAGCCCTGTAAATGCTTAGACTTCCATATTTCATTCTCAAAAATGTTTTCCTCTCTATTGTAACAAATTGAAATAAATTGTGTTTTTTTTCTTGATTTTTATGTCATTTTGTTAATTAATTTGAAAAAATATGTAATTGAGAAATTTTGACAAAAATTGTATATATTAGTAAAAGTTTATATTAGTTCTTAAAATGTTATGAACTAACTTAATAAAGCATAAATAAATCAATTTTTATGTAGCGGTGAACCCCAGTCAACTATCCTACTTTATCTACCTGTAATGTTAGGAAAACGTAAATTCAAATAAATTCGTAAGCGGCTCTTACGATCATGACTCGATGGGAATTTTTTATTGAACCTGGCGACTTTATATAATCTTCACCAACAAGCTACAGAAAGTGGCTTGGTGGTATTTTAGTTTTAGTTAAAATATAAAAAGTGAATTTTTTTTTTTCTTTAAATTGTAATAATGTATAATAATACTATTTAAATAAATAAAAATGACGACTCTAAAAAATGTTCACACTGGCAGCACCGTTCTGGTTTATAAGATATTCGAGTTTTCTAGTGCGTGGTGCGATTTGCTGTTGGAGTTGTTAATGCTAAATTATATCGTTTTCTTGATAACTAATAAGCAGAATTGAGTAAAATTGATGTATTTTAAGTAACACACTCTTATGAAGACGTAAAAGTGGTTTTCAATTGTCGCTTTTAACTATTTGTGGGGAAATTCGTCTGGGTAAAGTTAGTTGGCGTTAGTTAGAGATAGATAGAGTCTCCATTAGATTTTGAATTTAATATTAAATTATTTCGAATAAGGTGGAGGTTTTACTTTTGAACAACTACACCTAGTTACACTCTTGAACTAGTGATAGCCCTACTCATTTGTATGGAAATAAATGTGGAATATCGGGCATCTTTATCTACTAACCAGTGCTGCCAGTAAATTCATCTTGCAAACATATATCATCGACTAGCCCACCTTGAAAAAAGACCAACTTTGAAGATTTTATACATAAGCTTTAAGATTTATAGAAAAATTTTGAGCAGGTAAAGTTGCCTATTGAGTTGTTTCTTTCCATAAGCCCTAATTTTTAGTATAAATCTGTTAGTTTTACAGTCAGAAAGTCCAATAATAGATATTAGTAAAGTCAAATGTTGGTTACCTATCCATAAGTCATAGATTAAAAAAACACTTATCTTTTTTCGACCTACTAACTTTTTTGAGGAACAATGAGGTAAAGTTGCCGGTATGTCTATTATATAGATCAAATATTTCACTAATTATAACCTATAAATTTGACATATTATAAATCTTTTATGTTCCAAATAAAATCAAAAGAGATTTATCTGGATCATTTTAATCGATAATCTAATAGTGATGACGTCCTTCTCACCTCTGATTATGATTGATATTAAATTTAAAAATGATGTAAGGATTGCAAACCATTCAATTCAAGTATTAAAAAATTATAGATCGTGTTATTTTGCAATGCGTCAATCTATTCATGAATCGACGGGGATTTGAATGTTTTAATTTTAGGAACAAGATTCACTTATAATTGCAATCATCCAAAAGTAATTACATTTGTATTTTTGATTTACACACAAAAGTCACCCACAATGTTTGATCAGAATTAAGACCTAAATCACGGCGGCAAATTAATATAAAAAGAATTAAATTTACCTAAAGTGATTTGAATACAATTGAATCGTTCTTTGCACGTTTAATAGAAATAGAACCTTCAATCTTATGTTTTTAAAAAGCATGAACCTTATTTGCTGTCAATTAATTCATTCTAGATCGCACCTTACAGTTGTTTTATATTTGAATACTCTGGAAAGTGTTAATGTCAAAGCGTAACCAGTATTAATTATTGCACTTATCGACAAAATTAAAGTTTTTGGATGTTACAAGAACTAAATAAGGGTGATTGCTATAAATTTTTTCCTACTAATTCCGAATCTGCTTTCCAAATACTCATATTTCCCACACGCTAAGTCGTCCGGTTATTCTACTAAATCAAATTTATCCACAATGTTTGATTATGTCCAAATGCTTGCAGACTGGCTGGATTTCCTCCCTAGGGAGTTGTTCATATTTAAATTTATTTCAACAGAGAGGGAAAAAGTTTTCGAGAAGAAATTTGGAAGTCTAGGCATTTACAGGGCTTATGACCTGTCATTGGCTCTGTAAATGCCCTCTGTAAATGCCCTGTAAATGCCTAGACTTCCAAATTTCTTCTCGAAAACTTTTTCCCTCTCTGTTGAAATAAATTCAAATTTATCCAGATTAATAGGCAATTGGGTGAATAAAATGCACGAATCGTTAAATGAACATTGTTTTAAAGCGGCTTTAAAAATAAGATATTCGAAGAATCAAACATAAGGAACAAGATATGCTTATTTGAGAGTAACACATGCAATTGCAAAATTATGTATTTTATTGAAAAATTGTAATGTAATGTAGGACTTAGCGGGCAAAATTACGTAAGAATCAGTAAGAATTGTTCTTGTTAGAAAATTATATTTGTTCAGTGTTATTATACTGAATTCAATCAATCGTTTATGGGTACTTTTGTGTAAAATTTAAAACTGTTAAGAATTAGGTGAATTTATTTATTAAAAAAATCATTTCAGTATATTTCCGTTGGATCACTTTTCCCGGAACAAATAATAATTTTTGTTTGTTTATTAATTTATGCTTAATCATGTAATATCATCATCATTATTTCTTCTTCACTCCGTATCAATCGCAGCGTATTGTGATCATTTTTCTTACATGCAGGTAAGATTATCAGTCTTACGCTTCAGGTACCAGTCCAGGGACTATGAAATATTATAGTGTAAAATTTTTTTTGAAATAAATTGTTCAGATCAACCATGTCAGGAATCGAACCCGAGGCCTCTTGCGTGGTAGGAAAACGCGCAGACCATTACAGCACGAGGCCGACATGCGATATGAAATTCCGAAATAAATTTCTTTGTCTTTATCAATTTACCTTTAATGAATCGTGTGGACGTGAATATTAAAAAAAAAACATTTTTTATGCTACGATGTACCAATGTTTTCACATTTCAATTTAATTTCAGCCGTATCAATATATTTATACATGTTAATCAAAATGGTTTAATTTTACTCTTAGGGAGTTTCAACATTTCCTCAATTTTTCCATCCAGAGCAGAATGGTGAATATTATACAGTGTTTAAAGTAGTCAACCATACCAGTCAATCACAGGTTATCAAACCACTGTGAACCATTATATCCATAAAATTTTCTCAAAAATGTGAAAATTTCTGAAAAAAGTAGTGAATTCATATCATTGGATGGCAGTATATCATTTATATTTTTTTGTAATACAAAACCTGTAGATAAAATATTAACCTGTACATCTATTTTTATTCAAAATATATCAAATTAAAATCTAATGTATTATTACAAAAAAAATGTTTTTCCTCTCTGGTACAACAAATCGTAATATATTTTCGTAGAGAGTCATCAAGGGCAAAACATTCGTCCAGAGTTCTGGTTCATTTTGAGACATGCGTGAAGAGGGGGCTGATCGAGTTTGCAAAAAGTTTGGGACATTATAAGAAACGATTAAACAAAAAATTGGTCAATCCTACCTGAAATTAAAAATTATTGAGGAAAATACCCATATTTCGTTTAGTGTCTAAATTTCGGATAGCATTATAACTTTTAGACCATTATCTAGATTGCACTGCGTCTTAATGAAGAAAAATATTTTGTGAAAATCTAGTTTTTGACGATACTGGGTTCAAGCCAAGTTGTGCAGCATCGCTATACCCTGTCATCGCTCTAATTTTCTTACCTCCTCTTTCATTAGTAGCTGCTTGATTGTGGAATAATCTACCTATTAATATTAGAGACGCCCCTTCTTTATTTACATTTGTCACTATTTAAATATTTAAATTGTTCCTTTATCCTTCTTTTTTCCTTCCCATCCCCTCTCCTCTTTTCATAGTATGGTGTTATTTTTTTATATTCGTAGTATAGTGTTATTTTTTTATATTTGTTTTTAAATTTTGTATAAAATTGTAAGATTCAATATGTCCATGTAATTGTAATTTTCTTAAACTGAACGGTTTGGGTAGGTAGGAAGAAATTTCCGCCTTTGTATGTTTATATTTTGTATATGTATATGAAGTGTTAAATACATAAATACAGCAAGTGGTTTGCATAAATTCTTTTTAATATAGTTTAATATGAAAGCGTCATATTCTATTTGTTATTTCAAGTCGATTATACGTCAAAATGGGGTTACGTTGACATGCAAGCTGTAAAGTATATTTGGTAGTGTAAAGTATTTTCGGATGCATAACCGTTCCTAATTTCGGATACCTGAAATCAGTCGCCGCCAGGAAAACGACGAAAAAAAGTAACTACATGTAAGTTCTTCAAGTTCTTCAGAAAAACAACCCTTGCTGCACTCGAGTGAACAATGTGGCTAGAATTATATTAAGAAGATACACGCCAAGGAAATTCGACTAAGTGCCGTAAATGTTTCAAATGGAGTCATGAGAAGTGTACGTGGTTTAACCGAAAAGCCAATTTTTTTTAGTATTTTTTTATTATTATTATTTTACACATTTATAACAGCAATATACAAGTTATTAATTATACAACAAATTCATTCAGTAGTAAAAGAAAAATACAAATTTTTTGTTTTTGCTGTTGGTTCATCTAAACTGCCTAACTAGGGATAGCTTCCCCGTTCTAAGGCAGTAAATTATGTATTTTATAATGATATTTAAAAGTATTTACAGTTTTATCATAATGTGTGCTTTTTCAGTCTTAAGGGTAAACAATGAATATCCAGAGAAAACATAAATAATACCAAAATCTCCATATCTTAAGTCCTAAGTCATTACTAGTAAAACAAGCAACCAGCTTACGTCCTTCTACATCGGACAACAAATTCAACAAAGACTCCCTCCGACCAATATGGATTAAGAATGCAGTCAACACCTTCCTCAGCCTGGCAATCCCACTACATTTCCACGAAACTCACTTGAAGCTAGCTCAAAGAAACTTTACCTTCCTGGCTCCGAAATTTTTTAATCAACTTCCGGCAGCCATAAAAAACTCCACAAGTGCCAATGTATTTAAGAAAAATGTTTGCAATTGATTGCTACACATCGATAGGGACGAGGTTGTCAATTTTTTTAAAGTACGAAATTAGCAAAAATTTACAAATCTGCTTTCCTTCCATACTCTTTTACTTTTATTTGCTTTTTATATATATTGATAATTTTTATGTTTTTCTTATTATGTATTTTTGTATAATTTAATTTAGTACGTACTATTATTTGGCATATGATTTATTACTCCCATTCCTTATATTTCTTACTATAATTGAATGAATTTCTAGAAAACATAACTCAATTATCATTTCAATTATGCTTTTATATATATATATATATATTCTTTTTCTGTTGATTTAAATCATTCTCTTATTTTGTGTTATTTTTTTTTTATACTACTATATTTTACTATTATTTTGTTGATTTTAATGATACCACTATTTTGTTTATTTGATTATGTGTGATTCTTAATTTGTATAATTTATATTTTAAAAATTATTTCTGAATATCTTTTTTGCATTGTATTCTTTGGAATCTGATTATTTATTACTTTTACCTTTTTTTCTAGATTGTGATTCTATGTCATTATAATTTGATCTAATTAATTTTACTACGTATTTTTATTGTTATTTATTGTGGCTTGACACGGGCATAGCTTAAAAAGCCTTAATAAGTTCATAAATATTTAATTTTGTAATTTTTAATGAATAAATAAATAAAATAAATAAATAAAATAAAATAAATAACTGGAATAAGCTTATATACCCTCGGGCCCATATAATATTGCTGCTTTTGAGCCAAAAAAGTATTGACTCCTCTCTGTAGAATTAGATCCTTATTGGAGTGTCTAGTATTATGAACATGACAAACCCTTGCGTATTTTTCCCTGTTGAGATGTGTGACCGCTACTGACCTCAATATATACTGTTGACGAATATCCACAGCACTTGAAATTCTTTGAAAAGCAAATCACTCGGGTATCGGTATGGTTTCGCAGAATGTCTGGACTAAAAGTTTCTATTGATGTTTTTCTCATTGGATTTTTTTTTCTTTACCAAAGTAAAGAAAAAAAATTCACTTACCACTTACCACTATACCACTTACAAATAAGTGGTATTTGAAATCAGGCACACACTGTATTTGAAATAAAGACCGTATTTTCCTCACCCCATAAATAGCAAGGTTTCGGAAAAATACATTTTATGTTTATTATTTCTATTGCGATGAGTGTTTTATTTTTTAGAATCAGTTAAATGTTGATTTGAGTAATAGATAATACCAAATTGAAAATCATAACAGTCATGTTTTGAATTCTACATTATGAAAACAAAAAGGCATCTGAAATAATTATTTTATTTTATGAATGTGGATACTTTCCTTTGCATAAAATTAAAAGCTTAATTAAAAAAAAGAATAAGTTCAAATTTTGGATCTGCCTTTTTTTTGCACCATTATTTTTAAATTTAACTACCGTTTCAAGGATTATAGCCAATAAACCAGACAACTCTACCCTAGTTCTTGTGTGTTAAAAATACCATTTTGCAAATTGTAGAAAATACATTTTATTTGTTTTTAAAATCAAATAAGTCAAATCAGTGAGTGGAGATTGGCACTCAAAAACAACTGAAAATTCTATTTAATAACGGAAAAAATGATAACTCTTCAGCTATATTAACGCGTAATAAGATAATGAACATATTGGCATTCATAACTTATTTTTTATCAAATGGTCTATTGAACATACAAGAACTATGTTTATGAACTAATCATCATAATAGTATTATGTTCACTTAACACTTATAATTGTTTGTTACAAAATTTTGCAATAGTCCACAAGTTTTAACGAAACTGACTTTTCTGTCTTTCAAACGATAGCGTTTTAAAAAAATAGTAGGCGAAAAAAAGTGTCCTGATTTTGAATTTGAATCTGCCTCCTTCTTCGTATGAAGTCCTTAATTTTACACATAGAGCTGTATTCTTCATCCGCCCAGACCCATAAAAACGATAAGACTCCGCTCTACCCAGATTCACATGACTGCCGGTAATGCAGACATCTGCACGACTTATGTCACCGATGCCTCTTGTTAGCGCCAAATGGACGTCCCACACGTATATTTTCTCCTGCACGATCTAACATCTAACTAACCAACCAACTTAACTATCTTCTCTTGTCTTTTCTTTAGAGAATATTGTTTTCAATTTACTTTACAAACAACGGCTATACACTCGGAAACAGAAAACCCAGCCCCCGAATACAATTGAACGATAAGAAATTTATCGATGTTCGTCGGTATTATCATCATTTCTCTTTAGTGTATCATTGGTAGAAATTAATCGAGTCTATCGTTAAGGCGAGATAATCATTTGTATGCTTCAGTTCAGATCCAATCCAAGGAATATTATTTAATATCATAATAAACTTTTATAAAACTGTAATTTCAAAACATAAATCGCTTTACCGAAACTTTATCAACTACCTTTGGTTTAAAATCTTCTCCTTATATTGCTTTTTCAAATTTGAAATATTACTTGCTAAACCTGTTATTTCTTCTTTTTTCTCTGCTGCATTAACATGTTTTTATACTTTTAAACTACTTTTAATTACTAACATTGCATATGTATATAAAATCAATATATTGCTGCTCTTACTATGTGTCATTAACTTTGAAGATGTTTTTAAATTGACTAAAATTTATTTTCTTATTTAAAGATTCTTTAAAGATTATTCTCATCGTTACTTTAAATCCCTTATAATATGTACACCGCAAGACAAATAAATTTACGAGTTCTCAAAAAAAACTAAAATTGACATATAATGAATTATTCTTGATATTTAATTAGTTTTTTTTATATTGTTTGACATATGTGATGACTACTCGTTATTTCAAGGTTAAAATAAAAAATCTTACTCATGAATTGTACTTAGAAATTGCCATTATATATCAGGTATCAGATTACCCGAACCTTAGAGACCCATAACGGTTCATTTATGGTCGAGTGTTTGTGATGGAATAATAAAAGACATGTTATTTTTTAATTCATATTTAAGAAGTAGGTTCTTATCGCTTTATTTTAAATTAAAGTATTTTACATTTAAACATATTTATAACATTTAAAAATATTTAGTACTTAGTGAATTCACCTTTATTTTTTATAACATGTAAAATTCTATTATTTAGAGAAGCGTAAAGCGAATCTAAAATTTCTGATGTTATTTCTTCTTCCCAAACTTGAATTAAGTTTTTTTTTAATTCCTCAATGTTTTTTGATTTTTTTTTCCCGACTTTTTTTTTCATAATCGCCCATAAATTTTCTATCGGGTTCAAATCAGGGCTATTCCCGGGCCACGTCAACGATTTTAAGCCAATTTTCTCCTTGAATTCATTGATCTATAAAAAAACAATAAATTATTTATCATGTGGTCACAAAATGCATTTAAAAATATATATATTTGTACTCACAGTGCGGGCTCTATGGCACGGCGCAGAATCGTCCTGAAAAATTGGGTCCGCGGTATACTGCGTAATGTCCTCGATTGTTGGAATAATATGTTTTTTTAACACTTTTTTGTACTGAATGGCATTCATCGTACCCTGTACAAAATTTAGAGGTCCTAAACCGTATGCTGTCATGCACCCCCAAATCATCACTTAGGGTGAATTGTTTAACGGTTCGAGTGACGCACGACGGATGATATCTTTCCCCACGTTTTCGTCGAACTATCTTTCTGCCGTCTGGACCAAAAAGGTTGAATTTTGATTCATCAGAGAAAACAACATTTTGCCAATCCTCCAAGGTCCAATTCTGGTGCTCTTTCGCCCAATCCAGTCTAGCCTTCTTCATTTTGTCCGTGAGTAATGGTTTCTTTGCGGGACTCCGTGCTTGGAAACCATGCTCCAACAGCCGCCTGGACACTGTTTTTACTGAAAATGTTGATGTGCTGGTAGACTGCACCTCTGCGTGTATTTCAGGTGCCGTTAAAAATCGATCGCGCATAACAATTTTTTTTATTAAGCGATCATCTCGGGCAGATGTCACGCGCCTCCGTCCGCTTCCTTTTTTCCGTTCTATGGATCCAGTTTCTTGGATTTTTTTTTATAAAAACCTCACTGCACCTTCTGAATACCCAACTCAACGAGATATTTCACAATTAGATATGTTTTCTTGCGACAATGTGATTATTTTGGATTTTATCGCAATCGACATTTGCTTTGCACTTTCCATGATTGTTGTGTTATGTTCACTCAAACGCGGGTAAAACAAGACTGTTGAGACATTTTAAAATGTAAATATTGTAGAAAGGTGACACATAGTGTCCTTAATTTATTAAACAAAAGAAAGAGGTATCGATAAAGGATTTCTTAGAAAAAGGGTTCAGTAAAGTCAAGGGGCGCGGTAGCAGGTAAACTCGTAATTTTTTTTGTCTTGCGGTGTATGTGTATATTTTTGTTTTTCCTTTTTAAAAAAATATTATTATTATTTCATTTTATTTTTACATCTGAGCATGTTTTTCATTCTTTATTTTAATTCTTAACTTTTAATTACTTTTGCAAATTTTCTTCGTTTTTTTACATTAATTTTAATTTTTCAACAACTTTTATTTATGTTTATTTTTCTTCTCTTTTTTGTAAGAAAATGATTAAATAAAGTAAGTAAATAATAAAAGCAGAAAAATTATTGAATAGAAAATTAATAACGTATATATATAGCAACATGCAGACTAATTTTTATAATACTAAATTTATTATTATTAACACGTATTTAAATTTAAAAAGCAACACTAAAAGCCGTGTGGTTGGCAGCGCCGAATCCGGATTTCACCCACAACGCGTAATCCGTTGCAACGTCAGCTCGGACAAGATATTAAACATCGCCCGTCGTGCACCGGAAGAACATTTCACATTTTGTCTTGACATTTCATGCTGCTCACCGCAGCTCTCCATCCAGTGTTCTCTATTGTAAATTTCTTCTGTCCAAAAATTGTGATGACGTCACTCGTGTGTATTTCCTCAATAAATAACTTCAACTGTAATCCATCTTTCTCATTTAACCTCAAATCAACTCACGCGCACCCATCCATACAATATTATAGAACGTTTTCTTATTGTCAAATGAAGACCAGTATATTTTTGCAAACAGGAAATGAGTCTCGTTCACAGTACTAGAATTAAAAGTAAACTAAAAAGGGTGCAGGCTTATATGCATAGCCGTAAAAATATTTAATTTATATTAACTTCCAAAAAAATAAAGGAAATCGATTGTTTAAATTTTTTGGCATTAGTGTTAAAAGTGTTTTCAATAAATAAATGTTACTATAGTATTCATGAATATTCGAAAGATGAAACAGTGCATTTAAGTGTGTAAATGTAAGAAATGAAAGCACTTAGCTTCATTTGTATTATTTTTTTTATTGGTTAGACTGTTAGAAGTTGCTTGCAGAAATACGTCCGCCTTTTAGTCATGAATACTTTTGTTTTATTGCTTTGTATTTAAAACAATTGTACATATATTATGGTTTATTTTTTGAAAATATTATTTTTATATAAATGAGACAATGAAACATTAAAAAAAGTTAATATAAGCAGAAAGTAAAAAAAATATAATAAAAACATGTCATCTGCAAAAAAAATGTAAAAAAAAGTTAAGCAAACTAGTTATAGGAAAAACTAATGTTGGGGAGAAAAAAATAAATTTTTTACTGACATATCTACCTGTAACTTATTGTTGAACTGTATACTGATACAAAACAGAGTTGTTCCGCAATCGATCGCACATTGCACTTCCACTGAAGAGCACACTGTATTCTGCACATAAAATCTCTGTTTTGAAACGTATTCTGCTTCAGAACATTTTAGCAAAAGATATACAAATCCAAAGTGCCACATTGGCTCTGGTCTGCATTGATGAGGTTAGATTGAATAGAGATGTTGAATTAAATAAGAAATGGTTAAGATAAATAAAATAAAAAAATAACCTCAAAATCCAAAAAATGTGCGAAGGATGGTTTGAATAGCTCATATATATTTGTTTATCAATGATACAATATACTCGTGGTTTGCTTTACATACATGAGTGCAAACAATGCCAATACTAATTGTTCTGCACTCGTATGCTATTTGCTCCATCCATTTTAATGATCACAACGTGGTCCAGCACAGACTAGGGATGTCTGTGTCAGTATGCAATTTGGCTGTACGCAGGTTGGTATCTGCCTGCATAAATACTTAACAACTATGTAGTCAACAAAGAAGTCACTTCTTAATATAGCTTAGTTCTTTTTTAACACCAAGGTGACAAAATATTGACATTTTGAGATAGACAATGCGAGTTGACTTTATCGACAAATATCGGTAAATCTTATCTTCGTTGTGCTATTGGGAGCTTGATAAAGTAAGATGCTCTACATGTGATTATGTAATGGATCGTTATATAAACAAAGGTAATATTTCATATACGTACGTAATTGCTCAGGCTGCTTTTTTAGATGGATATGGAAAAAAGTAACGTAAACAATACTTGTCTGTGTCCGGGTGGATGAATAATACAGTTATGTTGGTGAAATAGAACCCGAACCCAGGACGACTACTTTTTGAATGAATGGCTGCTCTCAAGTAAAAAAAATATAGAAAAAATAAAATCAGTGGAGAAACGTTCACCTCTCAATGTGGTAATTAACATGTTTGTTTTCCTTGCTTGAGGTTCCGGGTTTGATTTAAAGGAGATTAAATTGGAGGTTTTTTTTTTTCTTAAATGGACATAGACTTTTGTAACTGAATTTGAGACAAGTAAACACGGTTTTTGCCACCATTTGTGTTTGCAATACGGTAACGAGGAAGAATGAGAGCAAAGTTAAGAAGAAAAATACTAAAAAACATTAACGAAGCCGATAGGAAGACCTACGGTATTTAAAACGGTTTTCGAGTATGTGGAGGAAGCACTTTCACTGAAATATTTAATTGTCCTTGGACTGGTACCTGAATCATAAGACTGATCACCTTACCTTTCTGATATTATTCAACAACGCAGTGCCCTACGAACCACCATCTGCGGATAATGGTTTGATGATGGTGAAATAATACGACCTTCTTACACACAAGCCATAACGGGTAAAATATGGGCGAAAAATCTAATAAACGCAATGAAATAATAATATTGATACATTACAACAGAGATGACGAACATTTTAAAAAGGTAATATATAAGTTAAGACCTTTGAAAAGCTTCTGACCTGTCATTAACTAGTTTTAGCAGCCACTTTACACACTGTGTAACTTTCACCCTGCCTTAGTTTGAATATTTATATTCCTTAAATAAATTTTTCCATTTGTTGATTTTTTTAAGTAAAAGAGCTGAAACCTTTAACGAACTGTAAATGTAACATCTAAACGGTAACCCCTGTTAATGCCTAGACTTCTATATTCCCTTTTACAAAATGTTCTTAATTTATGTTTAAATATATTAATATCAATAACTCCCAAAGGGGTTGAATCAAGTTCTTGTCTACAAAAAATTGAATAGACTCAA
Source organism: Micrasema longulum (assembly GCF_059751315.1). NCBI lineage: Eukaryota > Metazoa > Arthropoda > Insecta > Trichoptera > Brachycentridae > Micrasema > Micrasema longulum. Next base: position 19,730 of record NW_028278075.1, read on the forward strand.
AATATTTTTCAAGTATTATCAACCAATTTAAAACTAAGACTTCATTTTAAATTTCACAAGTAATGGCAGGCGCTGTTACACAAGATTTTAACGCTTATCAGTTCATGGTTTACCTCTCGTTTTTATTCTCAAAGCACTTTTTTAGTTCTCATACACATTTCTTCCTTCTCTAACTTATAATACAGGCTAGCCCATGCGGCAGTGGCGAGCCGTGATTTATTTTGTGGGTAATCTACAAAAAATGTTGATTAATTTGTACCTATATATAAGTACATAATATGTTAGTAACGTAATTTTAAATGACTACTTTTTCTGTGGTTCTGTGAAAATCAACTCTAACAAGAAAAAAATGTTACTAACCAAGCGATAAACGTATCTTTATTCTACACTATTTTAATACAATACTTGTACAAAAGTTTATCAACAAATACCTTAATGATATTCAGTTGTAACTGTCAACACTGAGCACTGATCAATTCTTTTTTAAATTGATTATGTTAAAAACGGCTACTGCAAACGCCACATGTCCTATGTGATATATAATATGTCAACAGTATTCTATCAAAGAAAAATAGTTCTTTGGAAAAAAATATCGAAAGACTAGTTTCCAAAGAGAGAAAAATTCAAATAATATTTGTTGTAAGCTTGTCTTAGCACTTAAAATGTTGACTGGGGTTAAAAATTTATAATTTGGTGTGCATTTTTGTATGGAGAAATAAGCCGAGGTAATAAGCTAGTTTCAACGTTCACCGAGAAGTATTTTTTTGTAGGAAGATATAAACGGTGGTGGTAATTTATATTAAATAATATTTTTTTTATTTATTTTCCTATAAATGTATTTATTATAAAAAAATATTGTTGAAAGCCAAATATAATGGTAAGCTGTGCATTATCGCTTATTTTGGATTCGCCCCTGCCACGCGGCTTGACTAAGGAAACGTCTCCCATCCACTATCAAAGATATCTACCTAAATGATCATTAATCAGGCCATAATCTTTCCTCTTTCAAGCAACTCTCAAAAAAACAGTTCCTGATTTTGCTGACTTTCCAATAAGTTTTGCTAAGAGAAAAATAAGAAGCAGAACTTTACAGCTCTGGAATGATCGCTATTTAGCAGAACCTACAGGAAAGGTAACAAAAATGTTTTTTCTATCAATTTACCATGCTTTTAAATTCAGGAAACTGCAGCGTGCAGGATACGAACATACACAAATCCTGACAGGACATAGCGGATTTATGAGCTATTTACACAGATTCAAAATATCTGAGATCAACACTTGCCTATGCGATAATATTACTCTCCAAGATGTCTCTCATCTATTAACGCGTTGCACCCTTTTTTAGTCTGCAGAGAATGCAACTGGAGGCGCGATGCCGAAGTCTAAATGAGGATTTACACGATGTTCATGTAGTAATTTGTCATAAGGACTTGTCAAGAGAGGTAACATTATACATGACAAATATAGTAAAGGCAATAAAAAGTATCAATGATAGCAGGACACCAAATGCCGAACACTCTTTAAGTGGACGAGTTTTCTGTGGTTTCCTCGTCACTGGAGCAAATGCGGAAAAGTTCCTAAAACAGGTCACAGCTGAAACATCCCACTGATCCTTACACAATATATCAACTAAATAACTAAACAAAGTTTTCATTGAAGTAAATTTAATTTAAAAAAAAATTTAAAGTAAACAAATAAATAACCATCCCTTTAAAGTAAATATAAAACCTTTACATTACAAGCAAGGTAAAAAAATAATGCAACTCATAAAAAAAAAATAAAAAAAAATCTTTCCTCTTTCCTTCTATATTTATTTGCTTTTCCTATTAACAACAAGTATCAAAATTGATAAATTTATATTCAAATACCAGTTGTTCTATTTTTGTATATTTTTTTCGTTTTTATCGCATAGGTTTTGAAACTAAAATCATACAAATAGCAATGGAGTTCTATTAAAAATTGTCAATAAATAAGAAAAATCGACATCATTATTATTGTATTTTTTGAAGATGCTGTTTAATTAAATTATAGAAATCCGATCAAATATCTATTTTCAATTCCAATGAAAATGGTGCGTTTTCATTATTTTTAGTTTAAAATCTTCTATTTTAGAAAACATGTGTATTAAATTTAGGAAGTATTACAATTTTCTCATATCTAGAAAATCAGAATAGATAAATTTATTATATTGGGGCAGCCAGACGGGAGACTGTATTTTTTATTCCATTATATTTATATATTTTAATAATTAGTTCAAAGGTTAATCTAATTAACCTAGATTCAATATTTTATTCGTTATATTTATTATACAGTTTGTAGATCAATTCAATAAAAACATATTTATTGGTATAAAGGTCGAACGAGAGATTCAATTATTTTTTTATGACAGGATGATTTTCTGTAATAACTATTGGGATAGGCTGAGAAGCGTCATGATAATGATATTTCAATTGCATAAATGAACAAAAATGTAATTTGCATAATAATCTCACCTTATGTTAAAAAGTGAATAACCTTGATTGTCAAATATGTAGTTAAGATACTGTTCTATTATTAAAAAGATACGTCATAAGCTGCAAATGTGAAATTGTTAACTATAGAATATTATAGGTATTCTCCATCCCTGTTGTAATTTGTTAATCTTAATGACTCCCGAGGGGGTGAAATCTAGTCTTTTGTCTACGAACATTTGGACAAATTCAAATATTGTTAATTATAGGATTTTAGTACCCAGTTTAGTAGTGTATTTTTTCCGTTTTGCTATTTCGAGACAATTGGTCTTATATTTTTTTTTAATTCCTGCAAATCAATAAATTAAAAAATGGTAACTTTAAATAAGAATGTTTTGAAATGCATTGAAATGTTGGTTTTCCTGTTGTTTTTCCTAATTCAAGACTATTATAATATTATTAAAATAGAATACTCTTAAAAATAATCGTTTAAAAATTCGGAATGCGATGTGGCCTCGTGTTTGATTGCCGACAAAGTTGTTGTAAAATATTAATGTGTTTTTACCTAAATTTTATATTTGGAAATCAAACACTTTTTTTCATGTATGATTTATTATTAGATTAATTAAAGTAAAAATGCATTTTAGGAGAAATAGTGATTCAACAATTTTCAATTTAAAGCAAATTTAAATTTATTTTAAAATACAGATAAGGCTCAGATAAGCATTATCGATAAAATCAAGAACGGAGTTCTGCGTTGGTTTGCTCATTTAGAGCGAATGGACAGCATAATTACGGCAAAAAATATTTACGTTGTGAATATTAGTGGGTGAAGAAAACGACAGTGAAATACATTGGCATGACCAAATCCAACAAACGCTCTAATGTAAACATGTCTTAAGTCGGAATGTCTTCGAGTACCTATTAGAAAACTCCAAAATTGATGTAGTCAAGTCCATCAGAGATTTAGGAGTTGTTTTGGACTATAAACTGACATACAACGAGCATATAGATAATACAGTAAATAAATCACTGAAATTACTTGGCTTCATTAACAGAATATCCTCTGATTTTACTAATGTCCGTACAATCAAAACTCTTTATTGCTCAACTGTTCTCCCTCTTCTTGAATATGCCTCAGTGGTCTGGTCTCCATTCTATGTCAATCGCATACATCACATTGAATCAGTCCAACATCGCTTGCTTCGAAAAATAGCGTGGATGCTTGGACTAGAGAGAGATAATTATTCTTATGCTGAAATAGAGTCAATGTTAAATATTTCTAGTCTACAAAAACGTTGAACTAATATTGACTTTATATATATGTTCGGCATACTAAATGGTATAATCGATGTTCCATCATTACTGGGACAAGTAAAATTCAATATTCCGACTCGTAGATTGAGAAACAATGAAGTACTGTTCATCGATCAGCATAGAACAAACTATGGCCTAAATTCTCCAATGACCCGCCTTTGTCGTATTGTTAACTCAAGACAGGATCTGGACTTTTTTGGTTTAAGTTTACAACGATTTAAACGAGCACTAAATAAATAGTCCAGATCTTGTCTCGATGTCCCTTATGTTTGTCAATGCTTCTTTCTTTTTTCTTTAAATGTTTTAAACTACTCTTTTATTGTAATATTTAAACCTTATAAATTGTATACATGGACAATGTCCGTTAATAAATAAATAAATAAATAAATAAGCGTGCATGAAAAAATATATGAATGTAGAGGAAGCGAGGTCTGTAGGTAAAGACAAAGTGATATGGTGTTCCATCCTCTCTGCCTTCCCCCACGGATAAACCGTGATGGTTTGTTTGTTTGTTTATAATAGTCTATTTTGAAAGTCGGCCTGGTGCTGAAGTGGTCAGCGCATTTGCTTACCTAGGTCTGATAGGTCTCGGGTTTGATTCCCGACACGGTTGACACAAGATATTTATTAAAATAAATGTGTTTTTACAAAATAATATTTTATAGTCCCTGGACTGGCACCTGAAGCTTAAGACTGGTCATCTTACCCTCATGTAAAAAAATATCAAATATTGGTTTACTTATGCTGTGCCCTATGTACCATCAGGTGCGGGAAGGGAATGATGATGGTATTGAAAGTGCGATGTGGCCTCTGTTTGATTTTCAACATAGTCGATATAAAATATAAATGCATGTTTTACCTAAATTTTATTCTAGAAAATTGAACCTGGACCTGATTTGTGGCAACGAAAATAATTACCACGCCTCAATATGATTTATTACGTAAATACTCAATGTCAATGACATAATTTGTTATATTTAGAATTTTTATTTAGTAAGACATACATTTTATGAAAAAAAAATACACAACGTAAAATAATGCTAAACTCTAGTAAAAATATATAGAGTATTGAAAAAAAAGTAAACTGAATTAGTATTAACGACATGATTTTATTGAAAAATATGTCATATTTTTGTTCTCTGTGATTCGAATGATTGTTAAAAGTGTTTGGTTTTCTTATTAATTTCATATAAAAAATAAACTATGTTAGGCCTGGACAAAATGCAAAGCGATTGTTCTGTAGTTGATTTTGATGCAATTGATCTATTCACAGCCCGGGATGAGTTGAAAAAATCGTAATTAAAGTTTCTTTGATGTCGATTTGATTAGTACTTAAGGGGCTTCATAGCAACCAATGAAATAGCGTGAGTTTCGAAATATTCTTTACTGATTCGTTCGACATCTTGCGGATGAAAATTAATGTGGATTATCTGACGTTATGAAATAAAGCACAGCGGCGTTAAAATACAATAAAAGAGGCTAATAAAATTACTGTTATGATCGCGTGTGTCAAAATGGCCCAGATGAGCATTTAGAAATGGCACATCCTGCGAGTTACTTAAAGATTAATGAGGTTAAATTCTCAAGCCTGACAAATATTCAAATAAATACGTATGTAGCAGTGACGTGCGGTGACACTTTCTATGGGGAAGTATTTTTTAACCACTTCCATTGTTGGTGATTTGTCGTTACTTAAATCTCAAATGACACATTTTTAACGTTTATTATTATCATCATACCCCTGTTCGCATCCGATCCCATGGTGCAAAGATGACAGTATTAATACACTTGATGCAACGTTATTCAATCATCTATCACACGAAAGTAAGGTGAATAATCTTAAGCTTCTGGTGCCAGTCGAGAAACATGAAACATTGCATTGAGGGAGAAAACCAACCTCCACCCGCAGCTGTTAAAGAGTCCTGGTGGACTCTCTGTCAGACACGCTATTTGAACGAATTTACTTTTTACATATATATGCATAAGTGTAGTTTTTTTGTGATTTTTGTCAAAATCTAGAGCAAAAAACAGTTTTCATCTGGGAGTTTCTCAATATCTAGAATTGACTCTAGTTTGCAATTGATGGCCTTGTTTTAAAAACCTTAAATGTCACAAACCACCAATACTTTAAGAGTCTTTATAAACTGAACACCACGGAGTTTCTATGGTGTTTATATATTTTAATGAAATAAAATCATACATATACCGTTATAGCACAGTATAAAACATAAAATTTTTATAAATATTGTACCTTTATGATTATATTTATATATGAAATAATACGCCAGTGTGACATTTGCTGTATTTAGATATTTTTGGGCCCTTGTAAATTATAGTGCTTATTATGAAGAAGTTCGTATAAATGGTGGAAATAAAAATAGCAGTTTTCAGAAACTTGCGTATTAGTTGCATATATGACTCTCTTTATTAAGATTTGTAAAAATATTCAGTAAACACTACTTAAACCATATAATTAAGAATAGTCCTAAAACTGCATATGCACATCAAACAGAAAGCGACTAAACTACTCATAAATGAGTATTGACCCATTAGTTTCTTTGAAGACGTCGCTCAGTACGCAACTCCTGGTTTGATTTCAACAATGCCGTGTTGTGTCCTTTCAAATTGTAGAAATACTGCTAGAATCTTAAAGAAACAGGATGCAATCGCATTTCATGTGTAATTAGCAAATGAATGTGTATGTGACAAATGCGTTACTTAAAATTTTTAGTATTATTCCATCTGTTAGATTGTCGAAGAAACAAAATGAACATTTTGTTAGTGTTGCTAGGGGGGTAATTTTTTTTAACCTACTTTGCTCATCTAATAAGAGAACTAATGAAAATTGGATCTCAGATTAAACAACTCTATCGTGGACATTTGACCGACATTATCTTAAAAACATCAAATATTATTTAACATGACATAAAAATATCCATTTTATGTAAAATAAAATTTGTTTTATATTTTAAGTTTAAATGTATATAACAGACTATCCAGAACATTTTTTGAACTGTCAAACAATGAAAGGTATTAGTAGAAATATTAATTAAGAAAAAATATCGTTTTTCAAACAAATTGACGTGGATAATTGGTATTTTTACAAAAACACCTTATTATCATCATCATCATCATCATTTCCTTTGCCCACATTATGGTGCATGGGGCACTGCGTTGGAACACTAATCGCAGCGTATCTGTTTTTTTTTGTTAAATGAAGGTAAGATGATCAGTCTTATGCTTTAGATGCCAGTCTAGGGACTTTAAAATGTTGTAGTGTAAAAATACCAATGTAAATAAATATTTCATGTCAAGCACGTAGGAAACTGAACTCGAGACCTCTTGCATGATAGGCCACCGCGCTGACCGTATTATTAACAGTGAATTTGGGATATGAAAAAAAAGCGGTTTTAAGGACTCGTGGACGGAGAAATAAATTTCGGATATTTGATGTTTTCAGAACGAGGTCTTTAATTTTTATTGCTTTTCTGAAAACATATTTAAAAATAACACAACACAAAACTTAAAATTGAATTATGTCTCTGTTCACTCACAACTCTAATATGTGATTGTGAGGTGAATTTAACAACATACATGAGCTAGATTACAGCACGTCTTACAGCCACTGAGCGCATGGACGGAATAAAATTCAGCCCCTATTTACATTATCTTAAAATAGACGTATGAGTGGTCTTTAAAAAATCTTTTACAAACGTGAGCTAGATTACAACACGTTCTGTAGCTACAGAGCGGATTGATGGTTGAAATTCTAGAATCTAATTTACGAAATTTAAGTATGATATCATTTGATAGTTTATGTCATTTACACACGGATGCTAGATTAACAAACGTCTTCCACTTACAAAGCTCATGAACAAATGGAAGTCTATCATCTTTTAAAAATGATGTCAATAAAAAATAATATTGTTTCAATTTATAATGTAACAGTTACAGACACTGGACATAAGTGCGTAAATTAAATTATTACAAAAAAAAAACCCAATGACCAGAGTACAAAGTATTTTTTCAAGTAATCATAATTAAAAGTTAATAATAAACAATCGAATAGATTAATCGGGTTTTATACTATATATCATTTCCTTTTTGGGATACACAAAGTGTTTGAAATACATCTAAATCCAGTACTATTAATAAATTTCAATGAGTGTACGGTCTTCCAAAGTGAACTAGAGAAGCCATGAAGTGGACACGAAAAAATGCAAAAAATTATATACTTATGCTACACCGCGACAGCATGTCAACCTTACAAGTATTAAATGATCTAAAGTCTACAGATTCAATTATCTATTAAAGTAAAGGGCATACCGAAAAAAAAACTGCAGAAGTAAAAAACGGAATTGCAATTACATGAATTTAAGCACACGATGGCAACATGAAAAATGAGCGAGTGGATGAATTAGCGAAAAAAGCTTCCAAAATGAGAGCTCTCCGTACCTTTGACCATATTCCCATGTCATACATTAAAATCAAGTGAGAGTATAAGTCTGAGTCAGATAAGATCAAGAAAGAATTTCTAAAATGATTTGGTCAAGTAGAACAAATGGACGACAAAATAATGGTAAAACAAGTATATATGTCGAAAATGAACGGAAACGTGAGACAAAGACGACTAAGAAAGACGTAACATGATCAGATAAAACAAAATCTTAAGTCTGGTTTTGTCAAAAGCAGACAGCACCGAAGGACATGTATGACATGTATGAATGTGAAAGAAGCTAGAAATGTATGCCGGGATAGACGTGTGTGGCGGTCCATTCTCTTTGCGTACCCCTACGTGGAAATGGCGTGATGGTAGCAGTAGTAGTAGTAGTACATTAAAAAAATAGTGCAAGAAAAATCATGTAATACTTGGTACAAAAGATATTTATCAACTGATATAGGCAAAATAACGAAATGGTTTTAGAAATTTAAAGGATGCCGAGATATTGGCTACTTACAGCTAACACAAATGCTTTCAGGTCAAGGTGCTTTCTGAAAATATCTTCATCGATTCATAAAAAGAGATAATGATTGCTGCCCTTGCGATGGACTCAGCTCTCAGGACGTCCTCCATATATTACACGATTGTCCTATGTTTGACGCGAAGACGTTAAACTGCCAACAAATGTGCGCACAATACAGCCAAGTTTTTCAAAACCCAGAGGAAGTAATAAAAAACGAAGCCACTGAGGAAAGATACATTGACTTTCTGAAGATCAAAGTTATAAAAAAATATAAAGGAACGGACCCAGACCTGTGAAAAGTAAGTGTTATGCAGTATGTACATACTATGAAAAAAAGCTGTGTTTGCATAAGCAATGCAACAAATAATCGGAACAAGAGGAAAAAAAAATACTAATTACTGTTTTAACAGATATTATTGTTAACAAGAAGAAGGTGGACAGCAACGACCGATATCCAAAGGGTAGTTTTTGTAGGTAGTCCTGCATCAGATATCCTCTGCTTGGTAACTGCAAACATGTGGCTAACAGCTGAGGCTGCGGCTGCGAGTCGGGTTCTTTATATATTATATATTTAAATAGACATTTAAGTATTGTTTAAATAATAGGGACTTCAATAAATTCTCGCTGTTTTCCAACAGGTGGTGTTATCTTAGCCTTTTTACATCGGGCAAAACTACAGCCAAATTTATTACGTAGCTCCACAATCGGCGTGTAATTACATTATTCTACAAAAGTGTAAACAACATTTTTTCATAACGTTTAATATGTCGAATTTCGTGATTGAAAAGAATATTTGCAGGCAATTTTACTGCATCACTTTTTTTTTTTAATATGCAGCTGAAGCACGTTTTATAATTCTCGTGGAGACTTAAGATGACCATGCTCTGTCGAAAAATCAGCGAACATCATCATCATCATCATCTCTTCTCTGCACCACGATCGGCTGGGCATAGTGTATCACGAGCTCCTAAAACCGAACGAAACTATCACAGGAGATTGCTATCGACTACAATCGAAACGTTTAAACCGAGTATTGAAGGAAAAACGGCCGCAATACGAGGAGAGACACAAAAAAGCAATGTTGGCAAGGCTAGTCTAATCATCCTTCGAAACTCGCCAGTGGGAAATGCTACATCACCCGCCGTATTTACCGGACATTGCTTTTTCCGATTTTCACTTGTTTCGATCAATGACTCGAGGCCGGGCTAAGCGACACTTCCATTCTTGATGATATGACAGGCGTCGTGGCGCAGTTGGTTAGACGGCCAACTGTGAAATTGGCGTCACGGGTTCGATTCCCGCCAGTTGCAAGAAAAAAATTCAAGAAAGTTTTTTTTTCAATTGGTCTGAGTGTTGTGGTGTATTTTTCATTACCTCATTCCATATCCCCTCTATCCCACCTGCTGACAAGCCTCAAAATAGAGGTTTAGCGGGTTATTCTTTAAAAAAAAAAAATAATGATTCAGGCATAAATAACCAAGGAAGATGAGTCATTCTTTCGAGATGGTATTCATTTGCTGCCAGAGAAAAAGTAGTCGCAAGCGACGAATAATGCTTTCAATGACGTTTTTAACTAATTAAATTCAACTTGTTCAAGTCCCTAATACATAAAAAACAGAAGACATTTTATTAGTTTATTTATTCAAATGTACAGTACGGCACTCCTGCTAACTACAATGTACATAGATAATATAATTAGGTATCTACAAATACATTATTAAAAAAAACACAATTTATTATTAAAGTTTATATAAACAATAGAAAACAAAGACGAATAAATCACCAATACACATTATAATACAAAGTTAAAAAGGAAGAGTCGAAAACTGGCCATTCCACCATGGAAAAAAATCCATTTCTCTCGGTAGGCTGTTCAACAGTCCAATCATTCTTCCTACAGGCATCAACAACGATAAATTTGTCCAGCATTCAGGAATAATAAATTGTTTGTGTTGCCTAGCTCTTAAATAGGTGCTCGGTACATGTAATCTTATTCGCTCCAAAATGTTGGGATAAAATACTAACCTGTTCAGAAGTTTAAAGGCCATCATAAGCAAAGCAATGCTCCTTCTGACCCGCAAACTTGTGATGCCGAGCATACCTAAAAGAAACAATGCTAGGTACTGCAATGGGTAGTATCCATACTCTCTCATGTACAGGTAACGAAGAAACCTCTTCTGTGTTTTCTTAACCAATAGTGAGTAAGCGGCATTACAAATATATGACAAAAATTAATAGTTATATGCTGCATTTGTGTACAAGTGCAGTGTTCTATAAATCAATAGGTGCGGATAGGGAAATGAGTAATGTTTTTTTTACTGAATGCTGATGTAATTTTTCTATCATTCTTTGACACAAACATAATATATATGTGTCAATGAACAAATATTCTCGCGTCAAACTGCAAACTGACAGTTACAGAATTAATATCAAGGTCACTTAAAACCATCACATACTCACAAAACAATAATTACAGTAAATCTATTATGTGGCCAATAGCAAAAAATCGTACGTGTAAAGTATTTGACCCTATTATGGCTCATACTGATATCTCTATAATAGCCTTTGTTGCTTGACATTGAAGCACTTGGCTCATCTCTGCCTTTTTAGCAAGTGCCAATTATGTTGCTGTCATTATGGTCTTGAACAATTAAATCGATTTCGTTTGTCATTCCATTTTTTAACTCAAGTGATCTTGCATCCATTGTAGTGTTTAATCGGCGTATGTATTCTTTGATGCAATCTGACAAAATATATATATGTAATTCGATTATATGTAGTAACAGTTAGGTCACGACAATAACGAGTATTATGTACACCAGAACTTATTTTTACACCGACGGAGACACGTTCCACACAGCAACATGTAAAAAAATATTCTAAAAAAGGACAATGCTGGATAAATTTCTCGTATAATTTTTTTTTACTATTTATTAAACCCTAATTTTATTCAAAAATACAGCATGACAAATCGTAACAAAGATTATTTAACAACAGCCAATGACAGGTCATAAACCCTGTAGATGCCTAGACTTTTATTACGTTCTGTAAAATGTTCCTTATCTCTGTTGTAAAATGTTAAATATTATAACAATAACCTTTCTCTTGCGTATACCTCAATGCGACAGGCGCCGTGGCGCAGTTAGTTAGACGGCTTACTGTGAAACTGGCGTCGCGGGTTGATTCCCGCCAGTTACAAAAAAAAAACCATCGCGTAAAGGAGCAAAGCAGGGATTGAGGATGGTCAGTGCAACAGGAAATTGGATATGAAAAATGTTTTCTTACGCGCCGTAAAAATAAGAACATTTGAAGGTATTAGAAGCAAACTTCTCCACCAAAAACAGAAAAGTAGTTATTGACGCCAAAATAAACTAATCAGAAAATCCTACCTTCCAAAATAATAGCGTAATCAAAACCATCTCTAAATCTTGCAGAAACAGATTTGAATTTTACTACTTGCCATCGCAAACTGAGCATTCTCCATTGAGTTAGTTAAGCATAATTATAAATCTCACAATTTTTTTTTCAAAGTTTTTTGCAAATATCTCAGTAACTCCTTCAACAAAGATTTCTAAGTTTGCTTTTGATACCCTCATTTAATTGTAAGGTTTCTCGAAAATGTATGAAAAAATTATAAAAATGATTTTGATAAATATGATTTTTTTTGAATGACGTCACTAGTTCTCCGAAATCAAGAGAGTGTTTTATTACATTTCCGGTTACCGGGAGACCAACCCACCAATTAGGACAACTCGTCGTAGAGAACTTGAGACGTCGCAAGCGGAGTAATTTCAAAATGACAAATCGTAAAAATATCAAAGCCCTGATAATACAAATAAATATATATTTCTTAATTTGGCTTAGTTAAATAGTCTTTTAATAAAAAACATATATATGAACCTCTGAAGTTTTTCATTCCAAAAACTAATAATAATAAGTGTAAATTCAATATGGGATTGCCCAGAACAGTTATCTCTCATCAACTTTAGGGTGCCTGGAAGAATTACTAGACAGGTAATACCGTTTTATAGCAACAATTTACGGACCGTCTATACTTGTAATCTGTATTAACTAGACTCCAGAAACTCCGCAATAGTAATTCCCACGCATCGGATATATTTATTGTAGGATATTGTTCTTATAGATCAAACCTATTGAACTTTTTCAAAGATGGTGAATGGTAATTAAGCCTTTAGTATACCTAACTGTTATATGAAACAGTGTTTTATGATTTTCCTGTTATATTTACCCCTGAAAATATTTTATTATTTTATTTGATTTTTACTTTTATTTATATTGTTTAAAGCTTCTACTGAATGTGTTATATAATTTTTAGGTTTGATTTTTGTTTTTAAATTTTAGTAATGCATGTTTTTTTTATCAATAATTAAATCAAATATGTTAATTTGTTTTGTAAAAGGCAATTTTGCTATTTATGTTAATAAAATAATAAATTATATTTTTGTATTACTATTACGCGATGTTAAATTAGTAAATATTTATTGTACCGTGTAAAAAGTGGTTCAGGTGTACAATGTACATATCTTGTAATCTCCTTTGCATTACATTTGATAAGGAATAAAAATTATATGTCGATTTGTTATTAAATACATTTAAATTAAAAATCATATATGGGTCTCCGTCTAATAATCAGAGCGTTTGCCTGTCATGCAGAATGTACCGGGTTCGATTTCCGACATGGTAGAAACAATTATACAACCAAAATTGCACGTACACCCTGCTAGGAATCGAACCTAAGACTTCAAGCTTAGCAGGTGAATGCGCCAACCACTACGCTACAAGACGGACTTATTCCCCATTAGAGACCATTTACCAGAAAGTCGAAAACACCCCCCTAAGATTTTGGTTCTATTTCACACAAATAATTGTATTCTTGACTCAAAATTTATCATTAAATCAATGAAAAGTAAATTTTTTTAGTTGGGTTGTGGTCCCGTCTTATACCTCTATATTCGAGGAACCTAAGCACTATCCATTAGGAAGAATGTGGGACTGTGTAAGTACACAAAATAAATAGCGTCGGTGGCCATACAGTTTGTGACTTGAGCTTTAAAACAAACTCATTCCTACAAATGAGTATGAGATCCGCCATTCCCCGCCATAGGGAAATAGCGGGTTTTGGAAATGTACAACTAAAATGTATATATTTTTATTATTTTTATTTGAATTTGAATTTATATCATGCTTATAAAAGACCACATAGTTTAAAAATATATTTTTAAGAAGGTAGTAACGTAATAATTTATTTTCATGCAAAACTATCATTATTATTTTTTTTATTTGTTTATTTATTCATTCTAAATTACAAAATTAAATATTTATGAACTTATTAAGGCTTTTTAGGCTATGCCCGTGTCAAGCCACAATAAATAACAATAAAAATATATAGTAAAATTAATTAGATCAAATTATAATAACATAGAATAACAATCTAGAAAAAAAAAGTAAATGTAATAAATAATCGAATTCCAAAGAATACAATGCAAAAAAGATAATCAGAAATATTTTTTAAAATATAAATTATACAAATTAAGAATCACACATAATCGAATATACAAAATAGTGGTTTCATTAAAATCAACAAAATTATAGTAAAATATAGTAGTATTAAAAAAACAAAATAAGAGTATCATTTAAATCAACAGAAAAAGAATATATATATAAAAGCATAATTAAAATGATAATTGAGATATGTTTTCTAGAAACTCACTCAATACTATAGTAAGAAATATAAGAAATAGGAGCAATAAATCATATGCCAAATAATAGTACGTACTAAATTAAATTATATAAAAATACATAATGAAAAAAACATAAAATTTATCAATATATATAAAAAGCAAATAAAAGTAAAAAGTATGGAAGGAAAGCAGATTTGTAAATTTTTGCTTATCTCAAACTTTAAAAGAATTGAAAAAATTATTTGTAAATAAATAATGCCGTGGGGTATCTGGCACAAATTGGTAACTAATATTTGACTAGTTGTGAGATAGTGCATTTTTCAAGTTGAAATCTAATTCCAAATAAACAATTTCAATTAAATCATACGATGAATATTATAAAATGTCTTTTGTTGCATTAATAAAACATGAAATATTTTCATTTACTTCTTAAACAAAAAATCTTTAAAGCCATTTATAAAGACACCTCATTAAAAAAAAATGTAGTTACTAACCTGTGCCAGAAACCCGACGATATGATATTCTGATGACCATTTATGAATATTTCTGTTATGTCCACAAATCGAAAATGCGGATTACTATTTTAGAACACTTCTATGCCGCTGTAAGTCACACGGGGATTATACAAGTAGACTATTTTGTAATATTTACAAATGTTATTTTGGTCTTAAATCTAACAGATGCTTTTTTCCTTTAGAAATCTGTGTAAACTGATATTTAATGCAAAACGAGTTAAATATTGAATATTGAAGATTTTCGCTTGAAATATTAGCACACTTATATAAAATGGACTATAAAGGTATGTATTTCAAAAGAAAATATTAATAACTGGAACATGTGATTATGTGAAAATTACAGTACAATGCAATAAATAATGTTATGTTTATTAAGAAAATATTAAAATATGGCAAAGAAAGTCAAGGAATAACTAGAATATTTGTCAAAAATATTTTTTATTTGTCGAAATTATTGTAGACAAGGACTGGATTCAACTCCCTGGGGAGCTGTTTATATTAAAATATTACAACAGAAATGAAGAACATTTAAGAGAAGGTAATATAGAAGTCTAGGCATCTACAGGGCTTATGAGCTGTCAATGGCTGGTTTAAGTGGCCACTTTACACACTTGTAAATAAGGTTTTAAGCTCTTTAACTTCACAAACATCAACAGATAAAAGAACTGAAGGAATATAGATGTTCAAATGTGGGCAGAATGGTTAATGTTACACAGTGTGTAAAGTGGCCACTTAAACCAGCCATTGACAGGTCATAAGCCCTGTAGATGCCTATAATTCAATATTACTTTTTCTTAAATGTTCTTAATTTCTGTTGTAATATGTTAATTAGAATATTTGTGTTATATAAGTTTCAACAATTACATTAATTTTCTTTATTGTCGGGGCTAACAAATCATTTGATACAAAAATTGTTTTATATTTTAAATGATTATTTCTCTTTACCGTTGCACAATAAATTATTTTACAAAATATATTAACATTTTTTAAAACAAATTAAACTACAATAAATATTTACCTATAACTTTTGTTTAGTAAATTACCCGCTTTATCAAATCAACCAATATGCCTTAAAAACAATATAAATTCAAAGATTTCAGTAAAGATGAAACAAATCAATCAATATTATAAAATGCTGTAATAATGAAATTATATAATTTACGTAAATTTCATTCCATCAAATCAGCACAAACACCAAAAATTATCGAATAAATTGTATGATAATAGTTAAATTGATTGTTTTGTTTTTTAGTATTTCATTCATAAATTTCAACAATTCATACATTTAAAAAACTGAGTGACGTATCTTAAACTTCAGGCAACTAAATACCTTGTGTTAATTTAGGATACAACATCAGGGAAAATGAAAGCCTATATATTTGAAAATACGATAATAAAAATTAAAACATAAATTTCATATCAATTCTCCATCACTATCCGAAACAACAAATCAGCACCATAAATTATCAAAAATAAACAAACTTATCCAATGACTCGCAGCAGTCTTCTGCGATGATCTCTTCCCCAAGACAAAATTCAATTTTAAATATTCCTTCTGAAAATGGTTTTTGTTTTGGAGAAAGTTAAATCAATTAAACAAACTTAATGAATTAAACAAATCAACATGGTATAAAATTAATTTTCATTTTGGATAAAAATTTCAATAATGTATCTTAATAATACACATGCCCTGAAAGATTTTTTGTGTATAGGTGACTTTTTAATAATTTTTTTCTCAACAACATACGGTGTCAACTAACTATCACTTCGCGTTGGTGATTCATTCATTGTCTGTGCCGCAAACTGCAGTCTTTTTTACAAGGCTTTTGGTACCCACTGATTCCAACAATAAATTTAAACTAAGGTCTATCGTATGTGGATAACATTTGATAAACTGCATCTAAAGAATGGACATGGAATAAATTTCATATGTATAATTGGGTATTTGATTACATCAATACCGAATATTTGATAATTCGGTATGTAAAATTATTCGTTTTCATCTATTAACACATATTTATTCTTATTGTAATACCTACAAAACTTTTTGACCCTTGAGGTAATTTTGATCTCTCACATCTTAAGTACATTTTTACATTAATACCTTTTCAAGAGAAATCGATAATGAACATTAAAAAATATATAAGTATTACTTACGCTTATAAATATACTTTACAAATCGAATGATAAACGCCGACGATAAAAAAATGAACTATTATTTTTTTAATATTTTGATTCACATAAAAAAAATAGAGTTGACTTTATGCTAAAAACATGTATTTAATATTTTTTTCTTTTTGAGTGGTACTTATTTATGTCGTATTTTGAATATTTTAACTGACCCTTAATAATTCGTAAAAAAAAACTAACACAATAAACATGAAACGTAATGTACAATATAAACTATATAACTTGAGTACTGAGTTTATGTCATGAATTAACGATCGTCTACCAATATAGAAAACGAGGAATATCGAAAAATATATGGCGTAATCAAACCCAAGTAATACTCAAAGATGGACATGTCGAAAGTTAGAATAATTGGCGCGCGTCTGAATACAAAGACAGAGTAACATGATGTTCTATCCTCTCTGCCTACCCTTTCTGATAAATGACATGAGGATTTTTATTGTTTTTATATTTAAATATATACTGTACTTTTATATTTTCAGGTTAATAAATAACTTACTTTTAAACGTTGAAAACGCCCGATGCTAAGTACCTACCTACAGATAAAATAACAATGGCTTATTGCGTCCAAGTAGTTATGGTGGTTGGTGTTGTTCATTTAGGATAACGCATGTTCCAATCATCAAACGTTGCGATAATCTTTTGAAGTTCTGCCCAATAATAATCGGGGTTATGGGCAGTGTATAATTTTCTCACTGACAACATAATCTTAAGACATAAGTCGGTATGTAACGGAGTAGTTTAAGCAATTTACTCCAAATTTATGCCAAAGGGCATTGGTAAACTATTTATGTAAACGAAAAGTAATTCTCCAATCAGGTTTTTGAAGCCTTGTATTATGCCCCTAAATAATAGGTATTTATGTAATGCATATTATATCAATTACGTATGTGAATTTGGAATAACGTGATCGAATTTTATCTAATATGTATTTAAGTCCATTATATTTTAAGTTTGACCTAATGTTTTCACCCCTTAGGGAGTTATTAAGATTTTACTCTACAAATCATTGATTCTACTTGTAGTTCCACACCGAAAGCACACAATGCGAGCTTTACTGTAAATGCCAAGGCATCCATATTTCCGCCTTAAAGAAGTTCCGCATTCGATTTAATTGTATGAATTATTCTTAATTATTTTTCATCGGGGTGAGAGTCAGTGCTATTCAAGCTCATGACGTCACTATGACCTGTGAAGATCTATTGTGACGGGTCTCCTTCAAGCCTAGGTCTATAAATACCCTGGCTACTGTCTGGAAGGCGAGAGTTTACATTTTGCTTAATCTCCCCCTCCAAGCCCAGATCCGTAAAGTATCGAGCTATTATCTTTAATATCAGCCTCAAGGTCAACCTCAACCTCAGGTTTAACCTGTGGTCCCCCGAGAATGAGGCTCATTTTGTGATGTAAAGCATCACATTCACATAGAATGTGTATGGGTGTTTCCTCATCTGCACTGCAGAACCTACATCTAGAAGATTCGGAAAAGTTCATTCTAGCAAGGTGTTTGTTTAATCTGCAGTGCCCTGTAAGGGCTCTAGTGATAACCATCACTTGATTTCGGCTAAGCCTTATTAGGTTGAAGGCAAACCTTCTTGAGTACTCTTTTATCAGTTCCTTCGCATGGCGCTGATCAGGTACTTTTTGCCAGAGCATAACGCTCTGCTTTCTGGCCCATGACCTAAGCTCGTTACTAGGAGTACATTTGGGTAACCCTCAGTAGGGCTCTGTATATATATGTCTAATTACATGTAAGTTATATTCTTAATATTAAATCTGTTCTTTTCTTTTCTACTTTATGTCTACCTTCTTGCAGTGCTCTTTTTTTATGTTCTTGTATTATGTTTTCTGTAAAACAACACTAGTATTTTAGATTGACAAGCTTCATATAATAATAACTGCGGCACGGCACAAGTCTTTTTATTTTATTATTTATTTACTTAAGTTAGTTAATATTACATTGTATATTAACTAATATATTTACAATTATAACAAATACTTATTAAATATTTCTTACATAACTACATTATTACAATAAACATAACATTTTTTTTTTAAATCCGTAAGTTTTCTTTCATTCTTCATACTTTCAGGCATCTCATCATACAGTTTTAACCCTTTATACATTAAGCTATTTTGTGATTTTGTTTTTTTCTTAAGTGGTAGTCTTATCCTATGTCTATTTCTTGTCCTATATTTATGTACATTTCTATTTGATATAATTTCACTTATAAAATACTTTGGCATGAGATTATTAAACACTTTATATATAAATACAAATACATTATACAATAGTCTTTTCTTTATTCCTATCCAGTTCAATTGTTTTCTCATTTTTTCAACACTATTACATTTGCTTTTTTTCAGTATAATTCTCATTGCTCTATTTTGTAGTATTTCAAACTTGTTTATGTCTCCCTCGTTAGCTAAATATAGTTTAGTAGAGCAATAGTCCCAATGAGGGGCAATTATTGTTTTGTATATAAGTTCTGCACTCTTTTTATTTATTTTTTTTCGAATTCTTCCTAGGAACAAATCTTTTTTGAAATTTTCTGTTAAAAAATTAATCTGGAGTCAAGAATAATTCCTAAGTATTTCATTTCATCAACCCTTTCAATAATTTTACCATCAATATTTACATTCATTGTTATGCCATGTGCTTTATTACCTATTTCCATATATTTTGTTTTACTAACATTTAATTTCAATTTATTTATCTTTAGCCATGACGATATGTTCTGTAGATCTTCATTCAATTTATTGATTGAGTCTTCAAAGTTTTCTCCCGCTATATATATAAGGGTATCATCTGCGAATAGTCGTACTTTGCAGTGCTTTATTATCTGTGTGATGTCGTTTATATATATAATGAACAATATTGGTCCTAGCACTGATCCTTGGGGGACACCTAGTTCATTTTCAATCGGTTCCGATTCTGAGTTATCTATTTTTGTTATTTGGTTCCTTTCACTTAGATATTCTTGAAACAGTTTGATAGCACTATTAGATTGTCTAAGTATTCTTTGTTTTTGTATTAGTTTTTTTCTATCTATCGTTTCAAATGCCCTCTTAAAATCTAGAAATACAGCTAATATAAACTTATTTTTATCTATATTATTTTTCCATGTATCTATCACAATGTTGATCGCCGACTCACAAGAATTTTTATTTCTAAATCCAGATTGTTCTTCACATAATAAATCATTTTCTTCTAGATATTCAACTAGTTGGTTTTTTATTACTTTTTCTAGTACCTGTTCGTATTTTGGTAACATATTTATAGGTCTATATTCCTCACATTTTTTAACTACATAACTTTACATAAATACCTATCAACAGACCTGGTGATGGAAACTGTAATGCGATCTGAAACGTTGGAAAAGAGTACGATCGACGCGACGCACGGTTCAATTATCCAGACAATTTTATTTCACATCTGAATATAGTCAAAAACATTTTATTTTCTAAACACGTCGCTCACTGTCTAACCCTGTATCAAGTCAGAAATTAAGGTAAAATTACATTGTTCCCGTGGCGTGCATGTGTTGTGTCCAGACGCTTCGACACAACACACGAGAGTAATGCATTTCTACCCATACAATATTCATATAAGCGATACTCACCAGATTGCTCTCCAACACGCCAATCCAAAACACACGAGAACTATGTAACCCTGCTTTTACTTTTTTTTTCAGTTGAGTCAGTCGGTTTTCAACAGACTTCATTGCAAATGAAGTCTTCTATTAATTACTCCGACAGGTTAATAATACATATTTTTATTTTCTGAGCAAGTTGTTGAAGACTCTTGGTCCTGTAAACGGGTAACTTCGCTGTCCGTACACCTATTGGTACTTTAAAAAGTAAGAAAAAAATATCTCGTTTTCGTTTGCGTATATGTATGCTTTGTTGTATGTTTAAACATTTGAAATAGAGTGATGTTTAGAAAGGTTTTTCTTTTGCTCATTACGACATTATATTTATTTGATTATAATCAATGTCAACCTCAAATAATAATAATTGTTTTTATTTAGCATGTATTAAGGTTAAATATTTTTCTCAAATTACCATAAATACATCAAGAAACATGGTAACTTATCCAAAGATCTGCACGCTTATTATTCCAATGTTTAGAATAATTTAACAAAACAGAAAATCGTGTAATATATTGAGGAGATGCCCTAAAATCGTTCAATTACCTTGAAGTAGGTAACAATGACTTAAAGGTGTGTGGATACACACATACCTGTACGTATGGCAAAATGCAAAAACAAAACTTATAAAAGCAATTTATAGCAACACAGAAGAAAACATTTTTATGAAGGGAATATGGAAGTCTAGGCATAAGGTAAACCTGGAATTAACCGACAGGGAGGCTTACCGACATAATAGCTAAGGTTTTGGGCCCTCTATCCTAAATCTAGCCTATAATCAGCAATTTTATAAAAACGAATCTTCTTCTTCGCAATCTCAATCCTGGGGATTGGTTCGCAGCAAAGTCCTGCATTTCGTCCTCCATTGGTCTCTATTTTCTGTAGCTCTCTTCAGCACGACATATAAGGCGCAGTTAAAATCTTCGCACACTTGCTCCAAATATTTCCTTTGGGGGCGCTCTCTATAATTTGTCTCCTCAGTCATTCCCTCTATGATCTCGTGCAGGAGACCCTTATGTCGCATAATGTGGCCAATCCATCGGGCTTGCCTCGCCTGAGATGGTCTTGATTAGGTGCCTACCTTCTTCGATTCAGTTGAGAATCTCGTCATTAGTGATGTGGTTTCTCCAGCAAATTCCTAATATGTTTCTGTAGCACCACATCTCGAAGGCCTCTAGTCTTTTTTTGTCTCTTTTGGTAAGGCACCATGTCTTACAACCGTACATCAATATGCTCCATACATATGTCTTGGCAAGTTGCTTGCGGAGTTTAAGATTGATATTATTTGACTCAAAAATCTTTGATTTTTTGTTAAACGCAAGCCTTGCTTGGTGTATGCGGCAGTCGACTTCTCTTTGTGTTTTCCCATCCCAGGTGGTCCTGTTTCCAAGGTACACAATCTCTTTTGCGTTTTTTAGAGTTGCTTCTGACATTACTTTTTTCATTTGTTGCTTATTACTTCCAAATTTAATTATTGATTAATAATTAATATATCAAATCATACAAACTATGATTCTTATGGCAACGGAAAGAATCCACAGTTCAGATGGAATCTATGTGGAAAAAATGTTTGGATCATCACTTCTCTCAATTATTTAAACTAATTGGTCGTATATTTAATTATAACGAACCTGAAATTTTTCTTTATATTGATCTCTAAACCCTGTTGTAATAACCTGAATGATGAAAAAAATCCTCGAAATTGCCATGTGGTGTCGGTATGCTGGGACATATTCTGTGGGGTTACCCTACGTCAACACAATTTATAACCTGCCATTCACTGCTTTATATGAACAATTTACACACTGAGTATCATTCACCACTACCGATGTGAGAACATACAAATAAAAAAAAATAATAATTCAATAATTTGCCTTTTCTGAACCATAAATAATGAAACTTTAAAGAATGTTTGTGAGATTTATTTGGCTTTGGAGATCTATTTACAATTCTTCTTCGACAAGTTCTTGATATTGACATACTCAAAAAAATGTCGTTGGGAAAAAAATAGGTGTTTTTAATTAAATTTTAATATCAAATTTGGCAATTGATTCGAAGTTGAGGGATCTGCCACTGTGCTTCCCAAACTTCATGCCGAAGGTTGCATAGTATAATAGTTCTTTTGAAATTAAAGTATGGATAGAGAAATGTTGACGATGGCAATGGTTTATAGTTTGTTTTAATGTAATAATCGAAAAAATACTAATGTTTAAACGTAAACAACATTATTAAATGTTTCGGCTCTTTACTTCATAAAAGTCAACACATGGAAAAGTTGAAGAAACGTGGATTTTCAAACGTAGTCAGAACGATTAATGTTACACAGCGTGTAAAGCAGCTAATCAAACCAGCCAACGACAAATCATGGTCCCTAAAATTACCCATATTTCCTTCTCAAAAATGTTCTTCATCTATGTTGAAATATGTTAAGATACATGTATATAACCAGAGCAGTGTTTGTGATTAAATAATAGTAAATTTGGTCCTTGACAAATACTCAGCATCATGAAACAATAACGAGGTTACAAGTAATTTACATACTCGAGAAAACGGATATTGATATAGAGGTGAAGATGATACAATCATATGGGCACCTACTGTACACGTACTGACATTACATGGAACTACTAGATTGTTATACAGGTTGTACTGAAAAAAAAAAAAAAAAAAATTCAATTGTTATTCATAAAACGTTTTTTGTGCTTTGCATGTAAGTCAATATAAATATCAGAATATTTCAATATAGTAAAAAAAACTCCATGTCAAATTTACTTTTAATTTTAAATAATGAAAAGTGTTTTGTTCTATATTATGAGAAAAAAACGCAATAACAATTTTCAAAAGAATATCAAATGAACGTAGTTATGCAGAAAGCAGCCAGCCATAGAAAAGTGAAACTGAGATAATAGCGCCTTTGTGAAAAGAGTGAATAAACAAATCTACACAACAGTTGGAATGTTTTTGACCTTAACAAATGATAAACAATGAATGTATAAGTTTTTTTTTATATTACAAACAAGAATTTAATTATGTTATTGACCCGTTTTAATAATTTTTAAAATTCGTTAAGATTTTTTTAGTGCTGTGGGTGTTTTCTACAAATTGAGAAATGCCGTTTATGTGATGGACACCATTTTCAAAGGGTGATTAAAACATTTTTTCTAATGAAAGTGATCTTGCTGTTATTAGCAGGACATAGAATTGACCTTACTGCACCCAAAAACAACAATATCTCATTTTTTCAAAATTATGGACTGGCTGCTTTCTGCATAACTACGTTCAAATTATTAAAGAAATAGTTCCGAGATATTTTCAAAATAAACTAAAAAATAATGAGTTCATTCATAACTATGCAACAAGAGGATCTAAAAATATAAGACTGGAAAAGAAATCAAAAGCAATGTCCCAGAACTGGGAATAAAACTATTTGAAGAAATGCCAGAAAGCATAAAAAATGAAATTAATGTAAATATATTTTTAATTAAATGTAAAAAGTATATATGTGAAAAATATTAAGTAGTATATAGTGTAAATAGTGAATATAATTAATGAAAATGTACATATGAAACAGTGAATATTATAAATTAGGATATTAAGTGTATAATAGTGATAAATAATGTTAGAATAAGTATAGATGTAAATATTGTGTTGTAAATATATATTTGCATAGTTGCATAGTTATGAAAGAACTCATTATTTTTTAGTTTATTTTGAAAATATCTCGGAACTATTCCTTTAATAATTTTGTTTATTTCATTGGCAACATTGAATTTAATTATTTGATCAATTGTCATGATATCTAGAAGTAGAATCATTTTCTTAACATTTGTTCGTCTCCCACATCTTAATATTATCCTCGTCGCTTTGTTTTGTATTATTTGGAGTCTCTCTAGATCTCCTTCATTACTTAAATATAAAATACTGGAGCAATAATCAATATGGGCAACGATAATACTTTTAAATATCAGCAGAGAGGTTTTAATGTCTAATTTATTCCTTATCCTTCCTAACAGGGATACCTTCTTTGCGATTTTCTTACTCGTATAGTCTGCATTTTTTGAGAAAGATAATTTAGAGTCAATCCAAACTTCAAGATATTTTATGCTTTCAACATTCTCAAGAACTTCTCCATCTAATTCAACACTGTGATCATTGTGAAAACAGCGTTTCTTACCCATTATCATACATTTTGTTGTTCCTACATTAAGTTTTAGCTTATTTACTTTAAGCCATTTGGAGACTGTTTTTAATTCTGCATTTATTTTCCTTATTGCTGAATCATATTCGTTATCAGCTACATAAATTAAGGTATTATCTGCAAAAAGTCGAACTTGGCAATCAGACAATGTTAAAGTCATATCATTTATGTACAAAATAAACAATAGTGGTCCCAGAACAGATCCTTGTGGAACTCCTAAATCATTTTTTTGTTGATCTGACGTTTCATTATTAACCTTTGTCATTTGCATGCGATTGTTGAGGTAATTTTTAAACCATTTTATTTCCGTGTTTTTAATACCAATATTTTTTAATTTTTTAATGATTATACTTTGGTCAATAGTTTTGAACGCTCTTAAAATCTAAAAACACTGCAACTACATATTTATTTTTATCGATGTTCTCTTTCTAGTCATCTATAACAATATTAAGGGCCATTTCACATGAATTCTTAAACCTAAATCCCGATTGTTGATCACACAAAATATTATTTAAATTTTGTAAGCTGCATCTTTACTACTTTTTCCAGAACTTGTTCATATTTTGGTAGAGTATTTATAGGTCTAAAATCGTCACATTTTTTTGGTTGTTTTATTTTTGGTATAAGAACTACTGTAGATATCTTCCACTTCTCCGGAAAAACTCCTGTTTTAAGTTTAAGTGACCCCTTTACACACCGTGTAACATTCACCATTCTGTCTATGTTTGAATATGTCAAATTCTTTCAATTCTACAATTTGATGATTTTTGGGAAGTTAAAGAGCTGAAATCTTTATTGATCCAATTTAGATTCATCTGACTAAATTATTTCACCTACGTACTAGTCAACGCCTGCTATGTAGGTAAAATATACTACATAAGCTCTGTAAATACCTAGAATTTTATATCCATTCTTTAAATTTTCTCGTCTTACAACTACGTCCTTGGCAACATATGCACGTTATGTTACTGAAAGGATAGCCGAAGTGCTTAAGAAACAAAATATTACAACAGCATTTGTGACTGTGGGAAAAATAAAATATTAAACTCAAAATACAAAGACCTCCTGGAAACTGAAGCAGTTTATAAACTGAACTTTATATCATCATCGGGGAAATGCAAGTGTGCTAAAACAATTTATTAAAAGCCCTACACAAGCTTTCCCTATATTGCAGCGGGAGTGGAATGTTTGCTGCTGCTAGACTTCCTCACTGGGATGGACTGCTGTGGCACCGGATAGCAATCCTCAGAGAACGGTTGGAGAAATGCCCTAACATCGTAATCACCCAATTGATGGAACATTGATGGGAATCGAGATTATGGCAGCATTGGAGTAGGACACTTAACTGCCGTTCTTCTTAATTATGTTACCTATTGTAGTAATTTTTTTTTCTTATTCTCTTTTGCATAATATTATTTTTAAATACTTTTTGGTTTTCTTTTAAATGTTTTATTTGGTTTTATTGTTTATTTCTAGTTATGCTATGCGTTATCTTGTTTTTTCTGGTTTTTTATACTGTGTAATGGTTATATGGCTGGTTGGTTATTGCACTTCCCACCCAATTGAGCTGAAATAATAAAAAAATAAAATGTATTATTTCAGGACACCATGTATACTAATTTAACTAGCTTTACGCTAAAATAGATTTCAGAGGTACAAATGTCAAGGTGCTTTTATAAAATTTAAAAGTGTACCAAATAATATTAAGTATCACGTATTTTTGACTGACACATGATATCATATTTATGGTGAAGGTGAAATTATATCATATATTATTGTGAGAATTATACGGTAATTAGTATTTTTTGTTCTGTAATGATAACATTAACATACATTTAACAGGAAAAAAAAGAACTAGAATTTACACACAAAAAAATAATCTGCACGAAGATTTATAATGTTTTTATTAATTGGTTATTGATATTTAGAGTTTGATTTTACACGAGATTCTACGTTGTTATAAAAACGGTTAACAATTTTATTTAATATTTAATGAGGAAGTTTAGTACAATGGGAAATTGGATATTGAAAAATATTTTTATACGCGCGGTAAAACTGTACTAAATGAATGAAAAAAACAATAAAAAACGTTTTTTTATAAAAATGAACTACTTTAAAACATCATAGGCCTTGCTTATAAACCTGATATAAAATTACGCCTAGACATAGTGATAGATTAAGAATGGCATAATATTTTTTTTACTCATAAACCTCGCATAAAGTTTTACCCGGTATAGAGTTTATTAAGTTTTACCCGGTATCATCATCATCACCATTCCCTTTCCGCACCTAATAGTGCATTAGGTACTGCATTGGTACTCCAAATGCAGCCTATATTGATATTTTTTTTTGTTATATGAGACGATTAGTCTTACGCTTCAGGTACTAGTCCAGGGACTATGAAATATTCTAGTGTGAAAACACCTTTTTGAATGAAATATTTCATATCAGCAATGTCTGGAATCAAACCCGAGACCTCTTGAATGGTAGGCAAACGCGCTGACCATTACACCATGAGGCCGATAATAATATGTATATTACAATACCCGGTATATAAAATGGAAACATCACTGGTCCATTAGAGTAAAGTCTAACATTGTATAGTATAAAACTATGTAATTGTACTGTATGTTTTCTAAATAAAATAAAATGACAAAAATGTAAAAAAAAATTAAAAAATAGAGGTGGGTTAGCGACCATAGATACTTATTCCACGCTTATACCTGCGTCTAACGTGGTATAACGCCGGAATAAGCCTGTGATTTGCCACCTGTCACATTTTTTAGTGGTAAAATGGATTTTACACTCGTATATCTTGAATTTAAACAATTTAGAAAACATGCTGTCTGTTCAGAGATTTGTAAAAATGATCATTAAGTTTACATTTCATTCAAATAATTTTTATTTTTTGAAAATAAAAAATGTTATATTTTGCAGTTTTTATACATAAAAGATATTTTTTAATTTATTAAATGAAAATATATGCGTCTAAATATTTATCAATAGCATGTTTCATTTCAATACATAATAATTTTTTTATGACTAATGTCAATTTGTGCGTGGTGAAATATCCATGAATCGTCTTTCTTTAATAACTTACATTGAATATTATCTTTCAAAGCCCATGGCGCCCATAAAATTAGGTTTATTTATAGTTTGTTCTTTTAGAAGAAATTGCAAGTTTTAAACACTACAATAATAAAATAAAATATAAATAAATATATATATTAATCGTTTGGATTTCGAAAGTTATGGTTGACATTTGTTTAGGTCGTTTTCTTTGTTACTAATACTAACACGAATAACGTATTAGTATTTGTAACTGCATATTGTACATGCACACGCAGCTTGTTCATAAATGTACGCAAAAATGTGGCATGGTCAAAAAATAAACGGTGGAATAAACTTAGTAGTTATACTAAGTCGTAAATATAATTAAATGTATTTTTTTCTTAGACCGGGGATAAATAGTTACACAGGTTAAGTAAGGCCCATAAATTCTTACACCGGGTATACTTATTCCTTGGTATAAGGAAATCTAATAAGTGAGGCCCTATAGGTTCTGGTCAACAGTCGTTAAGAATAGCTAATCAAAATATTTCAGTCCCTGGACTGGTACCGAAGAGTAAGACTGATTATCTCACCTTCATGTAACATAAATGATCAAGATACGCTGCGATTGGTGTACCAATACAGTGCCCTATGCACCATTAGGCGCCAAAAAGGGAATAATGATGATTATGATGAATTAATTATGTGATGTGATTGATTTCCGGTTTTCGGAAAGCCACGTTGAGGGTGTTTTCATACGTACGGGGCTCTCGTTTTAAATGTCAGCTCAACTCACCGACGACAACTCGTGGCGTCGCGGGCGGTGTAATTTGGAAATTACGAAACTTCAAAAACATCATAGCGATGATTTTATGGAATAACCAATGAGGTTGTAGTTTTTTTACTTAGAAGATGTGTGGTGGAGGAGTGGTTTAATGAATATAGTTTTTTTTCACTCTTTCGCAGATGCCTTCCCGAATACTGTGCGAAAAAGACCACTGCGCGTTGGACTGATTATGTCATTGACACTGTTAGAACTGTGTATTTTGCTATTTTCCAGTCAGTGGCAACCTATGGTATAGTGGGCTGGGGAGGTTGTACTAAGTCTATCATGAACCCCCTAATAAACCGGCTTGACTGTGGAATCATCTACCATCCACCATCAAAGATGTTATGACATTATCTCTGTTTAAATTACGTCTGAAGAAACATTTCCTTTCAATTCCTTTATCTCTCCTCCTTTCCTTTTTCCACTTTTTTCCTTTTTCCCATTGAGTAATAGTTTTGATTTAAGGTAATTTATAAACAAATACGTTTATTTATATATTTTATAAATCTTTAGCTTTTTAATCATTTTTTAAATATTTTTATTTTCTATTAAATATGTTCTGTAACTTGAATTATAAAAATTAACTTTTATTTTATTGGTTGGTTGGAAGAAATTGCCATTTGGCAATAAGTGCAGTGATATGTGCAGATATCACGCTTTGAAAATATTCAAAAAAATTCGTAAAGTTCATGTGTTTCCGGTTGAAACTTGAGTTTAAATCTGACCAGTATATTCATATATGTAAAAAACATCACCTACTGCCTCTGCAAAAACGTCGTGAAATAGCGGATATAATTTATTTACTTAAAATTGCCTCTGGTTCAATTGACTGTCCTGAACTACTTTGCAAACTTTCTATCAATGTTCCTTCCAAAGTTTTAAGAAATAACCCTCTTCTTCACATACCTCTTGTTTCATCTAATTATAGGCAAAATTCATATTTATGGCGAACTTTTAATAATTTTAATGTACTAAATAAATCATTTAACATAGATTTATTTGAAAATAATCTTAATAACGTGCGGCGTTTGCTTTCAAAATAACTCGTAGTATTTTTTTCTTTTCTTTTAAATTTACATTTAATTACTATTCATTTTATGTTCGAGAATCTTTTTTAACTTACTGTGATGCTACTTGTGAAAACCTGTAATTGGCTTATTTGTTATTTGTTTCGTTATATAAATATGATATCATTATAGCTGTTGGTTATCCAAATAAATGAAAATAAAATAAATAAAATAAGCCCGCCAATGTACAAATAACATTATGTACAAAAAGTTAAATAAATAAATGTACAAAAATTAATAATTGGAGTGATGCTTTGATTTCCCCCCACTTTTCCTATCTGATACATTGTTTCAATTCATGAAGATCTGGACATGAGACTTTTTAAAAAAAATCATTGACACATTTCTGGTCATGCGGTTTTTTTTGGAAATAAATATTATTTGTATTTGTATGAATAAGCAAATAAAAATAACTAAAATAGACGCAAGCGAGGTCTCGTCGTCCCGTTTTCCACACCATAAAACTGGACTTTTTAAGAAAGACCAAATGAAAAAAAAAAGTGTTTCGGCATATTTTGATTTTTAAAAAATAGCTATGATATTTGTTTACCGTGTGTCTAAAGACGGCAAATAAAACCCTGCACTTTTAAGGGTTTTTAGATGACCATAGCTCCTACAAAAGGCAATTTATATATTTAAAAAAATCATAATAAGGACAAATCAATGTTGGATATCTATAGTGTGTAATTAAAACATCACTCTAGTGCCATAATCCATTGAAAAAATACGAGAACACGTTTGTGTAAAGAAAAATCCGATCGAGAGTTGTAAAATGTTATTATGTACCATATGCTTATCGTGCAGTACAAAAATTAAAATCAACAACAATACCCACATCATCATTGTCATCATCTTTCCGAACCCAGTGGTGCATAGGGCATTTTATTGAAAAACCCAATGCATTTTTTTTCGATAACCTGTTACATAAAAGTAAGGTGATCAGTCCTACACTCAAGGAGCCAGTCCAGGAATAATGAAATATTGCAGTTTTAACAAACTTTGAAATAATTATTTCACGTCCACCTTGCCAGGAATCGAACCCAGGACCTCAAGAATGGTAGGTGAATGCGCAAACCACTACCCAACGAGGCGGACTTATCTCTACTCTACTGTAGTGGTTTGCCTTCGCAGATTAAATATTTTAATGGTATCTTCTATAATCCTCCTGATTTAACAAATATATCTTCTAACTTGTGAGACTATGGTGCCTTAGAAAAAGAGATAAAAAAGACTAGAGGCCTTCGAGATGTGGTGCTACAGAAAAATATCAGGAATATTCTGGAGAGACCACATCACTTATGACGAGGTTCTCAATAGAATTGAAAAAGGTAGGCGCCTAATCAAAACCATCTCAGAGAGGAGATCCCAATGGATCGGTCACATTATGCGCAATGAGGGTCTCCTGCACGACATCATAGAGGGAATGGCTGAGGGGACAAATTATAGAGGGCGCCCCCGACGGGAATATTTGGAGCAAGTGTTCGAAGATTTTAACTGCGCCTCATATGTCAAGCTGAAGAGGGCTGCAGAAAATAGAGACCAATGGAGGACAAGATGCAGGACTTTTCTGCAAACCAATCCCCAG
Source organism: Micrasema longulum (assembly GCF_059751315.1). Taxonomy (NCBI): domain Eukaryota; kingdom Metazoa; phylum Arthropoda; class Insecta; order Trichoptera; family Brachycentridae; genus Micrasema; species Micrasema longulum. The sequence continues at coordinate 51,245 of NW_028278075.1, forward strand.
GATTGAGGCTGCGAAGAAGATCTACTAACCGTTCAGCAATAATGTTTATAGCAGGCAGGTGCCTTTCATACCCGATTTACCATACATGATAGCATTTGTTGCAGGCACCCGTGCTGTGATGCCTGCTACATTTTTTTATTCTGACTTGACTTGACCTGGAATTATTACGAAAAATATAATAATAATTAGGTTTTATTCCACAAAAAGAATAAGATGTTTCGAGTTTTATTATTATCTCACAGACTTGACTTAGAATTTTAGTCTGTAAATAAAAAGCGTTTATTTTATGTTACTCTATTATAATATCAAATTTAATTTAGATGGCCGGCACTTTCAAAATTAGCCAAAAAAATGTATGGAGGCTAGGTGATCTCCTTTATTTTTCAGAATGTGCGACATCTATATGTGAGTAGAAAAACTAATTGCGACTTGGCTGATTAAAGTTGTTAGCAGAGACTGTAGTTTGTTGGTTTTCGCTTTGGTTTGATAAACGTTTATACCTATTCATTTCATGTTCTGATGATTTAATAGGGTTGGTACTTAATGATGAAGTTCAGTGAAACAGGAAATTCGATTTGAAAATAAGTATTTTAATTCGTAAATATTTTTTATAATTTAATCGATGTATAATAAAAAAAACATAGCACGACAAAGTTTATCGACGATGTACGAAAAAATTCATAAATTGATTTTGATCAATATGAACTAGTTTGAACGACGTCAATAGTTTTCTGATATCAACCAATGACAATATATTTTAAAATCACAAAACTTTAATACATAAATTCTTTTTGTTGGATTTGTTTTAGTTTGATAGTCTAAAGAAAATAAAAAAGTCCACCAAACATTGGATTTTTAACCTAATAATTTAAATGAAAAAATCGTGAAATATTGAATTTTGCCAAGACAATGAATAATTGTGGTTAAATTGAATTATTTTTGTCCAAGCTGATGAAGAATACAGTTCTGTGTGCGAAATAGAACTAGAACCCTGAACAAGCGTTTTCGATTCGATGGCTACTCTCAGATAAAAATCCTGAATAAGTAGTATAGTGGTTGGCGTCTTCGCCTGTCATTCTTGAGGCCCCGGTTTGATTCCTGACAGGGCGAACGTCAAATATTGAATATAGTGAACTAACGAACAATATTTTTTTTTTTGAGCTTTACAGGTTTGAATAATTTGGCATATGAAGGGGGTGGCGGTTCTGGTTCTCCTGATCGGACTTGTGTCTTCCGGTTTACTAACAACCTAATGACCCAATCGCCGTCAGAATTTAAAAAAATCGATTGAGAGTGACAGAAAAATACACTGTATATACTTAGTTCACTCTGATGGCGATAGGGGCATTAAACCAGTCAATGTAAATTCTAAAAAAAAAACGGGAATAGCTTAACAACATAGCAGCTAAAAAAATGTTTTGCAATTAAAATGGATCCGGGTAAGTAGGTGAGAGTTTCAATGATCACCTTGCCTTCATGCAGCATATTATTAAAATACGCTTACTTTGGTTTACCAATGCAGTGCCCACGCACCACTGGTGCGGAAAGGGGAATTATGATGATGATGAAATGATGAGGAATAATTATGATGAAAAAATTTCTGAACCAACTAGTCGATACTGAGTGAACTCGGCTTCACCACACGTTTATTTTATTTATTTATATATACGCCCAATGGGCATTTTTAAATTTATCCACACGATGAAAACTGCGTACCCTTCTGTTCTTCGGGTACATTGTGAGAGTGGGGTTGAACTTCTTGGAGCGACGACCAAGCTTGTAAAGTTTGATGGTAGAAGAGGAAGGGGACGTTTATATATAAGGTAGACAAATGTAATCAAGAGAGTCAAAGATGTTAATTTACTTTACAGTTATACAATATAAATTTATTATTTCGGAATGTATTTTGAGTAAATTTTCCGATTATTCTCAAACTAAACCCAGTATTCGTTATTTTACACATGTATTAACACTTTGATCACCGGCCGAATACATTTAGAATTTACCCTGTGCCCGGCCATTTTTGTGAAATTTCATGCTTTGTTGAAAGGCTTCTTAAAAGTGTCGTAATTATGAAAATACTGGGTTAAATCAATTGAAACTTCTCATATTTATTTTAAACGATTCCAATCCAGTCTTTTGTCTACGAGCATTTGGACAAACTCAAATATTGTAATGAAACCAACTGGTACAAGAAGAAGTTTAAAAATTGAAAAATTGTTTTAGGCGTTGCCTAGTATGTGAAATAATTCAGTCAGATGAATCTATTTACAACAATAAAGGTTTCAGCTTTTTAACTTCACTAAAATCAACAAATAGAAGAATTGAAGAAATATGGATTTTCAAACATAGGCAAAATAGTGAATGTTACACAGTGTGTAAAGTGGCCACTTAAACCAGCCAATGACAGGTCATAAGCCCTGTAAATGCCCAGACTTCTATATTTCCTTATTTAAGGTATTCTCCATCCCTGTTGAAATTTATTAATGTAATAAGTCATTTTTGTATGATAGTTTTGCCAATATTAGCCTTTATGGAGAGCCACATTGCAATATTCGCACAATTGGTTGTGTTTTTTATGATTATTTAAGTTTATATTGCTTATATGTTAATGATAATTAGATTCATTAGATTTATTACGTTTTTATGTTGTTATTATGTTAACTTTGTGAAATAACTAATTTAAGGCATGCTTTACTTGTTGTAAAATGTTTCCCTCGGCACGGGACACCCCAGTGCCCAGTGATGGAACATTATTGTGTAAAAAAAAGAATACAAACATTGTAAAAGTAGAAATAATAAATATTCAGGGTCTCACTCCTTTTATTGTGATTTGTATCCCGATCCCGTGTTTTCACGTGGCTTACCAGCAAGATGTTTAATTTGATCTGCTGTATCTAGTACTGAATATGTTAGATTGCATAAAGTTTTGTTACAATTGCTTTGGTGAATAATGATTATTATTACTGAATCTAAATGAATTTTGTTCATAAAAAATGGGATAATTTTTGTCTTTTCCGTATTTAAAGAAAACATATTTTTGTCTAACCATAATTTTAATTTATTCATATCGTCATTAGCAACTAAAAATACCAGTTAGGTCCCTCATCTATAACAACCGTATCATCGGCATATTATATTATTTTTTAATTGAAATTTTGATCAAATATGTCATATACGAGTTCAAAAGAATAGGGGACCGAGAAGGATATAGGAGGCTTGTGAGGGAGCAAGGTGGTCACGTTCTTTGTAAGTGAAAACCAACTAGCAAAATATGTTTGCACCAACATTATTTTTTTAAAGATCCCTTAAAGTCTCAGAACGGACGCAGGAGCCTCCTATAACGAGCGTTTTGAGGGTGTGGCGGTGGACATGGCTTATTCCCCAAACCGCCTCATATTCACACCGGCGGGATCCCGTCGGCGTCGTCCTGGAAAACCGCCGATGATAATCTTTCGGCTTAATTCTGAGTAACTGAAAGACGCATGATTGACGTAGGAGAAGGTGAGAGTGCTAGCTAGCGAAAGGGTCTCCTGAAGGCATTTAGTGATCTAAACAAAAGAGAAGAAGAAGGAACGTCCATTGAGTATTAATGTGTACGTAAATAAATAAAATACAAGTGAAGTAAAATGGCAGAAAGAAAATAAAACACACGCAATAGAACTAGAAAATCGATTTATTAAAATATAAAAATTATATATGTGACATACCCCTTTAATTCAGTAATGGACATCTTGTATTAAAATCGTCTTATGTTTTGCGAAATTAATTTCTTTTGCCGCGTGTTTTTTTGTTGATAAGAAATCTATTTAAAAAATGAAATAATACAATCATATTATATTACACATTTGATGAGGCGTCACTTAAAAAAATGGTCAACTAAATTAATTAAAAGAACACGTTTCAAAAAACTTAAAAATTACCTTATCGAGCAAATTTGGAGTGGTCACATAAATAAAAAATTGATTTGTACGATTACTAAAATACTTTAAAGGTAGGTGGTACATTATAACATTCCATAAAATAATTAATCAATAACAATAACGACATTCGTTTAAATATATTACATTAAAAGCTAACATGACACCAGTGAATGAAATAGTAGTATTATTTTAAACAAAGTTTCAACATTTAATTGATACATCACATAATTATAATACAATGTTTTACTTTAATGAGTTCGATTCACAAAAAAAACTTAATAAACCCAAATTACTGTTGTAAACATTTTCACATAAAACTTTATGGCAGTTTTAACATGCTTTTTAGTTTGATTATTTGCATGATAAATGTTTTAAAATGTGCGTCTTTGATTATATTTTACACAAAAAGTATTTTCTCAATCTATATTTTGAGGTTGAAAACTAATGCATACTAAGTATGGGTATACATAAACTAGTATATTTTGCCATTTAGCATTTGAACTCAGTAACGTTTTTAGACTAGTAGAACACATTTTTTTCAAAGATTTGAGAAATATTTTTGCTCAATAATCTCACAAAATCACAAATAATTGTAACAAAGATGACTTTTCGATGTGTTTAAAAAAAATCACAATTGTATATATTTTTTAAAAGCAAAGTAATTCCTTGCATGCAATAAAAACTCCAAAAAATTATCTGAGGGCCTCTTGAGTACGTAGATGACGCTGTAAAAGTTATTATTTATATTAATTTGTGTAAAAAAATACAGATATAATTGATATTTTTTTGTATCATCACACTAAACGTGATTTTTTAATCAATTAACTTCTTTCGAAAAGATTTGTATTATTTGATAAAAAATAATATGTATTTATTGATTTGGTGTTTATTTTGTAGAACTCTATATTTAAACTTATAATTAGAAATCAAACACTGATTTGAGTCTACTGAACACTTTATTTTATTTGTTTTCGAACACATTCGTTTGAAAATGCCCTTATAAGGCGAAACAATTGTCACGAAGTTTTTATTTTTATATGTTTATATTTGTAAAAATAAAATAAAGTGTTCAGTTGACTCAAATCATTGTTTGATTTCTAATTATAGGTTGAAAATAATATGTATCAATTGCAATTAAAAACTATGGTAATTGGTTCAATATTCAAGTAAATAAAAAAAGTTTCAATATTAGTTAACTATTTAAAATCTCATTAAATAGTTAACTAATATTAAAATAACAACATAATATTATTCATTTATATTTTTTATTTTTACAATGTACAGATATTTCAAAAATATATATTTCTTTTAAAATTATTTACTTTCTAAAATACTGTTTCTAATAATGGCAATGTATTAAAAACTTTTATCCTTAAAAATAATTCTAAAGCTTCCAATTTGTACCTTTTTAAGGCATGAATCTGACTAGCTATTGGTAACTTAAACTAGCTTTCTTCGTTAAAAATATTTCATATAATGTAGTTAAAATATGACTTAGTATGAAGAATGATCACATAATGTATTCACTAAAATTACAATTATTTCATATAAACGTCACGGTGGCGTCATTTGAATAAAAAAATATCGACAAAACATGACAAATTATAAGTAAAATGCGAAAGAAACGGTAAATAAATTTAAATATAATACTGAAAACATTGTCAATGCTTTAATTATATTGATATATGGGGTTAGGTTGATTAAAAACATATTCTTTAAAAGTTATGTAAATAATTCGTTGAATTTTTCAATCTCCCCCCAATTATTTGTACATAAAAACAAATTGATTTAAATCACCTTCTTGTCGAAAGAAATTTAAAAACAATAACAAAACAAATATTGATCATATCACAGAGCATGTTTTGTAAAAATTAATTCTTAAAATTAACCACAGTACTTAAAATATAATAACACAGTTTTGTTGAATAAAATATGGTGAAACATAGAACGTGTAACAATTACGACATAAAAAATATTATAAAATAATTATTACTATTTACTGGCCCGAGTCTTCGCCAAGCCAACTGTTTTGTATGTAGCATTCTACGACATCTACCAATCGATCGCGGAATAAATTTGTTGAGGAATTACCGTTTCGCATATTATCTTGAGTAGGCAAACTTTTTGAAGAATCACACGTAACAACAGGCAAAACTAAAATCGCATTTATGAGTCCATACATTTTATATTTAGTCAATTCTTCGCGGATTCTATCGTAAGTGAGTTGGTTAATATAATCCATGTGTTCTTTGCCCAAGAAATTTTTCAGGTAGGCGATTAGATTATCGTAGTAATATTTCACGAGGACGTTGTAGTGGTTATTTCTGATCGTCGGCTGGACGCTCGTGAACAAGAAGTGCAGAATATCCCAGGCTAAAGATCCTATTCTCGTGGCTTGGAAGTCCACAAATTTGACGGATCTCGGTCGAAGATCTGCAGCGCGATCGCACGAGAACAATATATTATTGACCCAAAGATCTCCGTGTATAAAAACTGCCATTTCGTTCGTCGGTGGTTGCATCAACAGCCGCAAATGAGCCTCCTGCTTCTTCTCGAACTTTTCGAGGCATTCAATTATTGTTTCGTGTCTGCCGTTCTTGGGAGACTCCCTCAGCAAATCCACGAAGTCTTTGATGCCCTGGCGAACTAGATATATAGCCATTTCGTAGCTTCTTGGTCCACTGTACGGATGTTTCAGATTAGTTTTCATTAAATTGTATATTTCCGGGTCGAGTTTTTGCATCGCAAGAGATGAGGCATGGAAGAGGGCAATATTCTGGAAAAATGCAGGGAAAAAAGTAAGTAAAGGAAATCAACTAACATTATAAAAGATAATTATATTTGGAGTATTTTAACTGAGGATGGTACATTTTGCATATTTGAGTAATTATTTTAATCAAAATTAACAGACATGCGTAGAATTCTTGGTAGTTAATTTTTATATAAAACTTGGCCGTTTTCAATATGTTTTTCATAATACCTGAAATTTTAACATGTTACTGTTTAAGATTTATATTTTGCAATATTCGGAGTCTATATTCCATTGATGAAGTGAAATAATATGTACAATACCTACCTAGGTACTGAAAGTGTATCAATTTATTATTTAAGTGAAACTTTTTGTGTTAATGAAATTGTTGACTAAAGTATTTTGTGAATATGAACTCTTGTGTGGCTGTGATGTCACACTAGTCTACATACGAAACAAGACTTAATATGTATCTCTTTTTTTAAAAATTATGAACACGTACTTTTTGTAATCTTCAAATGAACATTTTCGCACCGGATTTGGAAAGTTAAATTTAATTACTATGCTGGATGTTAATACAAAAAATATTTATCCTTAACGCTACGCGAAGAAAGAGTGTCCCCTAATTCAGCAACTAAATTGTATTAGAGAGAAAACAAAAACATATAATTTATAACAAGGAAGACAGAGACTCTGTTCTGTGGCGGGTGTTATTGTGAAAGAGACAAAAACAAAATTAACTACAGTCGGTTGATGACAGTGATGGGGGACGCATGCGTGTAATATGAGCGGCGTATTGATGATTTTTAATTTATTTTGCTATAACAGGGCTAAATTATATTTTATTTGCATTAATTATGGAAAAAAAATGATTAAACGGTGCGTCTCCATGTTTTTTTTCAGATATCGAAACTTAAGAATATTCCGTCTTTTACTAGTGGTGACACGATGTTACATCACCGCGCGCAAAGGGATTATTAACCACAGTCTTTTAAGAGTTAACATACATTTGACTCTCGAGAAATCTAATTTACATCCGGACATAAGGTAATAGAATAACGTACTAGATGCGCAGCGTTCATACGAGTTTTGGGAAAAGAATTAGGAACTTTAGCTATACGGGAATTTGGATATAAAAAAATGTTTTCTTGCGCTCACAAAAAGGTTCGCTCACCGCAAACGGAGCAATCGGCAGAACTGACAGAATAAGCGGAAGAGAACCTCTGGCGTCACACATGGAGTTATTTCAGGAATCATCTCAGAAAATCATTGAATCACCGAAATCTATGAAATCGTGTAAAAATCTCTCGAATGAAAATTGTTAAGAGAATTATGCCTATTTTCATTGGTAAATATTTGTTCATGAGTAATTAATAAAGCTTTAAATAAGAATTAATATTCAAATTAAATATTATTTGTTCTTTTTACTTGCAGGGATGCACTGATAGGAATACATTTGAAAAATATAATAAATGTGAGTTGATAAAATTTTTAAATTCCCCATAATACAACGAAAATAAAAAAATGAGAAAATTATTATGAATTTAAAGGAAGAATTTGATTGGGATCTATCAAAAACGGATGTTAATTGTAAATATTAAAATACAAACTTGTATCCTCAAATTTTTGGTAGTATATAAATGCTCGTTGAATGCAGCCCTGATATAAATAAATAAACTCTGTAACTATGGGTACGTTTTCTGGTCACTGCTTTTCAAATAATATTTTTTACTCTATAGGGCGCGTCTATGTACTAATTGGTCGATGAATTGTACGGATCTAATTCGTACTTGTAATATGGGCAATACCTATTCTAAGAAACAAACGTGTTGCGGTAAAAGAAAAAACAATATGTAAATTTTAAAATATGTTTAAATGCATATTATTCGATAAATTTGCAAATAAGTTTGTAAAGTATGTAAGTATTAGCAGACCTGGAAAACATAGCCCAGCCAGAATGTTGGCTTGCCAGCTATGAGCTGGTTTAGCAAATGTTTTTTCAATATTCGAGTTTTCGATAAACTATATACTAAGTGACATTTGACATTGAGTTTTACATGTCAATCTTTTCGTTTCGTCGTTGTGTGATTTGCTGTTGCCCAAAGCAAAATAAACAATATCAATGCAATATCATCAGTGACCCACTTGGTCCAATTATGAATCTAATCCACCCGGAACTGGACCAACCCACTTCAACACACAAAAGCACATCAAAATCGGTCCAGCCGTTACGGAGTTCAGTGATATACACAAGTACAAAAGAATTCTATGAATAAATGTGTATGTAATCAAATTATCCATGAATAAGGTGACAATAACAAGTTTTACAAGTTTTCTGCCTTCTTGCTTCTAATGGAAATCAACCATTAGCCTTTTTTTCCCAAATCATCATCTACTTTCGTATTTTGTGATGTAACGCATTAAACTATACAGTACTGCTATAGTAAAAGTAAAAAAAAATTGAACACTGCTACACATGCATCATTATTTTAAAACTAATTTTTATTCTTTCGGTGACGTGTTTTTTGAATGGCAAGTTTTCACACCTTCATAACCAGCATTGAGTGCTCCAAATCCATCCCCGTCAGTCGGTCTTGCATTGTGTAGCCACTGTCCTTGAGGTCCTCCAGCACCATGACTTCTTGGTCACTATAGTACAGCCTGGGGTGAGGAAGATCAGTGGTGCAGTGTCTTCTGAGTCTCGGGAGAACTGTGTAGTACATATTCTCCTCGTTGGTCCAGACGAGATCTGCCAAATACAGTTTACGTTTCTCAATGTCTTCCATCTGCCGCTTCAAAATGAAAGACTTTTTTAAAACTAGAAAAGGAAGACAAACATTTTTATTCAAATTTATTAAGGACAGAAATGATTCTAATTAATTATTCATAAAAATTATAAAATTAACATAAGAAAATACGAACAAATATTAATAACAACGACAACGCAAAATTAAGAAACAAAAAAAAAAAAATACTATTAACAAACTGTAAACAAAATTTTTAATTTCATAATAATTAATGAAAACATAATTAAATATTTATTTTTTAATACTTACAGTAATTTTATACAAGATAAGACCATAATATGTATAATGGTGAAAAGAGAAACGGAATTAATTAAATTATTTGTAAGCAAAATGTGAATCAAATGATCAATCATAATAAGCAAACCCATCTTCAAATGATACATAAAAAGATAGGATAAAAAATAATATCAAACAATAATATCAGTGATTTAAGCAGAAAAGAATTGTAAAACAATAATGAATAAAAACATTAAAAAATATCATCATATAGAAAAGAAATAAATATATTTATATACATAAAAGTCCAATAGATACAACAAAATAATTAACCAAATTAAAAAGATATCGTTAAATAAGACTAATATGTAAGATTCGTGTTTATAAACGAAAGTGATTGATTCATTATAATAGTTAGATATATATAATAAAACGAACAGTTAATTAACTTACATGTTCCATTTGAATGCGATCCTTCGACATGTGCTCTCTGTATGGTGGACATGTAGTTATCCCCCACATTGCAAGCTTTGGCAACCTCAAACTTCGTTACTCTTAACCACGGATCATTCTCGAACTTTCGCAATACCTTCGTCAGGAGAGCTTTCTCCAGGAAATATTGACAATCTGGACTCTGACTTGCGATATAAGGTATCGTATTCTGTAAATAAAATATATGACATATTGAATCACAGCGATACCATGAAAATCTAAAACTTTAAAATCAGATTGATTCCACGAAAAACGGAACATTCCAGACACAAACATTGTTTGTGATAATTTTTTGTAATCTTCGTGACCACGAGATTCAAAATAAGAAATCATCATTTAAGGAGTTACTTAATCATCATCATCAAACCCTTATACGGACCCATTGATGCAAAGGGTTCTGATTGACTAACTAAATGCATTGTATTTCATAGAGTTGGTATAAAGTTACGCTTAGGCATAATGGTAAAATACGTATGGGAATACCATACTTATTGTAGTAGTAAAAGTATTCTGCCACTATGCTTGGGCGTAACTTAATACTAGATTAATTAGTAAGGCCCCTTATGTAACATGAAACTAAGGTGATCAGTCCTTTGATTCAGGTGCCAAAAGACAGCAAAATACTGCAGTATACGTAAAATGAAATTTCAAACCATTTTTTTTATTTTTTAGGACTCCAATTCTATTGGAAAATTAACTGAGTTATCTTCAATTGTCTAAAAATTCAATTCTCGAAAAGCATTTGATAAAATCAATCATAAAATACTCGCACAAAAACTTTGGAGTTATGGCATGAGAGGGGACGTTTTCAGATGGATCACATTATATGTATTGAATAGATTGCAAGCGGTCACTATAAAAGGTTTCCAATCTTCCTTTAGACCAACTCCATCGGGTATCCAACAAGGTTCTCATCTTGCTCCATCATTTTTTATTTTATATATTGATGACATTGTTGAAGAGCTCAAACACTCATCTATATAACTCTATGCAGATGACGCCAAAATATTTAAACCGATAAAATTACCGAATGATTGTATGTATCTGCAAGAAGACCTGGTCCGCATTTCTCTATATTGTGCTCGTAATAAATTATATTTTAACATATCCAAATACTTTCATTTCACCTTTACTCGAAATATTAATATCATTCATCATCAATAAAACTTTATTACCAAATCTATAAAGAATGTTCAAATAACTCGGGACCTCGGTGTTCTTTTAAATAGTAAACTTGACTATATCGAATATGTCAGGCATATTACGGGTGATGCATTCAAGTTATTGGATTTTGTCACTAGAGTCAATAAAATGTTTAAAGATATAAATACCCTAAAAATTTTGTATTACCCATTTGTCAGAAGTCGGCTCTAACATGCAACTTTAATCTGGTCCCCATACTATAAAAATCACAAATTTAAAATAGAAAAAGTCCAAAAATAAATTAATTAAATGTCTATCATACAGAAATAATTCCCAATTCAGAATTGTAATGAAGCGAGAGTACATTTTAAAATAAACTCTTTGGATAATAGACGACAGATTGCTGGCTTAATGTTTCTGTTTAAGCTTTTAAATGGCATTACTGACTGTTCCAATTTACTTAGTTTAATTAATTTCAATGTACCTTTGAAACCCACCCGTCACACCAAATTATTTTACTGCACCGATGTAAACACTAATGCAGCAAGAAATTCATGCTTACATAGAATTTGCAACTTGTATAATAATATTATTGGAGCCAATGCGAGTGATATATTCAACTTAAATAAAAATAAATTCAAAGGGAAAATCAGCGACAGCATGCAGGCATTGTCGTCGTGTGTGAGTAGTGATAGGTAAATACAATTTTATTTTTAATTTAGTTTTAAATATGTACAAATATTTCATTTATGGTTTTCCAAATTCTATTATTTAATAATAAAACTTTATTTACGACACATTACATATATTGTTAATTATAAGTTTGAAATCATTTTGAATCTAGTATTAACTAACTTTTATATTATAACCGTATCATTGTATATATGACTGTAGATTTCTATAAATAAATATTTTTAAAAAATAAAATTCTTTGATACTCGTTTTTTTAAAACACGTTCAATTACTAGATACTTGAATTTTTTGCTCAAATATACACATTTTTGTAGGGAGTATTGAAAATCACGTTATAAATAATTGAAGATAACTCAGTTAACTTGCGATTTTTATTGGGGGCCAGGAATTAAACCCGGAGTCTCAAGCATATTAGTCAAACTAAATTAGACGAGTTTCTATAACCAAAAACCTGATAATTCAATTCAAAAGTACGCAGTATTTTAAATGATTTGGATTTAGAAATGAAAAGCTAACGGACAATTATTTATTAAATATGAAGGTAACCAATTTTAAAAAAATCAACAAAAATGTGAATAAATCTAGTTTGGAATATAAAGAATTCTTAAATGTACTTTTTACAATTAAAATTTTATTTTATAACTACAATTATCCAAATGCCGCTTTTTGTGATTGGCTGATTATAAAATTCCTAATTAGGTATGCTTTGCAAACTCCATACCTTCATACATTTTTATCTACAAAAAAGCAGAAAAAAAATCATACAATATCCATTACAACAAGCATACAACAAGCGAAAAACTATAACAGCTAAAGTTATCAAAATGGGATAAATCAGAATATCTAGCGTGTACGAGTATGCAGGTAGTAACCTTACCTTACCTCGTACTAATTTAATAAAAAACCTTGATTTTATACTAATTAACAAAATGCAATATTTTAATGTTCCTGGACTGGCACATGAAGTGTAAGACTGATCACCTTAACTTTTTGTAACTAATGATCGAATTACCCGGCATTTGTTTTTCTCATGCAGTGCATTATGCATCACTGGGTACTGAAAGGGAATGATGATGAATGAATTGTTTTGAGGTAGGTTGACTAATGAGGTACTTGAATGATAAATAAAAGAACCCGGCAATGCATTGCTATTTAGTATATACTCTCGTATAGGTTAAATGAACACAATCAAAAGTTTGATATCAATGATTGTATTTAGTTTAAATCAGATATATACATATTAATTATTATTTTTGTGTTTCGGATTACATAAATTGTGAGGATATGGGTCGTAAGAGTATGTACAAAACCTTTCTGATAAACGTTTGTTTAAACTTTTAAACTGATTGTTTAACTTTTCATTGGTATGTAGCTAGGTACTTGTTTATGATTGAGTTCTATAACTTAAAATAATAAATATTCAAATTGAGAGTTATTTTTGTAAATGTCAAACTTTGCTCTTTTTGCCAACAGAGTTCCATTTAATGCAAAAATGCGATTTTCAAAAATGCATTAATTTTAAATTAGTATTATTTGAGTTTTATCAGAAATCCAGTAAAAATACATAAATGCGGAGAAATCGTAAGGAAATTAAGGAACGAATCTGATTGGAATCCATTAAAAACGAATATTGTTGGTAAACTTATAAATAAAATGTTTTTTTGTATTCGAAAAAATTGCATTCTCCCAAATTTTCAGTATATGCATTCTCGTTGAATGTAACCCTAGTTGTTTGACGAATAAAATATTTACGCTCCTAGCTGTTATTCTATAGAACATATTGAAGATTTTATGAACTATAAATATACCCATGACAAAGCTCTTCATTTTCAAATCCACACATAAATCGGTCCAGTAATTATTCAGTCTATTGAGACACACATACAAACATTGCCTTTTATATACAGATAATATCATAGGTTTTCCTGGGGATGGTTTGGTCACGTAGAACGAATGGATGACGAGAGAATGGTAAAACAAGTATATATGGCAAAAATGAACGGCAACGTTAGACGAGGACGACCAAGGAAGACGTAGCATGATCAGATAAACCAAAATCTTAAGTCTGGTCATGTCAAAAGCAGACAGAACCAAAGGGCATGTATGACAAGATGTATGAATGTGGAAGAGGCTAGGATTGTATGCCAGGATAGACGTGTCTGGCGGTCCATTCTCTCTGCCTACCCCTACGGGGAAATGGCGTGATGGTAGTAGTAGTAGTCCTAAATAAATATAATTGAGTAACAATATTTATTGGGTACTCATCAACAATTTAATAAATGTGTTATATGTATTACATACTGTAAATATTTATTCATGTGCGTCATTTCAATTAATAAATATAAAATTTATTTTGATATTTTACTGAAAGTATAATAACTGCATTTGAAATGAATGGTGTTGAAAAATGTATTATTACCTACATGTTTGCCCTTCAGGGAGATTATAAATCAAAACTAAAGGTACAGCATAAATAGAATCACATAACTTTTATGATTCACGTTAACGTATCTTTGTAAGAGTGTGCATAATATTTACGTACTTTATGCTGTCGTATTCTACTCAGTGTCAAGAATCGTAATGTCTTTTTTTTTCAATCAAATTAAAAAAGTATTATATTGCAAAATCATCAGTACATATTTTGAAAATAGTTTAATGAAATATGTTTTTTTAACAAGTTGCTGAATAAACCAAAAGTTATTAAGGTCTTTACGAAATTTATACTTAAAATAAACTTACATAATTAAATTTCATAAATAATTAATTTTTCAATTGTCCTTTACAGCCTTCCCTTACTGTGCCAAAAAACAACCTTGTTTTAGGTGGTGTCATCAGCAAAATGGAATATTTATAGGCAATTGCTTTAACAATTTATGGTTTTGATTAAAATCGATAACATTTTTAAACTACCTAATTACTAAAAAACATTTTTAAAAAACTATTATATGATGCTCGCATCGCAAGCGAGAGGACTACCCTGAATGAAACTCTGATAATTACTTGCGTCTAGCGGTGTAGTGTACTTGATTTTGGTTATTGAAATATCACATTTTTAAACAATTATAAATTAATAAGGGTCTATGAAATTCTTTCGATTAAAAAATTTTTTTTTGGTACTTATAGGTAGCGTAAAAATATATTTCAATTTATACTTTTGAATCCCCGCAAAAGTGCTTTATTTTATTGGATACGCCCTTTACACGCCTATTAAAATGTATTTTGTTAAACGTAAATATTTACAATCTTATGGTTTCAAAAATATTATTTTTTGGGGGATTTTTTTTTTAGTCCTAATAAGAAAATTAAAATCAAGTTGGACCTCCTGCTCTGGAGTCTACGACACTACCTACGACACCACAACCTATATATTTAAAAAAAACAAACCGAAATGCGGAGTTACGGGACACCGTATTTTGCATAACGATCATAAATATTCTACGCTTATCATACACACTTATGGATTGTTTTATTACATATTGAATATATTACTTAATTAGAGGCTATACCTTGATTTTTATTTGCAGGTCAGTGTGAAATTTAATTTCAATTTAATATTCATAATTATAATCATCCAAGTAATAATGATAACTAATTGGGTTCACTCAAAAATGTTTTTTTTTTTAATAAGTAATTTCTTTTTTTGTACCTCAATGGGTCAGAAGGCCCAATTACAATGGTCGATTACAGCACATAACACCCGACTTGAGAAATATCGCATTGAATTTTTGTGTTATAACTGGGAATCGAACCCAGAACCTTTCCTACACCACGTAAGCCACCATATGGCCATAGGCCGTAATACAATTTGCTTTATTTAGAAAAAAAATATTGTACGAGAAAAAGTTAATTGTAATCTTCTAGATTGACGATTTCCAATTAAACTGTATTTATACGATCGTAAAATCCACATGGCGCTATAAAATTACAAAAGGAAGATTGATATTCACTTTATTAAATTATTTATTTAATGTAATCCAAACGCATTAACTAGTACACCACGGTGCTGACTAATCCACTCGATTTCGTTTTGCAGGATTTTTACCTGAGAGTAGCCACTAAGAAAAAAATATATAATCACAATTTATTATAATTTTACCGTGTCGTGTGAATCCTGAAGATTCATGTAAAACGGGTCACCTTTACATTGTTTTTGTATTGACACACAATTAATAATATATAGAATACTGATAGAAAAAAATACATATTAAATTATTTACGAGTATTTTTATATTTCCAAGCTGAACTGTTTTTTGTGTTTTCAGATGGTTTGTAACTCTCAGGTAAAACTCCTGAAAAAGATAATCGAGTGGGGATAAGTCCGTCTCGTAGTGTAGTGGGTAATTGGTGCATTCACCAACGTTGATTGAAGTCTAAGGTTCATTTCCTGGCGTAATCAAAACAAAATATCAAGATGAGGTGTTGTACCAATGAGAAGAGTCCCATAGTACTTTTGTGTCAAGATCCATCCATTTTGTAAGGCTGAGATAAGCATTATCGACGAAATCAAGAAATTAGTTTTGCGAACTTGAACATGTCAAATGCCAGAATGATCGGCTCAAGAGTATGTTTGATCGTAAAGAAATCGAGGTCTGTATGCAAATACAGAGTCATATGGCGTTCTACCCTCAATACTTACTACAGGAATTGACATAATAGTTTGTTCGCTGTTCAAACTAAAATTTACCGGTTGAAGACCGTGTAAATAATAATTATACACGATTTACTACCCTAGTCTCTCTAAATGCCTCCGTCCTAAGTGGTTTTGTATTGTAATATTTCATTGTACCTGGACTGGTACCTTAACTTTCAGGCATCCTTTTTTTCCCTTTCCGCACTCAGTGGTGCATAGGGCACTCCATTTGTAAACCGTATTCAGCGCATTTCGATCATCCGTTACGTGGAGGTAAGGAAATCAGTCTAATGAAACTCCTCAAGATGTCCCTCACCTGTTGATGCATTGCCCCTTTTTCACCTTTAGAAACAACAGCTAAAGCCGCAACGCAAAAGCCTGGGTGAGAATCTACCAAAGTAGGGAGTGAAATGCCCAACACTCTTCCGGTGGAACGGAAGGCTTGTTGACTACTTTAAACAGGCCAGTTTCTTCTGAAGAGTTTTCAGTGGTTTCTTATCTACATGAGCGAATGCTGAAAAGTTCCTGAATAGCCCACTTTTAATCCTGTTCCCAACAGTTTAAGATCGAATCAAAGTAATATTATTGAAGAAAAATCCATTTGTTGAAATACAAACCTTATATATTATAAGTAAGATAAATAATAACGCAACTCCAATATAAAAACATGGAAATCAGTCTTGTACATCAGGTGCCAGTTCAGGAACAATGAAATATTGCTGTTCAAACAACCTTTACAATCGATGTTTGTCCACCCTGCCAGGAATCTAAACTAAGACTGAACGCGTCAACCACCACACAGCGATATACACATGTTTTATCACCCCCGGGTTTCTTTATTCAGGATCTTGACCTGAAAACATCCAACGAAATGAAAACACTCGTCCAGGGTTCTGGTTCTATTTCAAACACAGAACTGTATCTGGATCGAGAAAAAAATGAGTAACACAAATAACTTAAAATAATTTGAGTCGCACAAGTTTCACATGCGCTAGCTCTGTACCCTGAAAGTCCTAGCTTTATTAATTTCGATTACAAACTCAAAATATTTTAATAAAACCAACTGGTCTAAGAAGAAGTTGAAAATTGGGAAATTTAATCAGGCGTTGCCTAGTTTGTGAAATTATTTCATCAGATGAATATGTTCACAACAATAAAGATTTCAGCTTCTTAACTTCACTAAAATCAACAAATGGAAGAATTTAAAAAATATGAATGTTCAAACATAGGCAAAATGTTGAATGTAATACAGTGTGTAAAGTGGCCGTTTAAACCAGCCAATGACAGGTCGTAAAACCTGTAAATGCCTAGACTTCCATATCCCCTTCTCTAAAATGTTCACCATTTCAGTTGCAATTTGGAGCGGTATAATTATCTACATACAAAAACATAAGAAAAAAAAAACTTCAATAATAACGCCGAAAAAAATAAACAAGGAAATGCAACTACAGATGTATAAAAAAATATCTTGGTATAATTTTATATTGAACAATAACAAAGAAAAAACGTACTGAAGTGCATTTTTGTCGAAAAACCTTGAATATAATTAGCTTTGCAAAGTGCAATGTTACTATCGCAACTTTTTTCCATTATGTAATGAGAAAACGAGTAATTATTGCATTGAAAGAGAATGCACAAACAACACTATTCATTTGCATAACGAAACTATCATTTCCTTATATTTAGAAATTAAGTTGCGCGAAATGGATAGAGTTATGACACATGATAAAATATTGTGTATTTAATTTTCACTCTTAAGTTTAGAAAAACACTAAAAAATAATCCGGGTTCCGTGCTTGAACCCCGCAATACCACAATTTGATTTCCGTTTTCCAAAAGTGAGTTATTTACAACTCATTAAAAATCGCCCCAAATATTGAAATATTTGGAGAAATCATAAGGCTAGCCCCACACTTAGCTGAAATTCCGTCCTCGGTTTTCCGTCGCGGTAACCCACACTTTATGTTCCGTGGCGGAATATCAGTTGACTTTCCAGCCTTTTACCCCTTGTTCTATAATTTGACGCATCCCATAAGAAAATATGTTTTTTTTTTTTTTTAAGTTTTATTCATTTTAACAAATAAGTAACATACATAATTGTATTTTTGTTCCCGCAAAGCCGAAGCTTGTCTGCGGGTTACATTACATTTTTTTAAATTTTTTAGAAGTAAGTACATAGTTTAATAATAATTAAAGAATAAAATATATTTATACACTTAAGTTTCATTTGCTGTTTAATAAGTTTTTGACTATTTTTTTAAATGAAATTAGGTTTTTTTTCTTCACGATTTTTAGCTGGTATTAAATTGTACAGTTTTGGTACTACACTACCCATTGTTCTGTCACCATAGTAGTTTTTCTGTCGTGGTACCATCAGCTGCTGTGCCGATACTTGTCGGGTCATGATCTGGTGGTTTATTTTGGATTTAAAATTGCAATCGAGGAAGTGATCTGTCATTATCTTATACTGACACTGTTTGTTAATTGGCAAAACGTTAACAAAATCAAATAATATTTTATTGTTGTCTTTCGCCTCATTATTTATTTTTACAGGTACGATCATTTTTAAAATTTGTACCTGTAAGTTCAAGACTATCCGTAAAAGATTTAAAACTTAGTCCCCATATTCTTAATCCATATTGAATAATTGGGTCAACTAGCCCCAAGTAAACTAGTCTCAGCACTAGGTATGGTATGTATGGTTTTAAATGGTACATGTTAGGTAGGCAAACTCTTAGCTTATTGCAAACTGTTTTTATATGTTCTTCCCAATTAAAAGTGGAATAATAATAATACCTTAAAGTAGAATCTATAAAAATGCAATGCAGCTTTGCCGATTAGACACTGACGGAAGATCCACGCGCAGAGAACGGGACTCACGCCAAAAGCGAGAAGTCCGCTCAGGTCCGCCGACGGAACAACCGGTCATCCGCGTAGTGTGCCCAATAATGATAAATCAATGCAATTAAATGGATTGACGAAGCGGAAGATCGGCGACGAAACGTCCACTGAGTGTGGTGCTAGCCAAAGAACGCAAAAACATTTTTTTCTTGTAAAAAAAATTCAGGAGTTTCCTATAAGGTAAATTAAGCCGGCATAATCTAACCACCGTTAGTTTATCGAAATTAATATATTTGCATTATTTATACTTTATTGAATTTTTTTATTTTTTTTTATTTTAAATTTAAATAGGAGTCTGATTTTAACATTTTCTCTGGTATTGTGATCATGTTTATGTTGGTTAAGATCATTTTTATGTTTTTTTTAATTAATAATATCATACTAAAATTTCACCATACTGTAAAATGTTATTTGATTATATGTTATTTGCTTATTTAACATTGTTTTTACTTAACTTTTACAGACATCTACTACTTGTGTATCTTATGAATTATTTTTGGTTCTGAATTTTTTTGTGACAAATAAAAATGTTCATGGAAGCAGAGAGGGAGAAAGGAAGAGTTGGAACTATACCATGTCTTCTCCTTTTTATGCAGGCACTTTTTATTTAATTTTTATAATGTTTCTTTTTTTTAGAATTCATTTTTTCTCCCTCTCCTTTTGTATTCATAATAAATTAATGTGAAATCTGTAATTGGTCTTACTTTTTTTATTGTTTTCTTGTACCTTGATTTTATTCAAAAAACTATGATTTCCATAAAAAATAAAGAAATAATAACACATTACAGTATTCCTTCCGTGCACCTTGAACGTAGAACCCGTCAATACATAGGTAATGTTCTTCTTCCCTGTCATAATACGAGTTTGCTCGTATTAAATGTTAAAATGATAAAATTACATTGCCATATATTTTTAATATGTTCTTAATTTGTGTAATTTTGTTAATTTTTTGTTATGAATAGATAGAATCTATTCAAAAAAGTTCTTGAAATACCTTTCATGTAAGTCCTGAATTACTAATCTTCATTCAAATTCAAATTACGAGCAACTTTTATTTTTTTTTATTTTTGATTCCCTGACATATTGTCATTGATACCTATAAAATATTTAACTTTAAAGCAAATACCAATTTCCTCAATAAAATACAAACAAATTCTGGATTAAGAATACTCAGGCATTGGGACATATAAAACTGTATGTATTTTCAATCGATGCAAGATATCACACACCTTTGAGCCGATGTATCCAGGATACAACAACGGCATGTACTGCCGAAATAACACTATAGACATATTTATGATACTCTCCCAACTTTTGCAAATAACCTTTTAGGAATAACTATTAATTAACGTGTACAAATTATTTTGCTTAAGAAATTTAAAAAACAACAACAAATTTAATTCCATGTATTTTGTGTAATTTTGTATTTAAGGTGCATGTGAAATTGTATAGACTAATATGTACGAATTGTATACATCTTTTTTAAATAACCTTAAATTAAATATAAACTAAACTAGCGAGAGAAACGGTAAGATTATATTTTGTTAGTTAAGAATCAATTTATATTTATAAAATATTTATATTAGTGTTTTTTACTATGAAAGATGTACTTCTTATTCTTATTAAATTTATTGTTTTGACTAACAAATACGTATTTAATAATTCCATGAAAAGAATACGTTAACTAATTAATTAGCATTATTAAAAACGTTTGTTATTTCTGGAAATATTGTCACAAAATTTGAAGGTCATCATTTTGACTGCATAAAAGACACCATTTGTAAATTCAATTATCTAATGACAACTGATGTTGTTCACCATAAATCTTGATCTATCGTGTTTAAAAACAAAAAAATAATAGTTTGCTCCATATAGTATATAAAAATTCAACTTGTTTAAAAATGGTAATTAACCTATACTTTTTGTTTGTAACTAATAATTTTGTTTGGCCAAATTACATATTGTACGTATTTTAGTGTCATTTTAATTAAATTATTAATATCACTAGCCTTTTAATACGACATTTAAAATGACGTTATAATTAAAAAGTAATTACTATCCATATCAAATTCTGCACGCAGCTGGCAAATAACAAGCACGCAAAACTTATAGAATACTCACTTGTGTCAGAAATAATTTATGGAATATTGAAAAACGAAGCATTGTAATTTTTTTAATACCACTTTAATCGATTTTTAATCAAAGATTTTAATTTTAATACAGTATTGTAAGAATTTTAATAAATGCATCACAATATTAAAAATCTACAAATACTAACCTTCATAACACTGCTGGTTTGCGACATTATTGCTTTGTTAGTTTGTTTTACCCACAATATGTAAAATGTGTAAAATGACACTATTTTTGTTTTTATATTCACGTTTTGGCTATCCGGAGTACCAGGGCGGTACGAAGCAGTAGGAGGTCAGTAGGTTCTCAGTTCATGAACGATGCACTTGACTTTCCTGTCGCCCGACTGTGACCGACTGCACTCGCTACTGGTAAGAAGTGTTGCCATGATATAGCTAAATATACGCCTAGGGCGACCTTGATAAATCTTCACTAGACTTGCATAGTGCACTCCTACCGCGTGTTTCGATATCGATCTTGTTAAAGAGAGTTTATCGGCATTATGAATTGCTTCCCTGTGTTTAGTAATTAATTCATTCGAGTTCTATTATTTTGTAAAATACTTCCTAAATAATTCCGAATTGTATCCTATGATACTGTTTTATTTTGTCAATAAATAAAAAATAATGCTACCAATATTTGTCAATGTATTGCCATTAAACCAGTCTTTCACGGTTTTATTTTATGATGAATTAAAATCCCTACTAACTGATAATTCCTTTTATATTTAAATTTGATTAAAAATATAAGTAACTTGTGTTGGTTTGAACATACTTTATATATCTTCATTTAATGAACTGTTTACCAATGCTTATAGGTTTATTTAATAACCTATCAATTGGTTTGAATATATATTTTTAAATAATTAAGTTAAAGAGAATAGCACTGAGGTGAAATAAAATAGAGAAGATGTTTCATAGAATGATAATTTGAAAATATGTTCTAAAAAATGAGTTTAATGGAATAGAAGACGGGTGCTTAGTACTGTATTTAGTGTATACATCAATGCATCAATGGAAAATATACGTTTTCTTTTGTTTTTTATTTTTTGCCATAAAATAAAACGCAATATTACATCTCTACTTTTTTTCATTCATCCCCAACTATTCTTTTTTTTCCATATTTTCCCTTTCCAAAATCTCCTTGTTTTATCGGTATTTCCTTTAAATAAATTTTTATCAAGAATATTGTTTTAATTACCTATCATTTATTTTTTTGTTTTGCTTAAGCCATGGTTTAATTTTGTAAAATTTAAGTGAATACATGCAAAGGATGGCAGGTCCTATCATGTACTATATTTTCTTTCTTTATTTCTCTGAGTATAAGCATTGTAACCTGCACCATCTGTTCAATTTCCAAATGAAACATTTAACGATAAAAAAAGCAATTATTAAAATCGTCGTACATACAGCTAGAGAGACACGTTCATATGGTATTATGAATATTTAATTTATACATATATATGTTATACAAACCAACATTATTTTGAATTTGTCCAAATATTTGTAGGAAAGCTGTCGGTTATTCTTTCGATGCCTTTGAGACTGTAAACAAAAGTTACATTTTCCCGATATGTTTTCGAAAAAAAAATGGTATCTTCGATTGGTTTTCGATATACGTTAAAATAAAAGTGGCAATCCAGGATTCAAATGAAAGGGATTAGGACTAACGATAACATTCGATCGTTTTATTGACACTTTCATCTTAGATCTATTTTTTAAGATGCGGTTTTTCGTGTGTAGTTCGTTGCGATGTTACGAGGAGTGCCGTTTCTTCTAGACTTGCTTCCGGGAAGGAAGTGACGTCAGGGACTGCGGAAATCAAAACAAGGACCAAGGATTTGACACTTTAATCAAAATACACACGAATTCAAAGCACAAGCATTGGATTTAACACAAGCAGAATGGTGGATGTTACACAGTGTGTAAAGTGGCACCTTAAACCACCCAATGACAATTTATTGATAAGTAAATTCCTAGGCTTCCATATTTCATTTTCTAAAATATGCTTCTACTGTTTTAATATTATTTTTTTAATTGTACATATCTCTTATATCGACACTTCTTGATAATTTTTATTTTACCAATGTGTCCCTGAATAACGTATAAAAAAAAACACTCGTTTTTTGGTTTTTTAATTACTAAGTAAGATTACATAATTATTAGCATTTTGTATATGAGGGTTACACGTGGTTGAGGATGAATGGTTATTTAATTATTTATAGGAATGCCTTTAGAAATTTAATCAGTATACAACGCAATATTGTAATAAAGCGATATTAGATAAATAAACAGTATTAAAAATTATGTTAAGAAGACAAAAGGAATTAATTTTTCGATTAAGACTTTGACAATGTGTATTAAAAAATACACATTGTCGAAATTTCCCTTTCTGCACTCAGTGAAACATAGGATACTGCATTGGTAGACCAAATGCAGCACATTTTAATTATCTGTTATGTGAAGGTAAGGTGATTAGTCTTATGCTTCAGGTGCCAGTCCTGGAAGAGCGAAATATTGCAGTGAACAACATTTAAAATAGGTACCTCACGTTGACTTTGCCGGGAATCGAACCCTAAAGAAACAGAAATATTTTTTTAACCGGGTATTTATTTTTTTCGTTGTTTATTGTTTGAATGAATGAACACTTGACAAAGTTTAGGTTGCTAGAATTTCATTCGTTCGTGAGCTTTGTAGCAGCAATACGTTTGTTTTTTTTTTATTTACTTATTAAAAGAATTATGCATACATTTATTGATTACAGAGACACAGTTTATAGTGACACAACCAGGAACGAGCCATGCCTGTGAACCTGTCCCGACTCGCTAAAAAATCCGTGATGAGTCGGAACATCTTCCATGTGTAAACGACCTAAACTTTAGAATAACTTTTTACTAAAAATTTCCTAATGAGAGACAAGAATTGTGCATAGGAGATGCAGAAAAATAAAGACAATAAAAAGTTCACATTTAAATGTAAATGGGGGCTAGATTTAATACCATCGGCGCGCTCTGTAGCTGCAAGACGTGCTGTAATCTAACTCCAATCTGTTCATAAATTCTATCGTAATTGGAAATAAGAAATTAGAATCCCATTCACCAATGCGCTACGTAGCTGCAAGACGTGTCGGATTATTTAATGTTCAGCACCCTTGAGGGATTTTCACAAAAATGGTACAAGGCGTGTTAACTATTCATAATAAAAATAATAAACCGGTTCAATAATCGTGATCAAATATTAAGATTAATTTATCAAAACATAAGAGGATTAAAAACATTTAACAGATAAACATTTGGGTTAAGTTAACTTACTTACCTAACTCATTAGTTAGGCACTCAAGTTAAGGTTTTTGACTTCCAATATTTTTACTTGAACGATAAAAAGAGATTAATTTTTAAGTAGTTAATGTAGGTTCACTTAATTGATAATAATATGTATTTAAAATATTTATCATAAGTTTTATAACGTTAGATACAAAAAGTATCTTAGTTTTTCAAAATGACATATTCAATCAAACATTAATCGAAAAAAAACAACGTTCAGTAATTATTGTACGTAATAAAAGGACGCATTGAAAAATAAACCCAAAACTGTAAAACACCTAGTTACATTTTTTAAAATTATTTACTCAAATATTAAATTTTTTCTGCCATTTTCGAATATCCATAAAAATAACGACTTTTAAAAAGATTTTAAAGTATCACGTTATTCGCTAGACTATGCGTACTCTAACATCTTCGGATTCGACCAGTCGTACCCCGAATATGAGGTTTCTTCTGTGAGATAAATTATCACATTAACTTTAAATCTGAAGAGGTGTTTCGTCATTTGCCAGTGCAAAACCTACATATAGAAGTTTCCGGTAGATTCATTTTAGCAAGGTGTTTATTCAATCTGCAGTGCCCTGTGAAAACTTTAGTGATGACCATCAGTGTTGTCATTTACATTTCCGCTAAAAAAAAATTGAAATCCGTCAAGTTCCCGTCAAAACTTACACGGATTTCCGCGAGACGTTCCGCTGAATTTGATTACTTTTTTCATGAACTAAAATAACTACATGATACTATTTTTTTTTGTTAAATTTTAATGTCCACTCTTAATATTAAATTAACATCATCATCATCATTCCCTTTCCGCACTTAATGGTGCATAAGGCGCTAAATCAGTTTAGAAATCGCAACGTATCTTGATCATATTTGTTACATGTTCAGTCAAAGTTTCAGGTGCCCGTCCAGGGACTATGAAATATTCAAGTGTATAGACTATTTTTTAAATAAATATTTCATTTTAACCATGTCGGGAATCAAACCTGAGACCTCTTGCATGGTAGGCAAATGCGATGAACAGTATACTACGAGGAAATTAAATTAAACTGCAATAAATTTATTGGAGTTAGACTAAATCCTCTTCATCTTCACTTTCTACCCCCGCCGCCGTTGTTGGTCATTAAACTCAAATATCGCAGATGGTTATAATTTTAAAATTAGTTAATTTTTATTTTATACATATCTTTTTCCTTCAAATCCGCCAGGAATTCTTGAAAATCCCGTCAAATACGAAATTATCCCGCCTCGAGGGCACTCCAATCCGCTATATATGACCATCACTTGAAGTCGCTTTATTAGTTTTTAATAATAACAATACCTATATGTTTAAAAATCAACATGTTCATTAGTTAGTAAAATGTATGTACTGTTTGTTACTTGTACTAAACTAACTGGTTATATTTATAACAATATACATATATGTATCGATGCATATTTTGGGGGATATTTATCTTAGGTAAAAATAATTACGCCGACTGCATAGTCAAGGCTAAATAAATCCTGAATAGGAAGCATGTACCTAACTAGTTATGGTTGTGACTGCATAGAAACAGGTAAAATTCGATGCATTTATTTGTTTATATTATACTATAAGTTACTCAGCTTAAACTGGTTTAGGAAAAAAAGAGCTTTGCCAGCTAAAAATGAAAAATAAACGCGATACACGTATTTAGGTCTCAAGAATTTATTTTGTTTAATTAACAAGACTAACTTGAATTAAAAATAAAAATTTAACATTTATTCTTATATCAATGTCCAAATTCACACTATAATTTAAGTTTTGTAAACATTTAAAAAAAAATTGAATTTTAAGAAATATTTCTCCCGGTGGAACATTAATTTTTGCCTATATTGTGATTTTTTTTGTGCCTTCGTGTTTCGTTTGTTTTGAATAATAAAATGAAATAACTGAGATAAAGAACATTTATGAGAAGGAAATGTGAAAATCTAGCCATTTACAGGACTCTGGACTAGCTGAAAAATTGAACATTTTGCCTCAGGTCGAATATTCGTATTTCTCAAATTCCTCCATCTTTTGATTTTTTGTAAAGTAGTAGAACTGGAATCTTTATTGATGTGAGTGAGATTTATCATTCCTTTACACTTTATGATAGTTGACGAATCATCATTTCAAACAAAATTTTCTTGCAAAAATATTTTTTCGAATATTCCTCCCTTGACGATATCAAAAAATTTTACTTTGCATTATTTTTCAAACCATATTTCATTATAATTTATCCAGTAAAAACTTCATTTATCGATTTTCGTAATTGTAGCATTGTATTAAATATTTGAAAATAGTGTGATCCTTATCAAATTGAAATTTTATGAAGTAATTTGTCAATACTAAATGATTATTTAGTGTAAGTAAATTCGATACGATAAAATATAACTATCGTCCACTGATCTTAGGTCTTATGTATTTTTTTGTCTTATCATTGTACTTTTATGAACTACCTTAACCTAATTCAATCCAATGATCAATATTTATCAAAAATACCAACAACTACATTGTTATATACAAAAGCAGTTATTGAAACTATTGCTATTTTTTCATTTCATTAGCATGATAACCAAAATAGCATATCGCGTTAAATGCTATTTATTGTCTAAAATACATTTTTTTTTTTTTTAAATAAAAAAAATGTTTGTGTATCCATTCCTTTATGAATTTACGTTTACCTTTTCCTGAAAAAAAATAGGTATTTTTTTATGTTTTATAATGCTTTTGGAAATTGATATATTTAATTATATAATAAACTACAAAACAAAACTAAACGAAGGACTCAGACAAACTTTTCAAATAGTGTAAAAAATATTATAACCAACAACAGAGTAAGAATAAAATTTAAAAAAAAAATTGTAAAATAAATGTAATAATCCGTAAGGGTTAATGAATAAATTTCAAAAAAAAAAGTAAAAAATAAATGGTGTAATGAACTATTTGCACATATTTCTTTGAACTTTGGGCATTTATCACTCTGTTTAATTAATTTAAAATGTTCATATATAATACGTGTAATAAATAAAACTTTGATTTTTTTCAGCGACAATTCAAACAAGTGTTTTTGAACCTATGGTTTATTTGAAATTTGCGGCTGCATTAAGTAAACTCTTAAAAGACTGTGATAAATAATCCCTTTGCATGCGGTGATGTAACATCGTGTTACCACTGGTAAAAGACGGAATATTCTAATGTTCAGACATTTGAGAAAAAAAAACATGGAAACATACTTTCAAACAATTTCTTTTCCATAATTTATGAAAATAAAAATATAATTTAGCCCTGTCATATGAAAATAAATAAAAAATCATAAATATGTTGCGCATACTACGCACGCGCGTCGCCCATCACTGTCATCAACCGACTGAAGACTGAATCTGTTTTACACAACACCCGCCATAGAACAGCGTCTCTGCCTTCCTTGTTATGAGTTCTATTTTTGTGCTCTCTCTTATACAGATGATGTGTTGCTGAATTAGCAGACATTCATTCTTCACGTAGCAGGGATAAATATTTTTTGTATTAACATCCAGCATAGTCATACGAAACTTAATTTTAAATTCGGTGTGAAAATGTTCATTTGAAGATTACAAAAAATACGAATTTTTCTTTTTTAAAAGTATGTTGACTAGTGTGACATCATGGTCACACAAGAGTTAAAAATAAATGTTAAGGGTTTTAGGTCCTACATTATCACAAAAATTAAATAATTACAGTGAAAAGGATGTGCTTGTTTATTCATAATAATAAGTCGATTTGTGCTTCTATTTTCAAGACGCAAATAATTAACGTTATATCACATAGAAGGGAAGTCCTGCCAAAGACACTGGCTGTGCATTTCTTTACATTTTGTCAACTTGTATATGCTTAATAGTATTGTAACGATATGATAAATCTGGCGTATGTCCGCCATTGGAACCAGATCAGGACGCTAAATCCCAAATCCGCCATCGTTTTTGTTTACGTACTGTTTTATGCGCACTAACATTATACGCAAATTATACGTAACTAAATCACCTAAATTCTTACTTACATTTAGTTATTGGGCTTGTTTAAAGTGAGGTTACAAACCAAAAATATTTGCGCGTGCGCTTGCACTGCACGGAGAATGTATACTGTCTTCTACCTCTATCGCTCGTTTTAACGGTATAAGGCTTAGTCTATCTCACTCGGACCACGATTTTACCAGATCTGTATTTTTTTATACAAATTCAAACAAAAAACTTGTGCAAAACAAAATATATCTACGGTGACAATAGCGCATGCTTGCATAGACAAGATAATAAAATCGGCGTCTCCAGTCGATTTCGCAAGATCTTTTGACGTTAGTATTGAATATAATAGTCAATTTTTTTTTTCAATATTTTTTTATTTAAGAAGGTAAACATAAACAGAAAAAAAAAATAAAAAAATAACGAAACCCACTAAACCGCGAAACCAGCTTGTCAGCAGGTTTTTTTTTTATTCTTTACAAATAAAGACGTTAGAGAAATGATATAAATTTTAAAAGTAAAATAAACATTATGAAGAACTAAAATCATACGTATTTTTTCACAAAATTTATAAACGAAAAATTAAATAGATGACTTTTAACATAAAATAACAATCAGTATAAAGCCTTGTTACATATAAGCCATTTAATTATTTTTTTCTTAAAAGTTTTTTAAACATTTTCTTTTAAGATCTGTTTAGGAATCTTATTGAAAATTTGAGTAATTATATAATGAAGTATTCTTTATTAATAATCGTTTACAAACCTCGGAACTGACAAGCCTTCACTTTGTGCTAGCCTTGTATTATGTGTATGTATATACCTTTTCTGGTAGTTACTATCAAATCGATATCTAGTAACAAATTTGAGCCATAGAATAGCATTTACGGACAGGCACCCTTGCTTTTTAAACAGTTCGGGTACCTCTTCCTTATAAATTCTAGCTGATCTGTTAATTAATCTAAGAGCCGAGTTTTGTAAAGATTTAATTTTTTTAATGTTGGTTTTACAAGA
Source organism: Micrasema longulum (assembly GCF_059751315.1). Classification (NCBI taxonomy): domain Eukaryota; kingdom Metazoa; phylum Arthropoda; class Insecta; order Trichoptera; family Brachycentridae; genus Micrasema; species Micrasema longulum. The sequence continues at coordinate 81,263 of NW_028278075.1, forward strand.
AAGGCTCCAACCGGTAATACCATACCTAATAGTTGGTTCCACTAATGATTGATAAATAAGTCTTAATGTTTTTATTGGTACAAAATATTTTATTTTAAACATACTGCCTATAATTTTCTTTAATATTTTACATGATTTGGTAATTTGTTTATCCCATTTTAAAAAATATCAAAAGTAATGCCCAAATAAACATTAAATATTGCTGCGAATCCTCGCTTCTTTGTATAAGGTACAATTTTTTTAACTTTTTAAAATTGTTTTTTTAAATACGCCTTCTTTACTTGGCAGTGCACTGCACTTATGCACAATGCACAAATTGAAAAACTGCTTCTGCTTACCAGCTCCGAATTCTTCTTTTCTCTTCACCCAAAAGACGTAAATCTAATGATAATTAAATTCCATTTTCAGCATACAATCAGCGACAAGATCCCGCTGCTGACAGCCCGAGAGGTTTTAGTGGATGGATAGAGCTTGTAAATATAAATTTTACTAAAAAAAAACTTTTTTTATAGATTTGATTAATTTATTTTCTTATTATACACATTATATGATAAGGAATATGGGTTCGGGAATGGATTTGGAAGGAGACAAGAAGAGAATCCAGGAAAGAAAATATGCTTGTCCAAAAACATTTTTAAATATTGTTATTTGTAACAATTTATTCATTTGATTAAAAAATTACAACAGGGGTGGAGAACATTTTAGAGAAGGAATATTGAAGTCTAGGCATTTACAGGGTCTATGATTTGTCATTGGCTGGTTTTAGTAGCCATTTTACCCACTGTGTAACATTTACCATTTTGCTTATGTTTGCACATTAACATATTTTATTCGTGAACTTATTATGGCTTTTTTGTCTGGGTCCCTGTTAAAATATAATAATAAGAATAAAAAATATAGTCAACTAGAATAATTGGTAACATATTTGATTATTTTTATTATTATTGCACAACACCAGGTCAAGGAGCCCAATTACGGTGGTGAATTGCAGTTCTAATACCCTGCTTTGTGAAATATCACTTTTGTGTTTTCACCGGGAATCGAACCCGGAACATTTGGAAGCCGTTGATACTTTTAGTTTGCTGTTCGTATAATTTTATTATATTTGACAACTTCAGTTTTTATTTGCTAATGCTATTAACATTTTACTGGAATTTCACGACGCTAATGCTTATTATTTCAATATCTACCGTATTCAATTATAGTACTTACTAAGGACACTCGTATTACAAGTTATTGAAGGGATTAATCAAAAAAATGTACTATCCTCTATTATTTTGTTTTTATCGCAAGTACACGTCTTTATGCCCTTGATTGAATTATATTTTACAAGCCGTAAAGTAAAAAATATTCTTGTTAAATTACGCAAGCATGTCTGAGCATTTTTTGTACAATTACAACCTTACTGGAATCAAGGTGATTTTTACTTTATATTGTTTTATGCTTCTATCAATATTCAATCAGAAATTGAATCAAAAGGTTATGTTCATCATTGTTTTTACTTAGTCAAAGCTCTCTCTTCACGTTCAAGAAAACCGTTTTAAATATCAAGGGTCTTCGTATCTGTTTACTGAAAATATTTTTTTTGACAAAATGTTTTTTAAATTTCAATTTCACGAATAGCGCTTTTAATTTAATTTTACTCTACTTCTTTTATTGCCCCGTTCATCGTGAGTTCTGCAAATTTAATTGATGGCTTACGTTGGATATTGTTATTATTTCTAATTATATAACAACGAATATTTAAATATATGTTACCAATTTAAAATACTTTCTTCCCTTCAACTTGTTTATTTGACCGATGATCGCATTCACCCCCTTATTGGCATCTCCAGACTGGTAAATATTAAACAGTGTGAGGATAATTTATAAAACAATAAATATTACCTTAAGTTGAATGAGATACAATACATAATATTTCAATGAAACAGAGTGGGACAAGGTTATTGAAAACATGTGTTGGCGGTGTACAGTAAGGGAGGATTATATTCTACAAAAATATTTATTGTTTTATTCCAACGAACAAGGTATGCTTAGTGATCTAATTAGATTACACATTTTTATTTTGATGAATAAATGTTCTTAATATATTTATCTTAGGGTTATTGATATTTTGTCATTTTTGGAGATCCTGATAATCAAGTATTTGATTAAAAAATATGTAAAGTACCTACCACAATTTGTAACATCACTATTTTTATGTATGAAGGTTTATATTTACATATAAGTTATTATATCATTACAATGGAATCCCATCAAGAATTGCCAATTAATAATTTAAATAAAATATTAAGGTTTACTTTAAAATAAAAAAATGTATTTGCGGATATATTAATCAATTAAGTGCAATTAATTAAATAGATGAATTGTTTTAATTTGTTTCGAATAAAATTTTAAACAAATTACGGATAAAAAAGCAAATTGAAATAGCTTCTTTTTTTAATGATTGGCATATATTTTACTACTATTTTCTCATTTGTAATGTAAAAAAAAGTGTTCCTAATGTAAGCACTTATTTGTTCATATCTATCGTATTCTATAGTAGCCTGAATTGGCATTTAAAATAAAATGTACACTCCCACACAGGCCATGCCTTCGTGAATTTTTTTCGTGTTTACGTTAAAGTCAACTTTGGATTTGTAACTTATGTATACCGTTAGTAAAATGCAACGAAAAGAAGATAATAAAAAAGGGATTTATTTCAAATGAATTAATTTTCAACACATAAAAGTTTAAAATATTATAACCTAACTAGTTTCAAGTATTCTGAATTACCCACCAATAAAACCAAATCGCAAAATGTTTTTTCACAAGATAAATGCTGAAACAATAAATAATGTAAAAAATAAGAAAAAAAATGCAAAAAATAAGAAATAACGGGTCATATTATCATCTCCGAAATGTTCTCTATCTTTGATTTTGTAAAGAAAATAAACGTTGGTATTTTAATGTTGTTCCTATGAGGATTAGGGGTGTTGTTTTATCATGAGTGATGAACGTAGGTACTGACAATGTATCTACGCTAACTTAGCTCCACGTGAGCTTAGTCTTATGCAGTTAGATGTATGATTCAATGAACTATAAATCTATGTGCAAATATGTATAAGACTGTATTCACGCAAGTAGTATTAAATTGTCCTTATAAAGTTGGCACGTGTAAGCGGATAATGAACTTGCCGCCCCTCCTCTTTGTATGACCCCCTCCTTCCATCAACCTCAATGATTATAGGTACTCTACTATTAATAATAGGTATAAACTTCCTATTCAATACAGACATCATACAACGATTGTGGGGTGGATCAGAAGGTAAAATAGATAACGATAATGCAACGTTTTTATTTGTAATTGTTTGAAATTATTTTTCTTTTAATAATAGCTATGATTATAATTATGATTTACCCTTTAAATTTGTGGGACCATTTTCAATAAGTTGTAAATAACTTATTATTTATTCAATTACATATTCATGTAAATAGATTTGGAGTAGAGTGGAATTGAACCTCGGACCTCTGATTCGTTAATTTTCTACACTAGCCGCAAGTCACAACCCGATTCAAATGATTGAAACGTTTACAATCCTGGTAGAATAATAATATGCCAGATACATATTCCTTTGATATAAATAACGCTCGACACCTGATCAAGTGGCTATTACCTACTACGGTCATAGGTTTGATTCCCGAGATAGATGCATAAAAAAATTCATTTTAGTTGTTTTTGTAATCGGGAATTTCATGCTCCCTGGACTGGCACCTGAATCGTTGAATAAGACTGAATATCTTTCGTCCATGTTACACAAAAATAATCAAGATACGCTACGGTTGCTAAACCAATGCAGTGCCCAATGCACCATTACATTTGTATAAATGACTGAATAAATGACTAAATGTTTAAGAAAATAATTCATATAGTTTCTTATGTCCATTAATTAGATTAATTGGAAATCAATAGACGTAAAAACAAAAAATCAAAGATTTTCGAGTCAAACAACATAGACCTAAAGCTTTTCAAGCAACTTGCACAGACATATGGATGAAGCATATTGATGTACAGATGTGAGACACGGTGCCTCGCCGAAAGAGATAAACAAAAGAATAGAAGCCTTTAAAAAGTGGTACTACTGAAGAATATTAGGAATTTCCTGGAGAGACCACCTCACTAATGACGATGTACCCAGGTATAATCAAAGAAGGGAGACACCTAGTCAAAACCATCTCAGATATGCGAGCCTAATGAATTGGCCACAAAAGCGCCATGAGGGTTTTCTGCAGGACATAGTGGAGGGGATGGCCGGGAGACAAATCACAAAGATCGCCCACGACGGACGAGAGTATTAAGAACAAGTGTGCAAGAACTTGAACTGCGCCTCATATTTTGAGTTTAAGAGGGCTGCAGCGAATATAGCGTAGTGGACCACGAGATGCAAAATTTTGCTGCAAATCGATCCCAAGGATTGAGACTGCAAAGAAGAAGAGAAAATAAACTGTGTGTAGAAAAAAATTATGAATGGCCTACATACTCGTTTATCAATTTGTTTATTCTTAAACAATTTTTACATGTATTTATTTTTAACTAGACATATTTTTAAATCTACTGTACTTTCTACCCATCATAATTAATTTACTTATATTTTTTTTGACATCGACTTTCTTGACATCCAAGCAGGGATCATTTACTTCACCGAAATAATCAATAGCGGGTATAAGAAGACTCACGCTTACATAATCTACAATGTATTTGAACTCTTTTATTAACATAAACTAATGTATTTTCAAAAAAAGTCTTTTCTAGACATAGATAATTGAATTATTTTATAATGTTTAATTGATTTTGTATACCTTAATGAATTTAATTGTTTAATAAAGATACCTGCTTTGAAAATGTCACGATAGCGATAAAAACCATTGATGTTGAAGGCAGCTTTCAATGAGAACCGGTTAGTTTTTTTAAAAATTATTTGTTTTGCCCCTTTCCTGTCCATTTTGGAGAAGACCGTCCCGGTCCTATCAGTTTTTCGAGACACCTTTTTTTTCTCACAATATGTCCAAAATACTTTCCTTTAATACTATTTTCTAAATAACTATGTAATCTTCCGCCTTGATTATCCTCAAAAGTAAACAGGCTTTCAAATAAAAATGCGGACACTCATAGGTAATTATGGTGTAAAAAATGTAAAAATGGATGTATTATTTTTGACATTAAGTCGATTTTGTTTTTTATGTACTCATTACGCATTGAAAATAAGGAATTTAATCCGGTTTTATTCCGTCGAAATTGAAATTCTTTACTATGAAAAGCAAATTTCTCTCGCAAAGGAACGTTTGGAGAAAATAATTAGATCTGTACATTGATAAATTATTTAGTAGGAAAATGGTAGAAACAGTTTTCCTGTATTATTATTTTCTGTTTTTCTTTTTATCTCCTACAATTTTTTTTTTTTAAAATTTATATTCGAAATAACATAATTTAAAATGACTTAATAAATAAAACAATGTAAGTCACTCTGTAAGCACAAGAGCTAGTCTTATTTTTGGAAAATAACAGCTATGACGTTAAAAAAATATAAAACTAGATTTTATAGAAAAAAAAGTATCAATTATGCAAGTTTATTAATAAATAAAAAATATCACATGAGGTGTGTCAACACTTTTGCCAATAGACACGTTAAAAAATAAATACTTTTGCGATGAGATCATAAAATAATTCAATTTTCCGTTCCAAATATTCAACTTTAGACATGGTCATCGTATTTTTCTGTAAACAAATACACATTGCTATGGTCACCAAATGCATTTAAACAATCAACGTTGTGATTTTTACTAACACATTGACATACCTGCATATTACAAAAAAATATTTATGTAAGTGTGCGCATTGTTATATGAAAGCCAGTCTACCTGATTGTTAAATAATAAACAGTAATTTTACTTCGATAGGGTAATAATTGATTTACCTTTTTGCTATAGAACAAATCCAAGTAAGAACGTGTGGCATATTAATACCTTTTCTCATACTGTGATAATTTAAAGGCAAAGTGCAAAAAAAATGCATTCTTAGTAATACTTGCATACTTCTATAAACGTAAAGTGACGAGATAATAAAATTAATTTAATCAGCGCGCGATGAAGTATTTAACTACGCGTAACTCATTTATAAATTTAAGAACCTTTAAAGAACATTTTCCGACCTTCATTTCGTGTGGCAAATTATTTTAGTTTAGCATTGTGAACTAAATCTGAACCTTACGTTATCAAAGTTCATAGGGGTGAGAATAAAAATCAGAATATGGACATTTTTACAATAAATTTAATATAAATTGACAACGCTCGTCCACACACTTCACGGCTGAAGGTATCTTAGCTGCAAGAGCTAAAACTAGAGATTCTCCGTCAGCCACATACTAACTGGACCTTGCTACAACTGATTATCATGTTTTTTTTTAATCTTGGTAACTTTTTACAGGGGAAATTGACTTGATATAAAATGCTTTCATAGCAATTTTGTAGACTTCCCCCTCCCACGTGACTTCTACGGCAAAGACATCAATTATCTACCACCAAAATGGCAATTCTATATACATAATCTTCTTCTTCTTTTTCTCCTTCTTCAGCCTTCTGTCCTCCATTGCCGGATACAGGCCTCTTCCATATTTTCCAATAGCCAATTTTCACCACCTACTGCAGCTATGTCGTCGGACCAACTATTTTAAAGACTTCCGACGCCTCGTTTATTCTCCCAAGGTCTCCATCTAAAATTTTTAAGGGTCCGTTTTGTAGGGTTTGGTCTCGCAACATGTCTCGCCCATTCCCATTTCAGTCCTGCTAGGCGATCCATGAATCTGCTATTCTGGTTCTGTTCCTAAATTTCTAATTTCTTATTCTGTCTCTAAGGCTTATGGCAAGCATGGATCATTCAATGGATCGCTGTGTGCATTTAAGCTTTTCTACATTTCTTTTTGTGAGAGCCATGGTCTCTTTTATGCATATGTAGTCACTTGCAGTATACATGATTCATATGTTTTCATTTCCAGACAAATCGGGATCTCTTTATTTGTAAGTATGTGTCTAAGTTTTCCAAAAGCTGCTCTACTCATTTCTATTCTTCTTGACACTTCCGCCGTTTGATTTTCTAAGCCCAGTTTTATCTTATGTCCAAAATATTTATATATGTACATTCATCTACTATTTCAAGGTTTTTATTGTTAACAGTGATAATCTTGTTTTCTTGACTTGTAATTTTTGTTTTTGTAATGTTTATATTCAGACCGATTTTACTAGAAGCCTCGTGCAATTCATTTATCATTAGACTCAATTCATCAATGCTTTCACTTATAACTATTATGTCATCTGCAATCTAAGATGACCTAGATATGTGCCATCTATCTTTAGCCCCTTGTTATCCCAGTTGAGGGTTTTAAAAATAAATTCTTATATTTTCAATGAAACAAGGGTTTTTCTCACCGATAGATATTTCTTTTTTTTATAAAAAATTTAGGACCAAAATTTTGTTGAAAAATTGTTTTTTTTATAGAAATCGCAATTTGTCAAAAAAAATGATTATTTCTTAGATCAATTGCAAAATTATACATTACTTTAACGAAATCAGTTTGTTTTTTTCATTTAAAATTATTCAGTTCAAAGATATCGCGGTCACCGCAAGGCGTTTTTTTTAAGACAAGCTCCTGGAGATCAGCTATGACAGCTTTCAAAAAAATTATTTAAAAAAAGTTAAAATATATATATAAAAACTTCCGTAATATGTGTACATATTTTTAAATTAATAAATTTAAAAGTCTTCTCAGGAAAAAAATTTGGTTTTCCTGACTGTATTTAACCCCTTAAGACACGACTTTTGAAAATCGAACAGGAAGTGCATAGACAAAGGATATTGTAATTTATTCTTAAATAAAAACAAAAAACCCGTTTGAATTTATTCTAAACAGAGCATCTATGAACTACGATGTGTATGTAACGGTCCTGCTACACCAATACTGCATTGCGTCTATGTATTGTTCGCAAGTGCAACTTCAGTCAAGGTCGTTGCGTCATCGATCGTTCTATGAATACAGAACTATAGTACTGCCAGCAAAGGGACACACATGACTTTAAGGTCAGCGAGTTATTTTAATTAGAGCTCCTCGGAGTCTAATAAATTGACCGACATTTCAACCGCTAGGTACTAACCTTTTCCATGGCTACACGTGTAAGCAAACAAACGCACAGCAGATTTATTCAATTTATCCTTGCTAATTAAAATTGCTACTTTTTGAGCAATTCTTTTCCATTATTACCTTATTTATTTATTTTGAAAAAATATTAACACAATTATCTTAAGTTGTTCTGAATTGAAAGCATACAACGCGTCAGCACTCTATTAATATTGTTTCGATGTTTCATACTTCATCATCAGCATTCCTTTCCGCACCTAATGGTTCATAAGACACTGCATTGGTACATCAACCGCAGCGTATCTTGATCATATTTGTTATATGAAGGTAAGATAATCAGTCTTACGCTTCAGGGACTATGAAATATTATATTGTTTCAAACTTAATCTATATTCATAATAATTTTATTTGAAAACATTACATTTTTTACCATATTTTATGTTTTATTACATAAGTAAAAATTAAGAATATTATTAATAAAAAAAAATCCAGTTGCCATAATTTGAGTCACACTCCTGTATTTAAGTCAGTATTTTTAAAATTGTTTGGTAAAATGTTACATATTTTAGGTATACTGTATTGCAGTTTCTTTTTGGCATATTTAGTACAATAAGATATTTAGGAAAAGATAGCCCTTTTATTTATGATTTTGAAATATTGTGTCCCTGGCGGCATACATATTTATGTAAAAGCAATTTGATCATTGAATTTTGCAAAGTTTGAAAAAAATTAAAATCAGTTTCACATGATAACCCCCAGGAAGTTTTACCATATGGTATAATTGATTCTGAGAGAGACAAATAAATAATTCATAAAATATTGACGAGGTGTCGTACAGTCTTTGGAGCTGATTTTTTTTTAAAGAAACACTATTTGATTGATTTGCCTGTAATTCCAATACTTTTTCTACAATATTTCACCCCAAGAGTAATTTAGTTAATAATGTCAAATAAACTCGTTTTTAAAATTGAAACACAGTTTTTTTGGAAGTTTTAAATATATATATATAACTTTACGAAAATAATTTAAAATAAAATTTTGAATAGCGACAATAAATATAACAGCACTAAAGTATTTTTCAAATATTTGAAGGCTTTACTGTATTATTAGGACATAATACACTAATGCATTAACATGATAAATATTATTGGTGCATTCGAACATTAAATAGAAACTAAAAAAAAAAGTTAAGATTAAATTGATAATGAAGTCTCTAACTTTGATGCTCATTTTTTGAAACTGAGTTTTTTTATTTAACACACATAAGTTCTCATGGTGCGATTAATTGCAAGGTTTTCTGTAATTCTATGCATGTTTAACGTTTAGTTTTAATGTTTATAATTTTGTTCGTGATATATTTATTAAATATTTTTGGTTTTATAGTTTGTTTGTTGATGTTTATTTTTATTTTAACGGCATAAGCCGCGTACTCATTTAATTTTATAATTTACGTTCGTAGAAACGTACATACGTAACATAACGAAAATGAAAAAATATTTTCATTTTTAATTATTATTCATTAAACATTTCATATTAAGAATTTCAACAAAGTATCAAACAATTAATCATTAAATATGTTTATTTTAAATTCATGCATAAATGAATGAATAAATATATAAGTCTTGTGAACTGCTGTTATCTATTGGCTTGAGTTACCTCATTACACACGTTGTAAAGTTCACTTTTGTTTTCCAAAATAGCTTGTTACGTTTTTTTCGTAATTAAGAAAAAGAGCTATTTAACCATTAATAACGTTGGTGAAATTTAAATCTGGCACGTACTAGGCAACGCTTTAAACTAATTTCCTCTTTGTTTACTTTCATATGCTTTCGATCAAAAATGTTTTGAGTATGTCCAAATAATTTAATACAAATACTGGAGTTAACCATTTGAAAATTATAATATTTGGCATCGGTTGAAAAATTAATTCATTTGAATCTATTAAACGAATTTTATTGTGTGCAATGAATTACCTACGGTTTAATCCATATCTTAAAAAATGACTTCTATCGAAAGAAATATTTTTATATTTTTAGTTTACAAATTCAAAAAATATTTGCAAAATAAATGTTTAATGCAGAATATTTTGAGAATGCCCATTATATGCAGGTATATGTTGAGTTATGTATTTTTTTTCGTTTACCAATATTATATGTCAACAATATTTTGAGTTTGTCCAAATTTTTCAGACAGCTCCCGGGCTGTTAATATTAACATATTACAACAGAGATGAAAAACATTTAAGAAAAGGCAATATAGAAGTCTAGGCATCTACAGGGCGTATGACCTGTCGTTGGCTGGTTTAATTGGCCACTTTACACACTGTGTAACATTCACCATTCTGCCCAAATTTGAACATCTGTATTCCTTCAACCGTTTTATCTGTTGATGTTCGTGAAGTTAAAGAGCTGAAACCTTTAGTTATGTGAGTGAGATTCTTGTGCTTGAATTATTTTACAAACATACTAGGCTACGCCAAAATTTTTTATACTTCTTCATGGACCAGGTGGATTTATCAACAATATTTTGAGTTTGTCAAAATTTTTGAAGATAAAGACTGGATTGGGCTCCCTGGGGAGCTGTTAATAAAAAATATATAATTACAGAGATGAAGACAAAAATATGAAGAACGTGTCCACTTAAAGCAGCCAATGACAGGTCATAAACCCTGTAGAGGCCTTGACTTCTTTATTGCCTTCTCTTAACTGTTCTTCATCTAAGTTAATTTTATTTTTTCTTTTATTTTATTGAAATAAATGGCACTTAGTGCCTTTTACATATAAGTTACAAATACAATTAAATATACATACATTAAGGCATAATTGTAAGTAACACAGAGCATTTAAAACAATATGAATTAACAAATTAAGAAAGTCTAAAAATGATAAACCATATAAAAGAATAAAAATATTACCAACTATACAATTATCGATAAAAACATATTATTTGGTATTAGAAATACGTTGAACCAGTTAAAAAAAACTAAGAAAACAATATGAATAACATTAAATGATAAAAACAAAAAATACATGTATTATTATTATTTAAAACTAAAACTTAGGTTTATAGTATTTTTTCAAGCATAAAATTAAATAATGGTGTTAGAAAAAAATGATGAAGATAAACATTTTGTACTTATAAATTAATTCAAGAAAAGAAACGAAAAAAGAAAAAAAAGAAAATAATAATAATAATAATGTGTTAATATTTGATGTATTTTTTTCCTTTAATTATGTATTTATATGTAATTGGCAGATTGGCAATGCCTAGGCTTCCATATTTCTTCTTAAAAATTGTTTTCTCTCTGTTTTTCAATTAATTTAAATCATGAAAGTTTATAAATAAAATTACATCCAGTAATACAGTAATATAGGTCAGGGGAGGCAAACTAGATCAGACCCGAGGTCTACTTTTTACTGACCAGTGTCCGTACGATCGACCAATCATCATTTCCCTATCCGCACCATGGGCACTGTATTGGAACATTAATTGCAACGTATCTAGACCATTTTGTTACAAGAAGGTAAGGGAGTTAGTCTTACGATTCCGGTGCCAGTTCAGACATAATGAAATGAGGACATTAGTACCAAAGTGGGGCAATAACCGTTTTCCTATTTTTTCTTACTACTCACCCCAACTCAACACCGGACTTTTATTTCCATGGAGTGTGAATTAACTGTTTATAAGTGAATAAATTAATAAATAAAATTTGAAAAACAACTTTGTTGTATTTGAAAGGGATAGTGAAGTTACTGACATCATGATAAATGAAAACAACAAATGTCTCGAACAAATAGAAGAATTCTAGTATTTAGGATGTATGTTTTCAAGGGATGGAAGGGTAGAAAAAGTTTTTTTTATTTTTTAAAAGAAATATTTGCGTTCTTATGATTTACGCAAATATTTTATTTTAAAGGGGCCATTTTCAACGAGTTGTAAATAACTCAATATAGGAATCAAGTTGGGGTAGAGTGGGATTCGAGCCACAAACCTTTGGTCCGTAAGTCCGAGACACTAGCCACAGGACCACAACCCGATTTTGAAAGGATAGTGAATGCGGGCAACAAAATGAGTATAAAGCTTAAAAAAATATTTTCAGTCGTTGCCTAGTAGGTGAATTAATACACCCGGACGAATAAAAAAAAATATTCAGCCAAATACGTAAGTATTATAAATGTTTGTAAAAGGCAGATTTGCCGTTTATGTTAATAAAATAAAATTAAATAATTAAATTAAATTTTTTTTTTTTTTTTTTGCACCACAACAGGCCAGGAGGCCCAATTACAGCGGTGAATTACATCACAGAACACCCAGGCTTGAGAAAAATCACATTTAATTTTTTGTGTTCTCACCGGGAATCGAACCCGGAACCTTCCGTCTGTGAGTCAAGCGTCTTGACCACTACACCACGGAGGCCGCTTATATATAATAAATAAACGTCAACAGATGGAAATGTTGAGGAAATGTGGATTTTTAAATGGGCAATATGGGTGTGTAAAGCGGCCACTTAAATCAGCCAATGACGGGTCATTAGCCCTATAAATATCTAGACTTCCATATTTTTTTTTCGAAAATATTTTCCCTCTGTTGCAAAAAAAAATAATTTTTAATTTTTTTACAATCGTTTTGTAATACAGTTCAAATTACTCCGTAGTTGCAGAAAAGAAATACTTAACCCAAAAATCTATTAAGTTTCCACTGGCGGTTATGCTCATTTAATTTTTCAAGTCAAGCACAGAATGACTACAATCATATGCAAGTGTGGGGAGTGTTTCTAGTAGAATGCACGTGAAAATTACGTAAGCGACTGCAAGTTCGCTGAACTTGTTAACTGCAACGTGACCATAATTATTCGTACGAAGGTTAAACAATAATATCCGGGTTTTTGCGTTGCAAGAGTTATTAAATGAATGCTTTTTTTGTGTCCAGGCAGATGAAGAAAACCGTTTTTAGTATATAGTACTGGGATTCTTGACGAGTATATTCGACTCGACGGCAACTCTCAGATAAAAATCCTGAAAAAGGATATACAGTGGAGATAAGTTCGCCTTGCAGTGTAGTGAATGCGTTTTCGCCTACCATGTTTGAGGTCACGGTTTTGATTCTTGGCTGGATTGGCAAAAAAATTACCTTTCCCCTACTGGGCTAAAAAAATCAACGCGTTCCGGTGCTGTGTAGTCATTACACATGCAAAAATGGGGTATTTAAAATTTTAAAAATGGAATATTCATGGGCAATTGCTCCAACCAACTATATTTGAAGTAAAAAAAGAGATATTTTTAAAAATATAACTCCCCTTCCGCACCTAATGGTGCATAGGGGTGAAGGATTTAAAGATATCGGTATTGTATTTTAAATATCAGATGTATTTTTCGATTTAAATATATGTATTATTTTAAAAGACATCTTCTTAATATTAGAAAACACATTGATGAATTAAAAAAAAAAAATGGTGGTTACGCCATGGTGGTAACTTCATGTGTACACACATATAGACAAAGCATATTAACTAGGATGAGGCGTTCGAATGTATTTGCTACCTACTGGGTACTGGTTAAGATGTTGCAATGCCTACCGTGGGTACCGATCAATATAGGTACAATCGGGACGATTCCCGGCCCTATAATAACAACTGAACTGAACGTGTGTGCATGTGCTTTTGATATTCTCACCACGATCGCGAATACGTTATTATTGCGATCAATAACCCATTAAACCCACTTTGTCTTGTAATCATCAAGTGCTTCTCTATCCTGACCAAAATATTTGACTTGTGACTTTGTGAATTTGTGACTTTCAAAGGTAAAATGTAGGTGCTTCATATTGAGGGGTATCTGAAGCATCTCCATGTATGTACCGTGATTTTGTGTTGTTTTCGAGTCATGATTTTTAAAATGGGTTTTTGAAAATTTTCGACCGGATCGGTTTTAATTTTTTTTTTAAGTTGTGGAAGGTTTTTTCGAGATTTTTTTTTGTAACTCACTTTTAAAAATTTGTTTTATCATGCATAAAATAATCAGCTTCCGAATATCAATGAAAGTTACAAAAGTTTTGACCTGAAATAAAAAATTTAAGTCGAGCGAGTCAGACTTCAATTTTCAACTCAAAATTACAAATCTAAAAAAGAAATTCCTTAGTTTTTTAGGAACTTTTAAAACTGCGTTAGACTCTAAGCTTTTGTAATAACACATAAAAGTAGTACATAATTATTATTTGCTGAAATCAGCCTTCAAAGATACTGAGGTGGAAAATTCCTCAGTCATTCACACCTTGTGTTTACTGCTACTCGTGTCACCATTTTATCTCTAACAGTTATTTTTTGTTGGTTTACACACTTTCTATCAAAATTAGACTTAGGAATTTTCCATCTCAGTACCTTTGAAGGCTGATTTCAGCAAATAATAGCCCTTTAAGTACTATTTTTTTATTATTATTACAAAAGCTTAGAGTTTAGCGCAGTTTTTTTAAGTTACTCAAAAACTAAGAAATTGCTCTTTTATATTTTAAATTTTAATTTAAAAATTCAAGTCTGACTCACTCAAACTTCGAAGTTAAATTCTCGATTTTAGGTCTAAACTTTTGTAGCTTTCATTACTGTTACAAAGCTGATTATTTCATGCGTGAAAGTACAATTTTCAAAAAATGAGTAACAAAAAGTATCCTGAAAAAACGTGCTGAAGATGTGCTGGAAAATTTTAAAAAATCGATATAAAAAATCATAACTCAAAAACTACTCAAATCGCGGAACATATAAAGATATAAATTCAGATACTCCTCAATATGAAGCACCTTATCCAATTTTATATTTGGACGTCACTTCTCCGGGCCATTCTATATATATCAATTGTTGTATCCCATGTAGATTCGTCTTACGCCACAGCCACACAATAGTCAAATATGATTGTCTCATTTTTATTACGTTTAAGTAATAATTAATAAACGACGTTTAAGATTATAAAAGTGTTTTATTGTACCTTATAGCCTTCTTTTTCTTCCTCTTGGCTGAACGTCCTATTTACTTGGGGTCAGACTTCCTAGACCTCACCCTTCTCGTCAGACTAGGAGATTTGTTGTTTTATTTCTGATTTACGGTCAGTTGCCACCTGTCGCCAAGACAGTAACCTCTTTTGCTAACTGGGGCTTAGGATGCCACCGGAGATTTTTGTTCCTCCGCTGTCATCCTCGACATAACGCCTTGTTCGATGCCGCTGTCTTCCAACAACCCATAAGCCATTGTACCTAACATGTCAAAAAAATATAAAATCATCATGTCCATCAGAGATGCGAATATTTATACGACTGTAACTCCTGTGTATGTTTATGAATCTAGGGTTAAACATGTTAAAAATATATATCTGTATCTTAAAGATAAAGAATACACCACGGGAGTTACATTGAACGAAATATTCAGAAAACAAAACTTTTTGATTGAGCAATTTCCAAAACATCATAACTTTTGAACCGAATGAAACAATTTTATCCATATTATTTTTAAATGTTAAATAATTATTATTTTCATAATAAGAGTACATATTAAAATATCATATCTAGGATTGCTGATGGTTTTTGCATTAAAACGAAATAGACTTTAGATTTTACGGTTACGAAAATTTGTGTATTTTTAACTTCAAAATGGCAAAAAGTGGACTCCCGTGTTTTATCCTCTAAGGTACAGATATTTTTGCACCCATGCATGCGTTCATTAATATGAGTATTTTAGTTTGGTTGAAAATAAACGTTTATATATTTTTGCTGTTTTTATAGATAAGTTACTTTTTCTTTCAACATTTGTACTATAATTATGATGCATTTTAAAGTATTGATAAATTTTTCATTTATCTGTAAAGTAAGTATTGATGTTTATACTGAATAACGTTATTTGTTGTTATTAAAAACAACTGATTATTTGTATACGTACCTAATTATGAGTTGTTAAACTATGCTAAGTACCTACGTTTATAGTTCATGTTTTTAAAATTAACAATGTTTTGACTTAGTCTAAAACTTTGCAGACAAGGTAAGGATTTTACTCCCTCGGGAGTCATTAAGATAAACAAATTACAAGAGGGATTTATTTTATTTTATTTGGGAAATCAACAGTTCTACATATATATGTATAGTAAACAAACAGATATAGTGTATAAACTCAGAACTAATAAAATATTTCCACAAAGTATACAAAGTTAGTAAAGAAAATATATTACATATTAAATAAATACATATAAGTTTATACATATAACAATGTTATTTTCATGTACTCGTAATTTATTTTCAATAATCAATTTTTTTTTTGAAGAGCCGTAAATTATTGTAAATTGGGCGGGATTAAGACAAGGATGCTTGAAGAGATGATAAGGAGGGGAAGGGAGATGTACATATTTATTATTTTAATGTCTACTAAGTAACATAATGCATTTTTAGTGTAAATTTTAAATCTGACAAGAGTGATGTTTGTGTAATCTATGGGATGGAGAATACCTTAAAGAAGGGAATATGGAAGTCTAGGCATTTACAGGGCTTGTGACCTGTCATTGACTGGTTTATGCGGTCACTTAACACACTGTGTGACATTCATCATGAAACATGTATTTGAACATCTATATTCCTTCAATTGTCGGGTGTCAATGAATCGGGTTTTGGTCCCGTGGCTAGTGTCTCAGACTCAGGGCTCAAAGGTCAGTCCGTAGTTCGAATCCCACTCGACCATAACTTGATTTCCGTTTTCTAATAGTGAGTTACTTACAACTTGTTGGAAACGGCCCTAAAAATGAAATATTTGCCAAAATCATAAATATAAACGAAAATATTTATTGAAAAAATTGTATTAAAAGAAATTCGTCAATCTGTTGATATTTGTGAAGTAAAAGAGCTTTTATTGATGCCAGTGAGATTCATCCGACTAAAATTATTCATAAGTATGTCAATTTTATATGACAATTTACATTTTTTTCTCTTTTCTATTATATAAATCTGATATGTATTTTGTAATGTGTTGAGAATTAATCGGATACTCTGTAATGTTCTCAATGTAACTAAAATAAATAAATGAAAAAAGCTCTGTATGTGCCTTGACTTCTTTATTCCTTTCTCCAAAATGTTCTTCATTTTTATTGTAAAACATTTTTTTTTAAATCTTTTTATTATGAGAATGCCAGTAATTGAAATTTCGTATACAATATTTGATTTTCAATATAAGTCGTGTTTAACATATTACAACAGAGATGAAGAACATTTAAGAGAAGGTAATAAAGAAGTCTTAGCATCTACAGGGCTTATGACCTGTCAATGGCTGGTTTAAGTGCCACTTTACACACTGTGTAGCATTCATTTTTCTACCTATATTTGAACATCTATATTCCTTCAATTCTTTTATCTGTTGATGTTTGTGAAGTTAAGGAGCTGAAACCTTTATTTATGCGGGTGAGATTCATCTCATTGAATTATTTCACCTACATACTAGGCAACGCCTGAAAATGTTATTTTTTCAATTTCCATACTTCTTCATGGACCAGGTAATTTATCAACAACATTTTGAGATCAACAGATAAAAGAATTGAAGGAATATAGATGTTCAAATATAGGCAGAAAGCTAAATGTTACACAGTGTGTAAAGTGGCCACTTAAACCAGCCATTGACAGGTCATAAGCCCTGTAGATGCCTAGACTTCTATTTGACCTTATCTTAAATGTTCTTCATCTCTGTTGTAATATTTTAATATAAACAGCTCCCCAGGGAGTTGAATCCAGTCCTTGTCTACAAAAATTTGGAAAAACTTAAAATATTGTATGTCATGTTTGTTGGCCTTCCTAAAAAATATTGAATTATAGAAAATACACGCACTGATATGTCATTATGTTTATGTGCTGATATAAATTATTATAATCTATTGCTCTTACAGATATTATATATAATATGCAAAGAATTGCGTACTCTATATTTCTCAGGGGGAAATAATTGACATTGAATGTATATTTACATTTTATTTACTGAAGTAATTTGACATTGCTCTAGTTGCATAGAAATTGTTACGTTGATAACATACTGACGTGATGCGTGACCCACTGCACTTGAAATGCATTACGTAATAAGGACAGCATAATATTAAACGATGCACTTATAACCCCCCACGCACGACAGTTATAAACGTACTTCAAAATTCAGTTCAGTTCAGTCAGTAGCACACACGCGTTAACTATCATTTTATCTATTTATACAGAACTTTTTGGCACAGAGTAGGAACAAAACAACAGACTTCAGTGACAACTGCTATCAAGCGGAGGTACAACGGTTGGCTGGGCCATATACTGCGGATGCCTTCTGAGAACCTTAACCACGCTTGCCTACTTCACAAGGTATCATGTTTTTGACGTCTTGGACGTCCGTTACTGCCGATTTGTTAGTAGTTCGTGTCAGAACACGAGATGCAAACCTGACTTGGGAGGATGCACAGGAGCTGGCAGCTGACAAAGCTGTCTGATAGCCCTGTGGACACCATATATATTATGCGTAATATAAATTGATTTATTACTTTTCTTACCATTGCATGTTTTTTCAATTAACTAAATTTTATTGTTTTTTATTTCGTTTACAGTTGCTTCTCATTTGTTCTTTTTTTAACCCCTAGAAATATGTTTGTATATTTTGCCGATTTAGTTTTTTTGTATTGAAGCCTATTTTTTTATTTTAATTCTTAATTTTTAAATTATTTTTAGTATTTTTTTTTCATTTAAATATTATTTTTATTATTCATGTCAATACCAAGTAAAAACTTTTAACATAACTTTTTTAGTTTCACTTTAATATTTATACTACTTTCAATAAATATGAATTATGTTATACCCAAAACTTGTACGAATTTCGCTCAGAGACATCTCTCATTTATCGCACCAAGAGTGTTCAATATTTTGGAAGAACGTATTAAGCTCTCAAAGACAACAAAATATTTTTAAGAAAGGAGTTAAGGTCTGGATTTTCCTTAGTGGAAGGGATTTGAGCAGGAAACTCTTTGTTGATTTTTGAATGCTTGAGTTTACTGTTTACCATATTGATGTGCCATATAAATGTTTTTTTAAAAATATTTTTAATAATTATTTTTTATGTTTCTTATCCGATTTCATAATGTGGTGATATATACTCATGTATCTGCGTCATATAATTGCTCGTCCCATCTCAACACAGGACTTTTAGTCCCATGGAGTTGGGACTTATTGTCTCAAATAATGTACAATACTTATGTTTGTACATAAATAAACAAATAATGTTTTTTCCCCTTATAATACTATTGTACTTGAAAAAAAAAATAGTTTCCTTACTCGTAGCATGTCATATAATATGAAAACTTCACTGGTCCATTATAGTTATTCGTGTATGAGTTAGTTCATTGTGTAATATTCACGCGTAAAACATTTTTTTTAATTTGGGAAAATAAATTGATTTGAAATTTGAATTTAAATACTTAGACCGGCGATCAGTAGTTGGTGGTCCGCGGGTCACATCCGGCCTGTAAAGTGCTCCCTTCTGGCCTTGCAGGTTCCCATTCAGTTCCTGAACGGACCACGGTAGTACATGCAGCCCGGCCGTCAATCAAGGATTTCCCTATTTTTTTTCATAAATTAGAATACTCAGGAAAACGAGTGTTGTAGTCGGTATGTTTTATATCATAATGTCGTTTCAACTTGTATTTTATCATCACAGTAATGATTAAATTGCATATAAATGCGGATTTACATTGAGTCAGTTACTGACGTCAGTACTGGCGTCAGTACTGGCGCCGAGAACTGACTACACTGTTTACTCGTAGTCATCAGTCGAGGTTTTTATTTTACGGTGCACGCACGCTATTAAAGTCAGTGAGGAAAAATGAATTCTCGAAAACGGCAGTTTCCTATCTGTTATAAGAAGAATTTACGGATATGTTAGAGGAAGAGATATCTTTATCTAAAATGAAACGAGTTTAAATAAGAAAGTGGATAAACGATCAAAATAATGGACGTTCGGTTTTGTTGTTAAATTACTTGAGATTGGAATGTCCTACTACTAAAAGAATACAGGCTGACTTTGAGAATGATACCAAATAGTTTTGACGAATTGCTGTTATTGGTAACAAGCTTTATTCAACGTCAAAACACATTCATGAGAGATGCGTTGCCAGCAAAAATAAAATTAATAATAATAAAAAAGAAATAATACAGTCATTTTTGGCTTCAAGAACGTTGTATCAAAACCTCATTCACTTTCATCGTGCCTCGAAACCATCAATTTCTAATGTTATACCATAAGTATGTTGGGCAATATATGCAGCATTCATAATTTCAGTAATTTTGTGATTTAATGTACCAGGGACATTCATATTCGCGATACAATTTAACCAATATTATGTTTTCGTTCAATTTGCACGGCATTTTTCACTACTATTATCTACACAATGGATGCAATGACACCCAACAAAGCTGCGTCAGCAACTAACTAACTACTGATTTTACTGTTTAAATGATGTCAATACGCTGGCATGGGAGAGCGGACTGACTTTAAAAAATAAACAACGGGAATATTGAAGTCATCACTGACGCGACAGCGCTGTACTGACGTGAAATCAATAACCACGATAGCAGTACCAAGTCAGCACTGACTTGCCTTGTAATTAAAGTCAGTAACTGACTCAATGTTGGTGACGACGAGACGTCGACGATCGCGTGGCTCTTTTAAAGAATTGACAAATTCATACAACCCGCCACCAAATATGTTTCGTTTTTCTAATTTCTAAGCGAAAATAAAAAAGGTGGGCACTGTTTTATTTATTATTATTATCAATAATAATACACTTGCAGCTGTGGCGGGTCGACAACGACGGCACGAGCCGAACATTGCCGAACGCCGACGTAGAGCGTACGAACGGGCCAAACCGACCAAGAGAAAACTACCGGATTCCGACCTCACCGCACGCGTCTTCGAGGCACAAAATTACCGCCAATTTAGATTTACCAACTTCATTTTATTTTGCCTAATATAGTTATTAGAATCCTTCTTTCAATGTGTTAGCTTCAGTAGTTTAGTTTCGTGAATAAATCTTTGTGTAAAACGTAAGTACCCTGTTTTACTTGCTCTCATTCTGTGCACCCACATAACTTTGTACATCACAAAATTAGGCCACCAACTAGGTGCCTACATAAAGGTGGTAACAACACGACAAAAGTGGTATACCCCGACGTTTGAACACGAAAACACAACATTAAACAATCAATCACGGTGACCCCATTCAAATTCCATAAAAATTGCGCAAAATTTCAGACAGAAATATCTTCGCTTGACAAAATTGTACAACAATTACTTTTTTTCGGTCGGTACATGAAAAATTTAAAATTTCATTTTTAATTTGATTGCACTTTTAATTTATTTGTAATTAATCAAGGTTAATCTATTTCAAGGTTAACTTATTGTAAGGTTAATTAATTTAGTATAATAGAATTATATTATAATAATTATAATATATAATAGAATTAGATTTTTCAAAGACCGAGCGAATCGAGTGAATTTTTCTGTCGGTAACAATCTTCAATGTAAACGTAACTAATGTAAATGTAATTAATGTAACTAGTGAATTGATTAAACTGTGATTAATTTCTTAACAATATTACTCGGCCGGGATTAATTCAAACAGGTGATTCATAATTTAACTAAAATTATTATAAACAAACATAATATAATACGTTCGAGCGACTCGCTCACCAAAAATCGCACGCCGAGTAATACATTCCTACAACACATATAAATTTTATTTTTTTTTATTTTTCTTGAGTCGAACACACAAACAATTCACACGAACATTTACATAGGGTGCCAGATTGAGTAGAGGTACTTACAGGGTACCGGAACATAATTATTTTTGACAAATATTATATGGCGAGACAAGCGTGACGTAGGCATCCGAAAGTTTTCTCCTTGTGAACGCACTGCGGGAGTAAGTTTTTTTTTTACCAGCGAAATCTATCGGAAATATTTTTCAGCTGGCGCAGTCGTGCACAATACTTGCAATTTGTAAAATTTTATTTTTGTAAACAACTTGAAACTATCAAACAAACAGATATTCGGGCGGCTAAGCCGACGAATGTTTAACTTAGTACGTGGACATTAGTATCCATACTTTTTTTCTATATACATTATATCGTGTGACTGTACTATATATGTTTATATTTTTAACCTAGGCTATGCATGTTATTATGTGTTACAGATTTGAAGTTTTACCATAAACATTTTTAAACTTGATATATTGTACAACGGACAATCAAAAGGAATATTAATATTGAGGGGACCACTCAGGCTTGGAGAATACAAATACCTAATAGTTGGAAAATGTGTTCCGCCGTATGGTAAAATAATTATTTAAATTTTCTGTTTTTAATTTTCTTTTCTATAACTTACACAGTACATACATAACAAATAGTGACTCTGACATTTAAAAAATAAATATTTTTGTTTGAAATTTAAATTTAAATTTAAATTTAAATCTAATAATTTAAACTTAACTTTTTAATACAACTACACTCATTATTGAATACTTTTATTTCAATATGTTAACTTATACTGTAATCATTATTACATACATTTTTCTGAATTTTTTTTTTAAAAACGAATATTTTTAAACTGTAAACAATGGCTAACAAGGACAACACTGACTTGACAAATATCAACACAGCAAACAACATGTTCCACACGGATAGGATTAGCGTTAAACTACCACAGCTATGGGTGAACAACATCGAACTTTGGTTTAAACAGATAGAAGCACAATTCGAGTTGGCAAACATAGTTTCAGAAGACGCACGTTATAGTCACTTAGTGTCAAAACTTGAACAAACGCACATAGAACAAGTTTCAGATATTTTACTCATGGAACCGAACCGAGCAAAATATACGAGGCTGAAGGAAGCTATAATCCAACGCATGGGCTGTCCACAGGACAGAAGGAGAGAAAAACTGTTTTCTTCCTTACAGCTTGGGGATCGAAACCCATCCAGCCTACTTAGAGAGATGCGGACGCTAGCAATAGGTTTACAAATAGACGAAACGACGTTGCAATACTTGTGGATACAACAACTGCCCAAGACGATCCAAGCGCATTTAGCCATAAGCGAAGATGACTGGGATAGGCAAGCGACGATAGCAGATCGCCTAATACAGGTGTACACACAGGATAATGTAGCGGTAGTAGGTACCAACAATAAAAATAACATTTGTAGTTTAGAACAGTCCGTACAAGCTCTAACCCATAAGGTAGAGAGTTTATTTCACACAATCAACAAACAGCATAGTCACAACAACAATAACAATAGATTCAAACACACAACAAGTAACAGCAGTAACAATTTCAATAACAACAAATACAACAACAATTTCAACAAAACAAGCTATAGGGCCAACGGAAATAACAAGAAAACTATTCTTTGTTACTTCCACACAAAATTTGGCGATCAAGCTAAGAAATGCGTCACACCATGTGAATTTAAACCGCATCTAGCTTCAAAAAACTAGATGGTCGAATCATAGCGGAGGCGGCTGATTCAACCAACACAACACGTCTCTTTGTTAAAGATCGTGATACCGGTGTGTCATACCTCGTTGACTCCGGATCGGAAATATCATTAATTCCTAGATCTTTACACAAACGCCATGGAGAAAAGTCTAAGCTAATTCTCTATGCAGCGAACGGGACTACGATCCAGAATTTCGGAGTTACCACGGTAACACTGAATCTGGGATGTAAACAAATGTTTACATGGAAGTTTATAATAGCGGATACGACACGCCCTATTATAGGAGCAGATTTTCTCCACAACTTCCACCTGTTAGTAGATGTTAGGAACAAACGGTTAGTAGACAATACAAACGGCAAGATAGTCAGAGCATTTGACATCTCCACAAACAACAACATAACATGTTCCATATCATTAACAGACAAAACCAACGTTTACCACTCACTCATATTGAAGTATCCACAACTAGTAGATATCAATAAACCATACGCAGGGCTGGATAAACACAACACAATCCACCATATAGATACCCGTGGCAAACCCGTTATGTGTAAGACTCGTCGGCTGTCCCCAGAACTACTGAGGCAGGCGAAGCAAGAGTTCGATCACATGGTGGCTCAAGGTATTTGTAGACCCTCCAAGAGTGAGTGGGCCTCTCCATTGCATATGGTGAAGAAGAGCGATGGTACTTATCGCCCTTGTGGCGATTACCGTAGCTTAAACGCACAGACGGTACCTGATCGTTATTCCTTGCCACATATCCACGATATATGCAATGACTTATTTAACTGTAAAATTTTTTCCAAAATTGACTTACAACGAGCATATCACCAAATTCCAATTAATGAAACTGACATTAAAAAGACAGCTATAACCACACCATTCGGGTTATTTGAATTTGTAAGAATGCCATTCGGACTATCATGCGCTGCACAAACATTCCAACGTCACATCAACGAAGTCACAAGAGGTCTAGAAGGAGTACACGCATATATCGACGATATATTGATCGCTTCACCAGACGAAGAAACACATGTGGAACACTTAAAAGCTTTGTTCCAGCGACTTCAAGATCATGGAATGGTGGTAAACCCATCTAAATGCGAGTTTGCCAAGAAAACACTGTTATTTCTTGGTTATGAAATTTCGGCTGAAGGCATCGGACCCTCGCCAACAAAAGTGGAAGCCATCACGAACCTCAACAAGCCAGAAACCATTAAGCAGTTGAGAAGATTCTTGGCCATGGGAAACTTCTACCGAAGATTCATACCACGAGCAGCACACAAATTGATACGACTACACGATTACCTCAAGGGAGCAAAAAAGAATGACAACAGAAAAGTAGAGTGGAACGAAGTCACTACACACGATTTCGAAGAGGTCAAGAACTCGCTGATCAACGCCACTAAGCTTAGCTACCCAGAGGAAAGCAGCAAGATGTCAGTGTGGACAGACGCCTCAGATTACGCAATCGGAGGCGTGCTACAACAAACCACAGACGGCATCAACTACAAACCGATAAGTTTCTTCTCAAAAAAGTTGAACAAGGCTCAGTGTTCATATAGTACGTACGACAGGGAACTACTAGCCATTTTTGAGACTGTAAGGTACTTTCAACATTATCTGGAGGGCAGAGAATTCTGTATATACACGGACCATAAACCACTACAATTCGTGTTTAGAAGGAAAAGTCACGACAAAGAAAGCCCCAGACAACTCAGATATCTAGACTACATCTCACAGTTCAGCACGGACATCAAATACATAAAAGGAGAAGACAACGTCGTCGCAGATACCTTATCAAGAATCGACATGATCGAACAAGAGGCAAACATATCGTTCGAAAAGATCCATAAAGAACAAAGGCAGGACAACGAACTACTCGCACTCTTGGACGACAAGAACACTGCTCTGAACCTGATCAAAACCAACATGCAGGGACAAGAAATCGTCTTCGATCTCAACAAAGGCAACATGCGACCGTACATCCCAAAAACGCTACAGAGATCTTTCTTCAACCAAGTGCATAACCTCAACCATGCAGGAGCCGACGCCACGACCAAGACCATCAGTCAAAGAGGCGTCTGGAAAAATATGAAAGCAGACTGCGCAACTTGGACGAAGGCCTGCATACCCTGTCAGAAGAGCAAAGTCAACAAACACACGAGGACACCGATCATCAAGATCGACATGCCGAGACAGAAATTCTGCGTGGTCCATGTCGACCTCATCGGACCTTTTCCACCATCAGAGGGACTGAGGTACTGCCTCACATGTATCGACCGATACACTCGATGGGCGGAAGTAATCCCTATCGCAGATATCCAGACCCACACAATCATCAGAGCCATCTGGGACAACTGGATTGCGAGATACGGCGTACCGGAGAAAATTATAACTGATCAGGGTAGGCAATTCATGTCTACGGACTTTAACTTGTTTTGTTCCAGATCAGGCATAGCACACTCCAACACGACGCCTTACCATCCACAAAGTAATGGCATGATCGAGCGATTTCATAGAACGCTGAAGACGGCCATTAAAGCTCACCACCCTGTTCCGTGGACAAAATCGATCAGCACCATACTACTCGGACTGAGGGCCACACTGCGCACGAATGCAGAGCACTCAGTAGCAGAGATGCTGTATGGGTGCAAACTAAAGTTACCAGCAGACATCCTGGAGCAGACGAACGACTACATTGACCCGGACTCCTACACTAGGCAACTGGTAAATTTCATGCAAAACGTCAAACCAAGGCCAGTCGAGCACCACAATAAAGGTAACGTTTTCATCCACCCGGAACTAAAGAGAGCCACACACTTGTTTCTGAGGGACGACAGAGTGTACAAACCCCTGATGCCGAACTACAAGGGGCCCTACAAGGTCATCACCAGGGCGGAAAAGACGGTAACACTGGACGTGGATGGCGAACATAAAAAGGTTTCGCTGGACAGGTGCAAGCCGGCGTTCCAGACAGCGGAAGAACGAGCCAGTCCAGCAGAAACGGAAACACCAACAGAACAACCGGCATACACAACGCGTAGCGGCAGGAGGGTGATACAGCGTCAGTTTTGAAAAACAGATTTCAAAACTTGGAAGGGGGCTGTGTGGCGGGTCGACAACGACGGCACGAGCCGAACATTGCCGAACGCCGACGTAGAGCGTACGAACGGGCCAAACCGACCAAGAGAAAACTACCGGATTCCGACCTCACCGCACGCGTCTTCGAGGCACAAAATTACCGCCAATTTAGATTTACCAACTTCATTTTATTTTGCCTAATATAGTTATTAGAATCCTTCTTTCAATGTGTTAGCTTCAGTAGTTTAGTTTCGTGAATAAATCTTTGTGTAAAACGTAAGTACCCTGTTTTACTTGCTCTCATTCTGTGCACCCACATAACTTTGTACATCACAAAATTAGGCCACCAACTAGGTGCCTACATAAAGTTGGTAACACACGACAAACAGCTATTAATTTGATGCATGTATCAAGTTTACATGGTTATTAAACATTATAAATTGATGTGTGCATCTAGGTGGTTTTTGTATACATTAACTGAACTAGCACCAACCATTTTCTCAGGAAGATCATTTCATTTCTCCACACTCAGTTTGTCAGGAAGTTCTTCCTAGGGTTGGATGAAAAGAAGATAGTGTTTGATTTCAATGAATGATCTCTGAGATGGCGCATTTCTTTCATCGTGAACATTGATTTCAACTTGGGTACATTATATTGCTCATTTAAGATTTTGAACGTTTTTCAAGTCACCACGCTGCCTCCGCTCTTCCAATAAACTTAACCTCAGCTCCTTTAAGCGGCAGCTACTAAATTCGACAGAACAACCTTACCTTTTTTTTATTGGATACTTATTTTTAGACAGAAAGTATTGAGAGGTTTTTTTGGTTCCTGCGACAAAATCATTTTTGTACGGCAAATAAATTTTTAAAAAACGTGCGCGATAGTTCTAAATAGTGTACTTTGTATGAATACGGGTGCATACCTACGTACGCACGATGCAAATTTATCTTAAATATGCGCATTTAGAAGGCGTATAAGAGAATACGCAGTATCTCATGGTGGAAAAAACTCTTCAATATTGAAAGTAAAATCATTTTCTATGAGGTTAAGCTATGTTGACCTTACTAAGTATTATCAAATGTATCTTATTTGTTAATGGATTGTACTTTATTCAGCTTAGAGCAAATGCAACTCGAGAAAAATCCACCAATGCACAGAATCTAGAATAAACAAAAGAATAATGACGTTATTAAAAAAATAACCTTTAAATTATTTCGTGTGTAGAAAAATTCTTACTTATTAATACTAAATGCACTCTCGTACATCATCATCATCACCATTCCCTTCCACACCTAATGGTGCATAGGGCACTGCATTTGTACACCAATCGAAGCGTATCTTGATACATGAAGGTAAGATGATCAGTCTTCCGCTTCAGGTACCAGTCCAGGGACTATGAAATATTCTAGTGTGAAAACACCCTTTCAAAAAAATATTTCATATCAACCATGTCAGGAATCGAACCCGAGACCTCTTCCTTGGCAGGCTAACGCGCTGACCCGACTAGCATAACTACTACCCATTTTAGATCACGCTGATGTTTTCATGACTGATTTAAACTGTAAATAACTGTATAATTTTGAACGACTTCAGAATATATGCATAAGGTTTAATTTTGGTTCAGAAAATATGACCTCTTTTCTGACTATCGTAGGCAAGTGAAATGACTCAAAATTAGGCAGCGGAGAGACTATCACTTCTTTTCACTCTTGTTCACTGTACCTACTTCATAGTCCTAAAGCTCCTATGTACCTTGATTAAAAATTTAAACGCTTATCAAATCATGGTTTACCTGTTCTTTCTTTTGAAACAAGAAACTCTCTACATTTTAAAACTGTTGAAATAAAATAAAATTCTCAAAGCACTCTCTTAGTACCCATCCACAATTCCTCTTTATTCTCTAACTCTTACAGTGTCTATGCGACTCCACTGTGGGATCATCTCCCATCCACCGTCAAAAATGTTATTGATCACCATTGAAAATGTTTGAAGAAACATTTTCATTATTTTCCTTAATCTCTTCTCCTTTCCTATTTCTTTTTTTTTCTATTTTTCCTTTTTCCCATTGAGTAAAAGTATTGATTTGAGGTTATTTTTATTCAGTTATTCTATTTTTATATATTTTTAGCTTTTTTATTTTCATTTTCTATTGAATGTATTTTGTAACTTGAATTATAAAAATAAAACTTTTATTTTATTGGTTGGTTGGGAGAAATCGCCATTTGGCAATAAGCCCACTAATGTACATAATTGTAAATACATTATGTACAAAAAGTTATAAAATTTAAAAATAAATAAAATAATTACTGCTAGTACAAATTGTATAATTTAACGTAGTTCTGCAAAAAGCAGCCAGTCCACAGTTTTTAAAAAATTATTGGTGTTACCGGGTCCCATAAGGTCAATTCTATGTTCTGCTAAAAATACTCAGGCCGCTTTCATATAATAAAAAAAACCGTAATAATTAAACCGTTAAAATTTAATAAAAAAAAATAATGCAGAATATTATGATCTCATACATTCAAGTTTGAGAGAGGTATCATTTAATATTAGATCTGGCTATTTTCTGCAAAATGTATATTTTAGATTGTGTGGTCGGCCAGACTTTAAAAATTCAGCGAAAATCTTTTAGCGCATAATTCTACTATTTTTCAAGTTACTATCATATGTTTACTTAGTTATTATTTACAATTAAATACCCTAATATAAATATAAAATAACATGTTCAATACATAATGACACAACATACATTAAAGTTTTACTAGGGTTAGCTGCTTTCTGCAAAATGCACATCTCGGGCTGTGGGGTCAGCCAGACTATAAAAAATCATTAAAACTGATCATGTATAACACTTTTTTTAGTATTATAGAAAAACGAATGTATGCATGATTTATTATTTGTCAAAATAAAAAACATTCGAACTTTTATATAGATTAACAATTCCTTTTTCAAAAATGCTATTTATTATCTCCGTTTCACTTTTCTATGGCTGGCTTCTTTCTGTATAACCACCCTTAAGTTGAGCTTATCTGTTGGAGAGAACCAACTAACAAAATGGTCGAACTAAGTATTCAAGGTTTTTACTCTGTGAGCTTTTTGCCTCATTTTTACTTAAATGTTTTGATATTTTTAATTAGCGTGGATGTTTTGTGCAATAACATCCAGTAAAAAAGGGTTAACAGATTATACCGAGTACCTAACCTTGAAAATGTCGGTTGCTTCTCATCACTTGCAATAATCTTAATAAAATACATTGTTATAGTTAAATGAACTTTATTTTTTTTATGAAAACAGGATGTTTTATCATTATTTACTGTGTTTAATATTAATTTATAATTTACGTAAAAAATCTAAATATGTATAAATTAGTTGCAACAGAGATGAAAAACATTTTTGAGAAGGGAATATGGAAGTTTAGCTATTTACAGGGCTTACGGCCTGTCACTGGCTGGTTTAAGTGGCCACTTTACACACTGTTTAACATTCACCGTTTTTCCTTTGTTTAAATAATATCACATTATATTCATGAACTTCTTATGGCTTTTTAGCCTGTGCCCGTGTTATAATATTATAATGGAAAATTTAGAAAATTAGAAGAAAAAAAAACAACAAATTAATAAAAATAAGAATTATAAAAAATACTGTGTAACATTCACCATTCTGTCTATGTTTAAACATCAATTTTCTCAACTCTTCCATATGTTGGCTTTTGTAAAGTAAAAGAGCCGAAACTTTTATCATATGGGTCAAATGCTTATCAGCAAAATGCTTTTGCTGATAATTTTAAATTTGTTTACTGTTTGACTCCAAATGAAGAGGTGCATCTAAGTAAACAAAGCTCGTCGCAAGGCTCGCAAAATATTTCAATAGATTATTTCAGCGAAACTGATGTCTTCAAATCTATTAGTTCTTTAAAGAACACTTGTTCACTTTGTCCAGTTTTTTTCCAACCGCTGTGCTAAAAGGTTTTGTACACATTAAAAAAAAAACCACTAACTGTTATTTTCAATCTGTTTTTAAAAACAGGTGTCTTCTGGAGTTATGGAAGATCTCCAAAATTTCTCCAGTGTTTAAAAAGGGAATAAAACATGTATCGAAAACTATAGACCGGTGGCAATTGTATCTTGCTCCTGCAAAGGCATTTGAATGGTTGATATATCATTTTGTCAATCCCCAATTAGAACCATTAATCAATCAAATCAAACGAACAACATGGATTTCGGTCTGGGCGTTCAACCAATACAAATTTGATGGTGTTAACGAATTTAGTCACTAAGTCACTCGACAAAGGTGCTAAAGTAGACTGTTCGTACAACGATTTTTCCAAAGCGTTTGATAAGGTAGATCACCAACTTTTGCTTCTGAAACTTCAGAGAATTGGCTTAAGTGACATTCTTCAGAAGCTATTCACAAATTATCTTACATATCGTAAGCAATATGTGTCATATGGACTGTATCAATCTGAAACATTTAATACCTCTTCAGGAGTTCCTCAAGGATCTAATTTGGGACCATTGTTATTTATAATCTTTATAAATGATACTGGTAAAGTCATAAAATGTTGTAATTTTCTCTTAGTCGTTGAAGACCTAAACATTTTTTGTGAAATACTGACTTCTTCAGATTGTATTAAACTTCAGTGTGACATTCAAAATATAATTCAATGGAGCAAATAAAACAAATTGTTTTTCAATGTTTTCAAATGTTTTGTAATGGCATACACAAGAGGATCCAAAACAATATACTCTCGTTATCTCATGGACGGAGTAAGGCTTGAAAGGCTTCAACGTCCAGAGATCTCGGGGTGTTGTTTGATGCTCAGTTATCTTTCAATCTTCATAAAGTTAATATATTTAATGACTCCCTTAAAAATGCTCGGTTTTGTTCTTAGAAACGCCAAAATCTTTTCTAACACTCAGATTATAAGGGCATTGTATAATTCCTTGGTAAGAAGTTGTTTGTAGTTTATTTCAATTATTTGGTCGCCACATAAAGCTCGATACTCTTTGATGGTGGAGAGAGTGCAGAAAAAATTCTGCGCTATCTGTACCTAAAGAGTGTGGATATTATCCTTGGCTCTTCCCAACTGACTTTTTACTGGGAATGCTATAGGCTATCAGTCATTATGGAGGAGGAGAGACGTTCATTTGGGTTTTCACTTTTTCCAGGTGATCGGTGGTCACATACATAACTCAGAAATTCTGATGGGTGTAGGTCTGTTCGTACCTGATAACTATCTTCGACAAAGACAACATCGATTGTTTTACCTACCACGATGCAGAACCAACCTGCCAACGGTTATGCCGGTTGGTAGAGCAATCTTGCTTCTTAATCGCATCGCCTCGGATGTCGACATATTTCACGACAATGGGCCTTCCCTTAGGAAAGCACTTTCTAACTTTTAATTTTTCTTTTTGCATTTTGTTTTATTATTTTAATAACATAACTATCTACTGTAATTTTTAATCTATTATTGTATTTATAATGAATTGGGTCTTTTTTTTGTAATGTTCTAAATATCTGAATAAATAAATGAAATAAATTCATCCGGCTGAACCAATTCACCTACTAGGCAACGCCTGAAAACAATTTTTCACAATTTTTATACTTCTTTTACTAGTTAGTCAATTCAATCATGTTTTAATTTTGTCCAAATGTTTTCAGACAGGCTGCAAATTTTTAAAAATTCAAATAGTTTTCTCAGCAACCTGTCTTACGAACTTAATATGCATGCGTCGTTACATTAATGAAATGCAAATAAATTTATGTAATTTTATTTGAGATAAGTAATTGTAATGTAAATATTTGACTTATATCAATGTCTTGTTCTTGCAGTGAGAAATTACGTGTATTAGATGTAAAACTATATTGTGTGTAGAAAAAACATTGGTTAGTTTTAGAATCAGCTTATTAAATAAATGAGCATTAAAATATTGCATAAATTGAATGATATAATAATTGCATAAAAATAATTTGATAAGTCAGTATTTTAAATTCTTATTTCAAATTAAATTTATTGATCTAGATAACAAAAACCTTGATTTCGCAGTTATTTAAGGTTTGCTAGTTTAAACATTATCAAGAAATTAAATTCAATTGCTGTAAATAAATGTTTGTTGTAATATCATTCTAATGCCAACAAACAAAATATATCGTTAAATCCTATCACGCAAAATAATTTTATTTACAATTACAGTCAGAGGGAGATGCGTGAGATGCAGGGGCGAATCGTCACAATAAGCGATTATACACAGCTTACCATTATATTAGACTTTCGAAAATAATATTTTATAGAAACCATATTTATGGGAAAAATACTTGTTATTTATAATATATCACCACCACCGTTTATATCTTCATACAAAAACATATATTTTATGTGCGCCCAGCGCCAGCGCCCATTTCCAGCGCCCAGCGCCCAGCTCGTTCTCAGTAAACGATGAAACTAGCCGAATATCGCAGCTTATTTCTCCGTACCAAAAAATAATTTTATTACTTTAACCCAAGTTAGCTTTTTTAGTACTTGAACAAGCTTGCAGATTACAAATATTATTTGAAGATACTCTCTTTAGAAACTAGTATTTCGAACATTATTGCCGCAGGACTATTTTTCTTTGATAGACCGTTGATATATTATGTATCACATAAGTAACATAGGACAGGTGGCGTTCGCAGTGGCCGTTTTTGGCATTTTTCATTTTAAAAGAAATTGGCCAGTGCTTAAGTGTTGACAGTACTGTCAATGACATATCATAATGGAAATATCTGCCAAGTGTCATTGTGGTATTTGTTAATAAACTTTTGTACAAGTATTGTATTAAAATAGTGTTGAATAAAGCTACGTATATCGCGTGGTTAATAATAATAATTGTTGTGTGAGTTGATTTTCACAGAACCACAGAAAAAATAGTCATTTATAATTACATTGCTTACATGTTATGTTCTTATATGTATGTAGGTACCTACAAATTAATGAATTTTTTTTGAAGATTACCTTTAAAATAAATCACGGCTTGCCACTGGTGAGATGCGTATATTGTGTATGTCTCCGAATGCTGGACTATGTGAACAACTTCTATTCCAGGCAACAGCAGAAATGCAAATTCTCAGGTGGTCGGCAGGAGTTAAAATATAAATTAAAGAGTTCGCGCATTCGCTGGATGTCAATGACATAAACAATTTATTTATTTATCCAAAATTACACTAGTTTAAATATGCATGAACTTATTAAGGCTTTTTAGGCTATGCCCGTGTCAAGCCATAATAATTAACAATAAAAATACATAGTAAAATTAATTAGATTAAATTATAATAACATGAGATCCAAAAGAATAACCATCTAGAAAAAAAGGTATAAGTAATAAATAATACAATTCCAAAAAACACAATGCAAAAAAGATAATCAGCAATAATTTTTAACATATAAATTATATAAATTAAGATTCACACATAATCAAATGTACAAAATAATGGTACCATTAAAATTAACACAATAATAGTTAAATGTAGTACTTAAAAAAAAACTGTTTTGTTTTGTCCATATTTATCTTATTTTAATAAATAGTATATTTATTATTTATATAGTTTAAACTTCAAGCCGTCGTCGATTTATTACAGTATTATTTAGTGAATACATATAATTGGATGGCAGGCCCTACTACATTTATATAGTTTTTTTTTTAATATGCATTTAACCTGTACATCTGTTTGTATTCGAAATAAATAAAATTAAAAAAAAATCAATAGAAAAAGAATATACATTAAAAAACAAAATTGAAATGATAATTGAGATATGTTTTTTAGAAACTCACTCAATACTATAGAAAGAAACATAAGAAATAGGAGTAATAAATGATATGCTAAATAATAGTAAGAACTTAATTTACAAAAACACATAATGAAAAAATACAAAAATATCAAGATATGTAAAAAGCAAATAAAAGTAAAAGTATTGAAGAAAAGCAGATTTGTAAATTTTTGTCAATTGCTTATCTCGAACTTGACAACCTCGTCCCTATCGATGTGCAACCAATTGCAAACATTTTTCTTAAATACATTGGCACTTGTTGAGTTTTTTATTATTTATGTATTTACAATAAGCTGGAAGAGAGACAGCAGAGACGGGCTCATTTTCAAATTCATTTTTATTTACATTGAGAATATTAAAAAGTATCTAATTTATCTTCAATACATCACAAAATTTACATGACATATTTAATTAAATAAAAAAAAAAAAAAAAAAAAAAATTTAAAATGAAGATACATTTTACAATTTGGAAATTGCCTTTCTAAGAGAAATCCCACTGTCATGAAAGATATCGACATCTGAGGCGATACGATTGAATAAAACGATTGCTCTATCTACCGATATTGCCATTGGCAGGTTGGTTCTGTATCGTGGTAAGTAGAACAACCTGCAGCTTAATCACAAATAACTATCGACGTGCTTAAAAATATGCTAAGCATTTGAGCGATCACAATGAACAATAATGAACATGCTTAAGTTATCGCCGTCATAAGTCAACGCGGGTGAAATATCTAAGTCAACGCTCAGGTCGGTTTGTTTTTTGTTTTCTTCGCAAATAAATACAGTTCACTGGCGAAAAAACAGCGTTTACTATAAAAATCACACAATATATTGCATTGGCAAAATAGTTAGGAGTATCTAGTACAAAAAAGTGAAAATTTTATTATAATTACTATGGCGACTGCTTTTCTTGACATTTGACTTGCCAACCGCCGGCTAAATGCAGTAAAAAGCATGATAAATAATAAATACGTAAATCAAATAGCAGTTTAAGAATATTTTCCATACTTACACCTGTGAAATTCAAATATGTGATTGCGCAGCAGGATTATATGTCGCGAAACGTTAATATTTTTACATTTAATATTAGGTGTTGACGGATGTTGCATTGTGATCGCGAATACGATAAATAACCATGGTGAGAAATTGTTATCACGTCGATAGTTATTTGTGATTGAGCTACTGTGTTGCCTTTGTCAAAAATAATTATAAGGGACAAATAGACCGAATCCATTTAGAATATCTGAATTATGTATGCCACCACCAATTAGTTAAAAAAATGAACACTCAAATTAATATTCCTTCTTCTCAACAATGATTGGTAGTTCAGTATTCCTATTAAAAATATCAGCCGGGAAAAGCCCCGGGTAATATCTATTCTTCCTGAGATACAGATAAAGCATAAATTTTTACTACACCCTCTCTATCATTAGGAAATATACTGTTTCATTTGGCTACCAAGTGGAAGTAAATTCCAAGCGACTTCTTACCTACAAAAATCTAAGACCTCCGCATTTTTGGAAATATTTATGCATATACCCTGACAGTTATCAAAAGGAAAACCAAAGAACTCCTGCATAACTCAATGTTACAAAATCCTGCAGAGAAACAGCCTAGATGAAAGCGATACTCAGAACCGAAGATTATACAGCCTAGTAACGAAAGGATCCGATCCCAACAGCCCACCCAGACTATGAATTGGGACAGTGCCAGAAAGAATAAGTTAGAGGCAGATACAAAAATTGTTGAGCTATTTAATAGACTCCCAAATTTAGTGCTTTTTCAGGAACAATAAATAATCGCAAAATTGATCAAAATCAGTTAAGCAAAAAATCTACAAATTTGATTTTAGACATAACACAAGAACTTGTTCTTTTTTTTCAACACCCGCTCCTAAGTGGAGCATATGAACATCATCAGACGCCTTCAGGTTAATCATGCGTCACTTACTTAGTTCTAAATAAAGTCGAAAGATCGTCATCGATGGCCTTCCAGGACGACGGAAGCTCGCAGGTGTGAAGAAGAGACAGTTAATGCGGACTATGGATATAGCAGACGTACTCTCCAACATAGTAATGGAATGAATATAGCTTAACACAAGAACATGAGGACATTATTTTTTATCGCTTTATTTGTTTACCAAATTATTATAACGTAATTAATACTTTTTATAAAAGTTTAGTTAAAACCCAAAGATGGTGAAATAAAACAAATGGTATTTGGTTTATTCAGAATACTGATATCTATGAAATAATATTCATAACTGCGAATATGTTTTAAGACTGCATTTATTGGAAACTGTATTTTCGCTAAACGAACATTGGTTTTTCTATTATACTACAGATGGCAGTAATGAGAAAATCATGCGATAATCTAAATTCAATAATATAGGTTTGAAACTTTAATAAGAACACTTCCATATTTATAGTAAATTGTAATTTTTATTTTACATGAGAGTATCGTTATTTATTATATATATTATTAAGTACAAAAACTTAGTTTTTTTTATTTATGTGTTATTATAATTTGATAAAAAAATATTAATTCTTGCAATATTAAAAAATAAGTAATCTGGTAAAAGTTAGTTTGTTCACAATTTTCAATAGCATGCTTTAATATCTGCTGATATCACTATGTCGTTTCCACATAGGGATAGGCAGAAAAGACATAACGCCACTCGTATTTATTTATTTATTTGACACTTTAAATACATATACAATAAATATACACATAAAGGCGGGCATATTGCCTTAAGGCAATTTCTTCCTACCTACCCAAACTGTTCAGTTTGAGAAAATTATAAATACATGGACATATTGAATCCTACAATTATACTAATATAATAGTACACAGCCCTATAAGTAAAATTTTTATTTTTTAACTATTTATTTGCGGACTCATCCGGTCCATTTTGTTCTAAAAAAAACTTTACATTTTCGCAACCAACCTTACACAAGGTCGCAAGAGGCAAAACTACCAGTTCACAATGAAGTTTTGGTGCCGACCATAATTTATTGGAGCGAAGTTTTGAATTGGAAAAATAATAATGAAAGCAGGTCGAATGTTGAGACAAGCATTTTTACAAAATCAAGAAAGAGGTGCTGCGTTGGTTTGGACACGTAGAGCGAATGGACGGCGAAGATCTACACTACAAATGTCGATGGATGCAGAAAACGAGGAAAAACGAGAAAGACAAAGAACAAATCCAACAAATACTTGAAGATGGATATGTCAAGAGTAGGAATAATCGGCAGGCGTGTATAAAAATATGTATGAATCTAGAGAAAGTAAGGTATGTATGCAAAGGAAGAGTGCCATGGCGTTTTATCTCTCTGCCCGCCCCTACGGAATAACGACATGATGGTTTGTTGTAAAAAAAACATCGAGACAGGATCTGGTATATTTCAGTGATTGCTTAAATTAGAAAGAATTACATAAAAAAGTACTAGTGAATGCAAACCATAGTTTGTGCTGAGCTGATAGAGGAAATAGTCATGTTTGCCCTTTGACTACATACTTATATGATGAGACAAGGTTTTTAAACATCAGGTATCTAGTTCATTTTTGTGTTTTAGTCGACTTAATTCTTTTGTGATTAACACAATCGTAACTGATACTTACGCGGCTCTTTCGTCCCGCGAGGATTAAAAAAATATAAGATACGACAATATGCGTCCCAAAAAACGTAACTTATTATTTAATTTTATTTTTTATTTTTTATTTAAGAGTACATGTTTTTGTAAAATTCTAAACATATCTACTTCTACACATCTAGTAAATGTTATCACTGTAACTCTCCAAAAAAAGAGACTAACTCTTAGAGAGTGACTTACACTGTGTTAGTTGTTTATTTATAAGAGTTTATTTAATTTTAAATACGAGTACATGAGAAAAAAAAATAAAATAATAGGATACACAAAGAAAAAACATAAAACAATTATGCATTCGTACTTATCAAAATTTAATGTTGTTTTTACACGTGTCCAAAAAAATTCTTTGGATTATCTTTAAATTTATTCATTGATATATTATTTTTACTTGTTTTTAGTTTATGGGGAAGAATATTATAATTTTTTACACCTTTGAAAACAAAGCTATTTTGACCATGACTTGTATGGAATTTAGGAATTTTAATATCATGTTGGTATCAAAGTGACTTATTCATTTTAAATTGCTATTTCTTATATACATCAACGATGTGACAAAATGGGGCATCAAAGGAGGAATACAGCTTTATGCAGATGATACGACTATTTTTTACCACAATAAAAACAAACAAGATTTACAGAAGACGGTTGAAAGTGACGTCTTACATCTGGCGGAATGGCTGCGTTTAAATAAATTGAGCTTGAATGCAAAAAAGACTCACTACCTTCCATTTGAAAACAAAAGCAATGAATCTATTGATGTCTTTATTGGTGATGATCGTCTGGAGAAAAAAATAGCACTAAGTACTTGGGACTGTTAGTGGACTCGCAGCTTACTTGGAATGAACATATTGAGAACGTGAAGGGAAAGATTGTCCCTGTAGCTGGAATACTGTACAGATTTCAGAGAATGCTTCCAGTTTCGCTGCTTCGAGCAATCTATTTTTCTATGGTCCATTCACATTTATTATACCTATGCTGTGTTTGGGGTTTTGCAACTAAGAGAAAAATTTCTGAGGTGCAGATTATTCAAAATAGAGCGATCAGAAATGTGTTTCACCTACCGTATGAAACTCATGTAAGGGACATTTATTTTGAAACAAAAATCATGCTTTTTAGCATGCTTTCCTATTTCGAGATAACTGACACTATCGTTAATACTACTCTCGACTCGATGCACAGTAACATAAAGCCCGCTTTCATTAGAGACATCCATCAGTACAGTAGTCGATCAAAAAATAATATTTATATTGGATCTGTGAAGTCTACAAAGTTTGTTACTAGATTTTTACAATACATAGGTTTCAAGGAGTTTAATAAATTGCCACAAAAATTTAAAGTACCTATTTCAAAATATAGAAACAGGACGTGGGAATTGAAGAATTATTTTTTCCAGAAGTACTTTGAATAAATAATGTTAGTTTATCCAGAGAATGCGCATCTTAAAGATATAACTTTTAATATTTTACCGTTTTTGCTTGTATATGTAATTTTTAATACTATTGAAATGTTAATTGTGGTTTTTTACACTTTTTTAGCTTGTATACGTAATTTTAATACGTTTTTGATAAAAAAAAATAACCTGTATTGGGTGTGCGCATATTTTGTTAATTAAAAACGATAATTTTATTTTGTACTAGTTCAGTTTGTATACATACATAAATGTAATTTTTAAACTTTTTATATTTTTTAAATTTTCTTTCCCAGATCGCATAATGTAAACATCATTTTGAATTTATTTCCTTGCCTAGTGTTATGTTTATTTTGTTATTTTTAAGTATTTTTCATACCCTTTTTAATTTGAAGTATATCATAATTTTAATTTTTCTGCTTTTGTAAATAATATAATAGTTTAAAATATAAAAACGTCTTTAAATAAATCTGTTTGTCCCTAAATGAGTTTTTTAAAAAAACTCCTTGAGAATATTGTATATAATTATGTATAATATATTTTCAATTTAATAAAAAAAAAAAAAAAAAATTCTTTTATTTTTTCTTTTTTATAAATTTGTAAAATAGAATTTATTTTATAAAGAGTGTCTACTGCATGAACCTTTAATATTTTATGTAGACTTTCAGTATTGAATTTTCAGGGTTTCTTTAAAATTACTTTAATAATAGTAATTTTTTTTCTTCGTCTTAGGAACTAAAGATATTATACTATATCATCACTATTCATTATTCCTAATATAAGCATATACCGCATTTCACACACAAAACTTTATTCCGCATACAGATAAAATTCTGTGTGAAATAGCACCATAACTCCAAACAAATTGTTAACTCGATGGCTACTATGATAATAGAAATCCTTCCAAGGGAAATTTAGAGGGGAT
The DNA here is from genome assembly GCF_059751315.1 of Micrasema longulum. Taxonomy (NCBI): domain Eukaryota; kingdom Metazoa; phylum Arthropoda; class Insecta; order Trichoptera; family Brachycentridae; genus Micrasema; species Micrasema longulum. The sequence continues at coordinate 121,836 of NW_028278075.1, forward strand.
AAGTTCGTCTAGTGGTAAAGTTTGCCTGACATGCTAGAAATTTCGTTTTTTAACCCTGACAGGAACGATGTCAAATATTTTATTTAAAGGTGGCTTCCGAAGCGTTAGACTTACCACCTTATATTTATGTAAAATATTATCAAAATTCGCTGTAATTGGGGTTACAGTATTGCAGTGCCTTTATTACCATCAAATGCAGGTAGGGGGTATGATAATAATGATTTGTATTTTCTTATTACTAATAAAATAACAAAAAATGCATACTTATTTATGACAGGTTGACAATTATTTATCAATCTACTTATTTTGATGGACCAATAACCGGTGTCATTGCTCTCGCGTCATCGTCAGACTGATGTTGTTTTTTAGAAGTTTACACTTGGTTTGCATTAATATGTTTTGAGAAAGAAGTATAAGGTGTATTTCAGATCGTATTTTAGCAATATTGAATATCAAACATTGTGATTGATGGGTTTTGTCAAATGAGTCGTCTATTTCCAAAACCCGCTATCCCCATATGACGGCCAGATAGAAATAGAAGACTCAAATATTATAAGAGGAATTTTTATTATGTTAATGAGACAGACTTCAAATTTATTTAAATATTACACAGAAGAGTTTAATACATTAAAACACTAAACTACGTTTATATTTACACCTGAGAATGGGTAATACTGATTCCCCGAAACTAGTCGTGTTTTAATGTATTAAACTCTTGTGTGGTAAATTTACAAAGTGTTTTATTTTAAATAAATTCAAAATGTATTTCCACAAAGTAAATGCTGAAACAATAAATAATATAAGACAGACTTTTAATTAAGTATGTCATTATTTTGCAGGGGTGAGAAATTTGAGTTGGAAACCCCTTGAAAAATAATGAAAAATACCCGAATTAATTGTATCATGTAAACAAAATATACGACTTTGATCTTTTCATATTGATGTGCTGTTTGTTATATTTTTAATGCTATTTTTGCAATTCTTTAATTTTATTCTTGTGAATACTTTACTACTGTAGTATATAATTCGGCTCAATTCAACACAGGACTTGAGGCTCAGTTCAGGGGCTTTTTCTGTAAGTAATTCGTTTCGTAAATTTATTCGTATCGGATGAGCGGGAACGAGAGCGAATTACGATTTGATTGCGTTAGAGTGAAAACGAACGAGCTAACGAAACGAAATTGTGACAGAATACGGGCTCTGGTACTTGTGTCTCTTAATGAGGTACTCTAAGAAAATTTTCTAAGTACTAGATTATGAAATAATTTGAATATTTTAAAATCATTAAAATGAATAAGTCATAATATTTTGAGTTTGTCTAAATGTTTGAAGACAAAATATAGGATTTTATTAAGATTAACAAATAACAACAGAGATGGAGAAAATTTCAGATAGGGTTATATGGAAGTCTAGGCATTTACGGGGCTTGTAATATGTCATTGGCGACTTAACACGCTGTGTAACAATCACCATTTTGCTTATGTTTGAATAAACATATGTCTTCAGTGCTTCCATCTGTTGATTATAAAGAAGTAAAACAGTCCCTTCTCTAAAATGTTCTCCAACTCTGTTGTTATTTGTTAATCTTAATAATTTCTTAGGTGGTGAGATGAAATCCTTCGTCTACAAACATTTGGATAAACTCAAAACTGTTTATCATTTAAATTATTTAAAATGTTCAAATAAATATTGTAAATAAACCAACAATTCCAAGAATAAATATAAAATAGGAATATTCTTGTCAAGCGTTGCCTATTATGTGAGTTAATTGAATCAGATAGATATCTTCACAACAATAAAGATTGCATCTCTTTTTCTTCACTTAAATTAACAGATAGAAGTATTTCAGAAATATGGATGTTCAAACATAGGAAAAATGGTAAATGTTACTCTGTGTTTAAAGAAGCCACTAAAGCCAGCCAATGACAGGTCATCCTCCTTAATGTCTAGACTTCCATATTTCTTTCCTAAACCGTTCTTCATCTCCGCTATCAATTGTTATTGATTAAAAGAGTTTTTTTTTCAGATATTTCTTTATTTAAAAAAAAACATACTTTTAAATACCAAAATAACATGATATATAAACAATGAGAACAACGCATTTATTCTTATTTTGTTCTTGTCGATGTCAAAAAATTACAATATAAAGCCTTAAGTTAATAAATAAATTAAATAAATTCACCATTCATAAATACAAAATAAATACATTTTTTAAGCAAATTGATTTGATATCTCAAGTCTATGTACGAACCAGTCAAATTTTTAAATCCAAATTAAAAATAATCCTTATTAAAAAAAAGATTGAGCCTTTAATAAAATCATCATTCAACTTTATTGAAAAGATTGAGCTTTTAATAAAATAATCATTCAACTTTATTGGATGATATAATATCCAATAAGGTTTGAGTGTGGAAAAAAACTAATAAAAACATTAAAGGTGGTATCAACTTTGAAATAAAAATATAGCACGAGTAAATCATTGTATTACTTCTTAGACGGAGGAAGGTATGACCTTTCTGAACCTTTTCCAGAGAAAGGTGTGCCATATTCAGAACTAGGTTCTCCATTGTATCCGTTTACTCCGTTCTGACCTCCGTTTTTTGTATTGTAAGCGCCATTTTGACCCGGTGCACCATATTCTGCACTCAGAGCATTGCCGTTACCAGTCCCTGATCCATTTTGCTGGGGAGGCAGGTAAGAACGTCCTGATAGGGTAGGTCCGTTTCCCAAACCATTTTTGAAAGCAGAAAGATCATTGCCATTTCCGTTTCCGAAGCCATTTCCAAATCCGTTTCCATTTTCATTAGCACCAGGTGGTAAGTATGACTTGGCGAGAGCGTTTCCGTTTCCATTACCATTTCCGTTTCCATTCAGTTGTGCGAAAGCAGAAGGTCCTCCGAAAGCACTAGTTGCGCTGAATCCGTTTCCATTGCCATGGCCGTTTCCGTTACTGTGTCCATTACCATTACCGTTTTTTTTGGCGTACCCATTTCCATTAGAGTACCCATTTCCATTTGAATTACCATTACCATTAGAGTAGCCATTTCCTTTTCCATTAGATGCGTAACCATTTCCATTTCCGTTGGAGTATCCGTTACCATTTCCATTGCCATTAGAGTAACCGTTGCCATTTCCATTAGAGTTGAATCCATTTGAACTTCCTGATCCAGAGGATGAGAATCCGTTTAGAGCTGGAGCGCCATATTGAGAACTGAGTCCGTTGCGGCCATTTGATCCATTTCCATTGTAATTTCCGTTGCTTTTACCGTTTCCGTTTCCGTTTCCATTGCTACGATATCCATTTCCATTGCCATTTTTGTATCCATTCCCGTTTCCTTTTTTTAATGGAGCTCCATATGCTGCGTCAGGGCTCAAAGCTTGAGATTCATAACTGTATCCTTGTTGAGCCGAACGAGCATCAGCTTCTTCCATAGCCCTCACGACCTGTTCGTTGACACCGTAGAGAGATTCAGCTCTGCTGCAGTCTACATTGTACCACCAGTCACATACAAGGTACTCTTGGTTGAAAATAGATCCGTTAGGGCAAAGGAAGGAATCGGATTTTCCTCCTCTCTGGCAGATGTAGAAAGCCTGGCACTGAGCTTCGGGATCGGCGTAGTAGCCTGGATACTGCTGGTTCTCGCAGCTGAAGGAGGTTTGAGGTACCTCGGAGTACACGGGGTAGTCACGGCCAGCCTCTCCGGGGATCTCTCCACCGTTGGAGCTATCTTCTTCGTTGTAGTTGTAGCCTTGACCAGACGCGGAGCCATCATATCCCAGCTGGTTGCTGGGATTGTCACGGGAGTAACCATTTTGGGCCCCCACAATGGTAAGGGCGCAAAGACAAACAAAGCTCCACTTAAACATAGTGATCTTACCTAAAAAAATTACAAAATTTGAGAAATATATTTACTTGCTTGACTTTTCTGTTGGAACTGGGTACCTTACATTTAATATTCATAAGCAAAAAAAATATTTCAATAAAATCTATCGGCATTTTTGTGAAACTTTTTTACATTTATATGAATACTAACTAGATTATAAATGTACATGTGTAAATATATACATATGTGTATATATGTGTATGTCTGTATGTATATGTATCAAAATGTGTATACGAATAGTTTATATTTTGTTTGTCTGTGCTCTATATTAATCTGTTAACTATTATAATATATTAAAATGCAATTGCCTAGCTTGGAACGGGGTATGTACCTTTGTTAGCTGGGCAAAGTGAACATGGAATTGTATTTTGATAAAGAGTGTAAATAAATAAATAAAAAATAAGAATAAAAAAAAAAAAAAATTAAACATTAAATCAACATTCGGAAGCACGCGATAACTACTAACCTCACGAGATAAATCGAATTCAAATTTTTAAAATAAATTAAAACATATGATAGAACGAAGACTATTGCCTTTGCCATTAAACAAAGCTTTGCTTTGGCAAAGGCAATCTTTGCCATTAAACATATGTTATTGTGTACGTGGGTATCGAATATTTAGAGCCCTCAAACTAATTAAACCTATTTATATACAGAATGGCCGGTGAAGTGACGTCCAAAGGTAAAATGTAGGTACCTTATATTGAGTAGTATTCGAATCATCCCATGTATGTTCCGTGATTTTGCGTAATTTTCGAGTAATGATTTTTTGTAAATTTTTGACCAGATCGGTATTCAATTTTTTTTTTCTTAAAGGTTTTTTCAAGATTTTTTTTGTATCTCATTTTTTTTAAATTGTACTGACACGCATAAAATAATCAGCTTCGTTACACAAGCTACAAAAGTTTTGACCTAACATGCAGAATTTAATTTCGTGCGAGTCAGACATGAACTTTTAACTAAAATATATAATCTAGGAACATTAAGAGAACATTTAGTGCCAGAGATATTTGGTCAATACGTGAACATAGTGCTTCTGTTACTCTCTCGTAGAAGCCTCCCCGATATTGTGCGAAAAAGACAACAGCACGTTGGACTTATTATCGTTTTCCGCATCCAAAAACTGAACCTTTTTTTGAGAAAAAGTCTCTGAATGAAATTTTCTGTGTTGGCATCTTTTCCATTTTTCAAAACTGCTTTTCAAACTTGTATATCATACGTCCGAAGATGCCACTAAAACTAGGCGTTTTTTTGAGTTTTCGGATGGTACTACCATGACAAACAATTTATCAAAAAAGCAAATTAGATGGACACGCTAATAATAAATATCCAAAATTTCTTTAAAAATCATTTCTCTAGCGCAATATTCCAGGGAGAAAATACGAGAATACGTTTTTATAAAGAAAAGTCCGACTAAATTAAGGTCAAGTGGGGTAAGAGTGGCATACTTTTTTGTTAAATCAAATTGAACGCTCTGTTTTTGGAGTTGGGCTAATTATTTTCTTAGTTTACCACAAAAACAAATTTTAAAAAGGAACATTTGTTATTATTGAAAAACATAAAAAAATCGTTTTATTAATAAAAACTTAAAAATCAGCTCGGCTGTTCCTCTTGTCCCGTTACCCGGGATAATAATATCACACCAGATTATCTCTTTATGTATATATTATCGCCCTTAAAATAAATAACCATAGTAACCGCCAATGAAATGTGTGCCTCCAATGATTCAAATAAGCAAGAAAAGGGGCTTTCGTCATAATTCGGGGCAAGAGTCTCAAACAAAAAAATTAATTCCTCTTTTTCTGATTATATTTTATTGATCCTAAACTTTAAAAAAAATTCCTAACTTTAAAAAACACGCACTATCTTCGATTCAAACTAAAGATATGAACTCTTTTTTTCTATGATTTATTTTGTTGCCCTTTAATAATAAGGAATATTTTTATGTTTTTTTAGATTTTTAATTTCCTTTTTTAATTAATAAAAAAAAAATACCTTAGAATCTTTTACTGAATATTTTCTCTTTATGTTACACAAAAATATTTAAACTGTCTATTTATTATAGGAGCAAAAATTCATGAACATTTCCTGTAACCCACGAACAGGCCATGCCTTTGAGAGATTTTTCGTTTACTATTTTTACGGTTAAGATATTTTTTATTTCTACTTAATTATCCTTTATTTTTTAATATTCTTATGTAAACTGTAAAACAACGAAAAAATTTAATAAAAAAATAATAATAAAAACTCTCAAAAATTATTTATCATTAAAAAAAATGGAACCCAATTGTAACATATTTTTGATCTGAATAGTAACATAGTCTGACCGACTTAGTTCTATAGATTTTCGACCAGGTTTGATTTCTCTTGCTTTTTAGTTACCCTTGCCTCACCGGACCTCAATTTAAACTGTGATTTTAAATAAGAAAAATATATATATAAGTTGACCTAAATATATATATTTTTTTTAATGTATTTTTTTTGATAAAAAACACTCTCATTTTAAATAACTTAATTCCAAGTCACTGTAATATCACTCACTTGAATGATTTTTTTTTCGAATAAATTAACTTACAAAATAAATTTATATTGAACACGAAAGGATCACTTATTATAACACTCGATGCACTTGTTTGCTTCACAAGAGCGAAAGATGATCTCGATGCCTGGTCCAAGATACAGCAATCTTTTTATACTAATCTGAATTATAATTCGTGACCATACGAGGTGTTTTAAGCCCCCGCCTGTGGCTAAAAGCCCAAAATCGTGTAAGTTTTGGTTGCAGAAACAATAATAACTCCAAAATGTGGATCAAGCGAGAGATGTGTTGGTTGCGAAATTATCAGAAGCCTATGAGCTACATAAATTAATGAATATCCCATGTGTTTTTTTCATAACGCATGATAAGTGGCCGCAAGAGTGTTTTAAATAAAAATATTAAGTTCTAAAAGAAAGACAAAATATTTTTGACTTGATTTTATCTGATTTTATATGCGAATGCTGCGAGATATTGCATGAATTTGTTTTTTTTTTTTAAAAGATTTTTTTGCACCACAACAGGCCAGGGGGCCCAATAAGAGTGGTGGATTTCGTCACAAACACCCAGGTTTAATTTTATTTTTTTGTGTTCTCATCGGGAATCGAACCCGAAACCTTCCGGTTGTAAGTCAAGTATCTTGATCATTTTATCACGGAAGCCGATTATTTACATCGTTTCCAAGTATCAAATAATTATCAAATGTTACACATGTAGTTTAGTAATTGTTTTCCATAAACGTCAATGTAAAATGTGGTCTGTCATTCATACGATATATTACTTAACGTCGTTTCCGAAACATATATCCTATCTGCGCTTTTACAAAACCCGGCAAAACATTTAAAATAGTTTGTTCCCTTTTTTTAAATATCAGTGTTTATTTGGATTTTTACTGGACAAAAATACAACATCTTTTACTAATTCTCTTGTAAAACGTCATTTGTGATTTACGATTTTATACGTGGGAGGTGTTGATATGTTGAAAGCAATAAAGGTTTTGAGATTTTTCTTATAAAAAGTAAATTAGAATGCAAACTTAATTGTCATCCAAAAATCTTATTATTTTTTTGGTGAAAAAATATGTTTGTTAATTTGGGTAGATTTATTTACTGCTTTAGTTTACTAAAAATTGCTAAAAACCAAACAACCTTTTTACCAATTTTTTTCTTTTTCTATAACTCCTCATATAAACTTGCAAGTATGTGTATACAAATACATGAATAAATTTATGTCTGTTATGAAGGTCGCGAGAAAAGAAAATGTGCGGGGTTAAGGTCACGAATGTGTAGCATTTTAAATTATTTAGTTATAATAATCTAAATAAAGTACATGATTAAAATTAGATTCACTATTTCATTTCTTGTGTCCTTTTTACAGTAACTATTTAATTGAAGTACTTATTTACGAAAATGTCAATTGAATTTGAACGAGGCGTTATACAAGCTTATTATCATAATTTTATTTTAATATTAAGTTTGAACTTTTTCTCCTAGTTTAAAATTATTTATAAATTACCCAATATTTTTCTCAATGTTATGCAAAATAGTTGCTTTCAAAAAACATAATTGGATTAACAGTACCTAAATACTCAATAAATATATAATTTAAAACGTGTAGAAATAATGCAAAAACATATTATTTTATAAATTCGCGTCAACGTCATCACTATACCTTGCTGTGCATAGGAAAATTGTTTACGTGCACTAAATGCAGCGTATTTCAATCAAGAGTAATGAAGAGCAATTCAGACAGGAATGGTGAAGTTTCGCTGAGAAAAAATACGTTTTATACAAATCATAATCACACCCGAGACCTCAAGCATGGTAGGTGAACGCGCTAACGTAGGAGAGAGTGCCCATAAATGGGACAGTCCATAAATGGGACAGTCCATTAATGGAACAGTCCATGAATGGGACAGTCAATGATTGGGACAGTGCATGAATGGGACAACCTTTTTAAATACACTACATCAGCACTACGACTAATAACGGATCAAGCTAGATGTATTTTAAAATTATTTGTAAAAAAAAATTGTTGCACCTCTCCATTTTTTAAAAACTTTGTTGCAGTAATTTGTGCATTTATGTTGTACTTCGTGCATCGATTAATATATACAATTGAAGTTAATTCTGTAAGGATATTTTTAGTCAAGTTTAACAAATTCACTAAAACATAGCACGAAGTGTTCTTTAAATCACGAATTCCCTTAAATGGGATACGTGCAATGATCATGAATGAGATACTCACTGTAATAAATACGAAACATAAACTTTTTCAATTGTGTGCCCTATGCATCACTGGGTGCTGATTAAGGTTTAATGAATAATAACATTATATTTTACAACGAAGAAATACAAAAATATTTTTTTATCATCATCATCATTCCTTTTCTGCACCTAATGGTGCATAGGTCACTGCATTGGTACACGATTCATCAATCGCACTGTATTTCAATCATTTTTTTGTTACATGAAGGTGGGATGATCAGTCTTACACTTCAGGTACCAGTCCAGTATCTATGAAATATTCTAATGCAAAAACACATTTTCAAATTAATATTTCATATCAACCATGTCAGGAATCGAACCCGAGATCTCTTACATGATAGGTAAACGCGCTGACCACTACACCTTATCTCTTTATAGCGAATGCTTCTACTGAAATTATTATTTTTTTTAATAAAATAATGTAGGTACTTACAAATGTTCCTAAATATTATGTGGAGGCGTTGATTTATTTTTTCTTGTTTAAACGTATTTTTAAAACCAATCTTTTGTTTTAATATGTATGTCCTATTTATACTTAAACACTTTCATATGGTGGTGAGAGAAAAAACTTGTAGAGGAAGGATAAAAGCCGAGTGAACGCGGTTTAAATGCGATCTCTTAGACGAATATGTGGGAAATCAACGTATGACGGGGTTACGAATTATAAAATCAGGTGAGAGTGTAAATCTGAGTCAGGTACAGTTGATAAGATTAAGAAAGGGTCTCTGGGATGGTTTGGTCATGTAGAATTAATGAATGACGATAAAATGCTAAAACAGGTATAGAATATGATGAGAATGAACGGTAACGTGAAACGAGGATGACCAATAAAGACGTGGCATGATCAGATAAACCAAAGTCTTAAGTATAGTCATGTTAAAAGCAGGCTGAACCGAAGAGCACTTATGACAAGATGTATGAATGTGGAAGAAGCTAGAAATGGATGCCAGGATAGACGTGTGTGGTAATTGATTCTCTCTGCCTACCCCTACAGATAAATTGCGTGATGGTAGTACTCGTAGTAGTAGTAGTCGTGTAATATTTTAGATAAAATACTAGTTCAAAAAAAAATATTTCAAAATCTCTACTTAATCTGTGTTCAGGGAACAAAGGGTAGGTAACACATTCATTTTATGTAGACTATGATGCAAAATAAAATGATACAAATCATTATAAGTCTGTAATTAATGTTTAATAAGCTACATTTTTTGTTATAATGGTATAATGTAGCATTGATTTGTTTATTATGTAATTAACTTGATGAATGGTAGTTTATTATATTTCTATTTAAACATTGACTAGGTATTCAGTAAATGTTTTATGTATGGACTTTGAAAAATTCAATATTGACATTTGTTTATTAAGCAACATAATTATATGCATAGGTATACAACATAAGGGGGTCTTAAAAATTTCATTGTATTTACATTAAGAGAATATGCATACACAAACAAATAAATTTTTAAAAATATATGTTTTATTAAATGATAATTTTTTTTTTCAATAAAAGTAAATCTACAATTTACAAACGTTAATAATAATGAAACTCAAAGGACAATAATTCAATAAACAATTTGGAATTACTCAAAAAGTGTTAACATATTTTCAATAGTAGATAAAAAAATTGCCTTTTGTATGCTGACGATGCCGTGCTTCTTGCTAACAACAAAGAAGAACTGCAATTTTTGGTAACAAAAGTCTACGATGTATGCAAGGGAAGCGATTTGCTGATGAATGTCGATAAATCGAATGTGATGGTTTTTCAAAGAAATGAAAGTATGACTAAATGTAAAATCACTGTGAATAGTTATACTTAAACAAGCAGAGGAATTTGTGTATCTGGGAAGTATGTTTACTAGGGATGGAATGATTGTGAAAGATATTGAAAGGGTGAGTGCTGGGAACAGAGTGAACGGAGCACTTAAATCAACTTTGGCAAATAAATGTTTGTCGCAAGAGGCAAAACTAGCAGTTCACAACGGAGTCCTGGTCCTAACCCTGATGTATGGGAGCGAAGTATGGACTTAGAAAAACAGGGATGAAAGTAGGCTGAATGCTGTCGAAATGCGATCTCTCAGGCAAATGTGTGGTAAAACCATGTACGATAGATGCACAAATAATGAGATCCGTACCTTACGTAAGGCTGAGACAAGCATTATCGACAAAATCAAGAAAGGAGCTCTGCGCTGGTTTGGACATGTAGAACAAATGGACAGCGAAAGAACGGCTAAGAATATTTACAGTGTGAATGTTGATAGATGCAGAAATAGAGATAGACCGAGAAAGACATGGCATGACCAAATCCAACAAATACTTGAAGATGGGCATGTCTAAAGTCGGAATAATCGGCGCGCGTGCATGAGAAGATGTATGAATGTAGAAGAAGCGAGATCTGTATGCAAAGATAGAGTGATGTGGCGTTTTATCCTCTCTGCCTATCCTCACGGGGAAACGGCGTGATAGTTCGTTGTTGTTGTTGTTATAAAAAAAGAATAAAGTGGATGTAACATATTAACATCTAGAATACTCTTCTTTTATTTGCTCTCCATTCTACAGGACTCATATAAACCATATCGAGTCTATTCAACACCGTTTTCTAAGAAAAGTGGCATGGTTACTCGGATTCCAAGAAAAGTGGCATGGTTACTCGGATTCCACTCGGATTAAAGAATTATTCCTATTTTGAAAAGGAGCAATCTCTTAATATGTCTTCATTGGAGAGACGTAGAACTGAGATGGACCTTATATGCATTTTCAAAATACTTAATGCCAAAAGTGATGTCCCATCTCTGTTGCAATCAATTTCTTTTCATGTTCCCAACAATGTCCCCAGAAGTCAAAATCTGTTATTTATTAAATCTTCTAAGAGCAACTTTGGTTTTAATGTCTCAATGTCCAGAATGTGTAGATTAGTAAATTCATCACAAGACTTGAAATTCTTTGGAAGAGTATTGTGTTGGATTGGCATGGTTTAGCTCGAAGTCTATTGTCTTTCGTTTTTATGAATATATTGTATACCATTATTGTATTGCCCTTGTTTGTCTTTGCTACTTAGTTTTATGTTCTTCTCGTTCAGTTTCTTGTTTTTATGTTTCTTCATATTACTGTTGTAATTGGCTTGGGCCGTATATATAATAAATAAATAAATATCATGTCCTCTCCTAAGAAGTGCTACGATTCGCTTCTGTAGAGGAAAATAGGTGATATACATGCGTTATATAAGCGCCATTTGGTTTTCACTGAGTAAATGTCCGATCTCCAGACAGCCTTTATACTGTTAAATGTGGCACCTGCTATTCCTAGCCGCACTCCCAGTTCTTTAAAAGCTGTCATTTTCCATGACCTTTCAATGACTTGGTTTGACAGAGTCAGTGGAATTGGGGCATCAAGGCTCGAAATTTTACTCACATGTATTTTTGCAATGTTATTTTTAAACCCATACATGCGGAGTACCTATTTAGGCTGTCTACAGTGGCTTGAAGACCCTTGACTGAATCGTCAATCACGATGTAATAAAAAAATCGAAAAACATATTTAAAAAAGACGACTCGATTTGTTTTTATCCTAAATATCGATATCTAAAAGTCAGTAGCACTTAGCACTAAAAAAAATAGCAAAAAAAATTGAAGTTAAATTAGCATTTCGTATTTGTCGAATAATAAGCATTTTATTTTAAGGTCATATTTTTTAAATATTTTGACTCAAAAAAAGCACCAAAACAACCTTGAAAACCACATGATAATGAAAAAAATGTACATTATATTTCCACCCAGTGATGCATAGTGCACTGTATTGGCACTCTAATAAAGAAGTTCAGTGCAACGGGAAGTTGGATATAAAATATGTTTTCTTGCACACCGTAAAAATTGGAGCATCTAATTGTAACGCGATGTTTATCGAAAATGTAATAAAAATTAAGTACTTTGAACTACGTCACCAGTTATTTCGAATCAACTTCGAGCTGTACAGTTTTATCATAAGGAAATACTATTAGAAATTGGAGAACAATTTTTTTAAATATTTAAATGAAAGTAAAAAAGCATGTGTAATCGTATTCGAGTTGGCTTTAAAGAAGTTTTTTTCAAGTGTACGTAGGTATATTGTTTAGAAATGTTCATATTACGTATATGTTTTTATAATAATTATTAGATATAAGTTAATATTAGGACATTGTTATATTAAGTTTGTTATATTTTAAGAAAACATAAAAAATAAAAAAATAAAAATGATAGTATTGTGATAGATTTCTGGTTTACGGGAAGCTTACTTGTCATCAGCAGAACTCACCGACTAGAACTTGTCACTTCGCGGGCAGAATAATTTTCAAATTACAAAACTTTAAAAAATCATAGCGCAGATAATATATTACAATACATGGCAGCATTATTTTTTTCAATGTTGGTTTGATTTTATAGTCAGTTTACGAATAAAAATACATAAAAAACACTAAACATCCTCCTGGATAATTTTTGTTACATGGAAAATAAGTTCATCAGTCTTACGCCAGTGCAATATTAAAAAATAAAACCACCTTAAAAACTAAAACTTATTTTGATCCTACCAGGGATCGAACCTGGAATCGAAGCATGGTTGGCAAATGGGCCAACTTCAAACTACAATTAAACTACGGCCACTGAGGTGTAGTGATCAAAATGATTGACTCACACATGGAAAGTTCCGGGTTCGATTCCCGGTGAGAAAACACAGATTTAATGTATTTTTTTCAAGCCTGGGTGTTCTGTGATGTACTTCACTACTGTCATTGGAACTTTTAACCTGTCGTGGTGCAAAAAATAAATAATAATAATACATCAACTTTGAGGTAAATTTATCTCCCCTCGATTACTATTTTTTGGATTTATACTAGAGAGCAGTCATCGAGTCAAAAACAATTTTCTAGGGTTCTGGTTCTTTATCAGTGAACTGTTTTCTTAATCCATCTGGACATTGAGAAATGTGTATAGTTGGTATGTTTTAATAAAGTTCCTAGTATAATTTTCACATAATAGCATAGTCCTTCAAACACAAATAATTGTTTACACGTATATTATAAATTTTAAAATAATATCCTTGCAAATGCGTATTACTATAATTTGCAAGTAACTCGTGAATGCAATAAATAATTGTTAAATTAATAGGCTTATAGGAAACAAAGTGAGTAGGTGCATCTTATCTCTATGCAAAATTTTCATGGCAATGAAGCCATACATCGCACCCCAGTTAATAAAATAAATAATGAGAAAGTGTTTTAAAATAAATAAAAGTATGATTTTTACAATCACTTAGGACATTTTTAATTTTTCTGAGTAGAGAAGTATATTTTAAAATACAATAAATAAATAAACTGTTAGTTTTCAAAAATATATTTTTTACCTTCAAAAAGATATATCCTGTGGATTTATGCTGTTTAAAATTTTATAAAATAATTAAATTAAAAGGAAAAATTTGCGGGTTTTTAAAAATTTATCATGAAACGGGTAGAACAATATGTGTATCTGGAAAGTATGTTTACAAGGGATTAAAAGACTAAGAAAGACATTGAAAAAGGGGAAAACTGTGAACGGTACCCTAGAATCAACCTTGACAAATAATTGCTTGTCAAAGGAAGAAAAATTGTCAGTTCACAATAAAGTCCATGTGAAGACCCCCTGAAAGCGAGAAATGGAAGTGAAAAAACAACAACAAACTTAGGTTGAATGCTGTCGAAACATGATCTCTCAGACGAATGTGTGGTAAAACTATGCGTAAAAGATGCACAAATGTTGATAAAGCACTCACCTTTTTCTTAAAACTGTTCATAAAGACTTGTGTCTTTCTTCAGTCTCGTATATTGACTATCAATTTTAAAAAAAACTAACTAAGCAAAAATTGTATATTTCATTACAATCAAACCGCAAAAACAACAAAAAATAGAAACTGTAAAATCTTTCATTGTACCCCTCACTGCAATATTGTCAATTTGTGATCAATCAAATACACATGGTCAGTACAATCACCTTTTATAATTTCTTAGCGTGACAAGGAAGGAATACAGCGTTAGTTCCAAATCGAGACCGCGGCCACATGCTCCAGATTCCGCTGCGGAATGGAAGAACAACTTAGTTATACAAACAAAACAATCGACGACACCAAATCCAAAAACATGTAGGAAAAATTCTAAAAAAGGGCCTTATACAACATGCACTAAAGCAACGGAAGAAAAAAATACGTAAACCAAAGAACATACGTTCATAAAATAATCAAGACACTACTGGCAAACTCAGGCAAAGTTATCTCTCGTCATAACACTGATCCCTCGTAAAACCCCTAATTGTCCTAATACCAACAGTGGAAACAATCGTGTTTAAAGACCCTAATCGTCCTAACAACCTTTCAGATCTTGAAGGAAACAAAACGGGTCCTAGAGCATAATCAGCGTGCGGTTCTCTTGAGATAGTTTACTAATTAGATCTGTAGTTTACCGCTGTATGGATGTGTGCATCAAATGGCTGAGATAAACACTATCGACAAAATCAAAGGAGTTATGTGCTGGTTTGGACATGTAGAGCGAATGGGAAAGAAATGACTCATTAGCATCATAAAAATTCAACAAATAATTGGAGATGGACATGTTAAATTTAGGAATAATAAACACTCGCATGTGAAAATGTATGAATGTGGAGAAGATGTCTGTATGTAAAGACAAATTGATATGATATTCCCTTTTCTCTGTCTAAGCGCCCTTGAGGTGATTTTCACAAAAATGGCGCTATATAAATTATCAATTTATATATATATCCCTAAGTGGAAACTGTGACGGTTTGGTTGATGATTTGAATATAAAATAATATGAGTCTTTTGAAAAAAACTTTTTTTAAGACAATTTTTAGCGTGTTTTGGTGAGATTTTTCAGGTTGTCTATGCGTATTGATACTGGCATTAAATAAAAAAACAAAAACAAATCGCCATGTGGGATGAAAATCTTGTTTTGTGAAAATGATTATAAATTAAAAAACATGGCAAAAAATTAATAAATATTTTTTGGTCAATCTTTTGACTCTTGTAAAGAAATAATAATATGTTTGCTTCTATTATGAATAACATATTTTAATATTGCCGTTTTAAACTGTTTTAATTCTTTTTATACTAAAGAACAGCAGACGTAGATTGTAGACTTTATTTGGGTCTTGTAATTCTGTCGTTGGTTTTTGATGTTTTTTTCGTATGTCATTCGATTTCATGAGTAGACAAATATGTTGGATATGTACGAGTATATCGAAAGAGACATTCATGAAAAAAAGCTAATTAACAATAAATAACCGTTGTTTTTTAATGGAAAAATAAAGCTTGTAAATACTTATTTAAGTAAAAGTACATTAAGGGTTTGAATTTGTTAGTTTTTTTTTACAATTAAAAGTAGAACCCCATACGTGTCTAAAAACAAATAATTTGTACCGGTTATACACCAAAAGATGCTAAACGTGGAAAAACATGTCTATCCTGGAAACCAAAGATCTATCCTAACAACACAATAACGCTTCGATTGATTAGTTATCGTAAACACGTGTCCACATGAACTCGTGACGTTTTAGAAGAGTTCAATAAAAAAAACAATTTCATGATTTTTTTTATACATTTTCGAGAAACTTCGCGGGACAGGTAAATGCTTTAATTTTTAAGCACGAAAACATTTTTATTATCCAATTTCTTGTAGTTCTGGACTTCCCCATTGACAGGTCGTTCGGAAATAGGATCCTCTACCCTTTAAGGGGGTCAATGTTACTTTCTTCATCGCGCCCGACCTCACAGTATCGTATGTAGAACTGGAGGCAGAATGAAACATTATGAAACCTTATGTGAAGTAACACTTTAAACTTCATCAAAGGCGTGATCTCGATACCCCAGACTAATAATAATCATTACAGAGTAATAAGTCTTTTGGACGTGTATTCAATGTGCATACTGTAATTACTTATTTACTAAGTATCTCTATGGAATACGAGCTCTATGAAAGGAATCAGAGTAAAATTTATTTCAACAGAGAGAGAAAACATTTTTGAGAAGGGAATATGGAAGTCTAGGCATTTACAGGGCCTTTGATCTGTTATTGGCTGTTTTAAGTGGCCACTTTACACACTGTGTAAAATTCACCATTCTGCCCATGTTTGAACATCCACATTTCCTCAACTATTCCATCTGTTGACTTTTGTGAAGTAAAAGAGCTGAAACCTTTATCACGTGGGTGAGATTCATCCGGCTGAACCAAATCACCTACTAGGCAATGCCTGAAAACAATTTTGCAATTTTTATACTTCTTATTCCCTTCCATATTCCTTTCTCAAAAATGTTTTTCCCTCTCTGTTGAAATAAATTTTAATATAAATAACTCCTTAGGGAGGAAATCCAGCCAGTTTGCAAGCATTTGGACATACTCAAACATTGTTAAAATTTAATTATTTATTTATTTCAAATTTCAAGTAAAAAATATTCGCCTTTTGGCAGGCTTGATGCTAAAAGCAAATTTTTTCAGTCAACCGAATTCAATTGGACAATGTGCACTTTAAATGATATACTTATTTATTTAAAGGTTGTTTTTTAGTGAGCAGGTAGAGCTTACACATGTTAACTTATTGATAGAAAAACTTCATTATTGATAGAGGTCCTGAGCTCGATTTCTTCAAGTTCTGGTTCTACTTCATACAAAGAACTGTATTCTTCACCCGCCTAGACATATATTGCAACAAATATTACGAACATTTTTAAGAATATAATGTGGAGGTTTTGGCATCTAAAGATCTAAGGACCTGCCATAGGCTGGTTTATGTGACCTTCATCATTCTGTTTAGCAAACGACGGGTCATAATTGAACGTAGTTATGCAGAAAGCAGCCAGTGCACAATTTTGAAAAAATAGGAAACTGGTGTTATCGGGTGCAGTAAGGTCAATTATATATTCTGGTAAAAACAACCAGGTCGCTTTCATACAAAAAACTGCAATAATCACCTTCTAAAAATAGTGTCGATCACAAAAACGCCATTTTTCTAAATACAGAAAACACCCACAGGACTAGAAAAATCTTATGAAACTTAAAAAACATTAGAACTGGTCATATGCATAATAAGATTCTTGTTTGTAAAATAAAATAACTAATGTAATCATTGCTTATCATTTGTCAAAGTCAAAAAGATTCCTACTATTGTGTAGATTTGATTATTCACTCTTTTCACAAAGGTGGTATTATCTCAGTTTTACTTTTCTATGGTTGGCTGCCTTCTGTATAACGACGTTTCATCATAGGTCCGTAAAGTGTTATAATATAAATAATTCTACCTCATAAAGGTGCTCAACGTGATATTTTTGCGTACACGTGATGATTGTCAAATATCGAGTGTATCTCTAAGCTGCGCGTCGCGTCGGCGACAAATAACGAACGTTAAAAATTGGGCTAACTATCTGATCGAAATATTCCACGGATGATATTTGTCGACCACTTAATTTGACGCTCTCAAAAATCAACCGGACTTATATTTAAATTTGTTGCACCCTGAAGATTATTTTGAATCTTGTCCTTATTCTGGTCACCCTCTCCATAATCATTGGCAGAGGATCGAGAAAGTTGACAGTTTTAGTTGAAGCTGAGTTCACATAACTGTGGTGAGTTCACATAGCTGAGTTCACATAACTGATGGTGGCATGCCTAGGAATTGCTGGAGCAATTTTTAACAAGGATGCGTTCTGTCTGGAACTTCAGTATATACTCGGTCAAAACGAAATACTGATTATTCCACTCTTATATAATACCAGTACTCTTATAAAGGATATTCAGCCAGAATTCTGACACCTTACCAAAACTCAAAACTTCTAAGCTTTGGGAGTAAGTGATTAGGTAGAATATAAGGTTTATCTTTCTAAGACCCAAGTTTTTAAAATTAATTAAATAATAACGACCCAAAGTACTTTAAATAGTACTTAACAATTCAAGGCGTTCAGACCCAGACAATTATATAGTGTACGACATGCGCCTCGACGCAATGGTTGCTGACGTTCAACTGACAGATGACGTTGACGTTTCATTTTTTTTTTTTGAAGTGAGTATTGCCAGCATATGAAAAGTATAATCCATCATTTAATGCGAGATGTTAGTTTTAGGAGGGAAATTTAAATTGGCTAGAACCAATTCAATAATTAGTACTTTTAGAAGTACCATGGAAGTACCATGGACGTTTATTTAAGGAAGCTAAATTTTAACTTGGGTCTGAATGACAATGTTTATTTAGTACTTTTTCCAGTACCCGAGGCCTCAGGAGGATAAAGTGGAACAATTTCATTACCAATATTGAAGTCCAACTGTAACCTCCTATTACGAGTGTTTGAGAGTTGGCTTGGAAACGTGCTGCGGATACCTCAGGAGAAACTTATTCCAAGTAGCGTCTTCTTCACACCTGTGGCCTCCCGTTGTCCTCGAAGGACGTCGATGACGATCTTTCGGCTTTATTCGGTAGAACTAAGGGATGCGGGATTGAAATAGGAGGAGGCGAGAGTGCTGGCGGGCAATAGAGTTTCTAGAGGCATCTTGTGATGTCTACATGCTCCACTAAGGAAGAAATGTGCAAAAAGTAGAAGCAGGTTATTAAAGTACGATTCCGGTAGATAATATTTCAATGAGGAATTCTACTATTTTCTTTTTTTTTTTCTATTAGCGTACTATTTAACTAAGCAAAAATATATATAAATTTTTTTTGTGCGTTATTTTCAAAGAAATGATTTTTTAAAGTTACATTTATCAAATATTGCGCCAAATGACTGTAATCAGTGTGTCACTTTTTAGTAGTGACGTCATGAAACGGTTTGCGTTCTTACTTTCACTGACCACGGTAAGTTGTATTTCTCTAGCCAATAACAAAACTGACAAGAATCTATGGAATATTGCTTTGATAACTTTATTTAGTTGGTCGTAATTTTCTCATTTCTATATTATGGTTGTTTTTACAAACGGTAGATCTGGCAACGCTGTTGAAATGTCAAAACTTTTCAATCACAAATTTATTTAAATAAGAAAATAAAAATAAATTGAAATAAAAAATGGTCAAGAATAAGAAAACGTAAAATTTTGTCTCCACCATAAAATAAACACTTATCTGTGTTTTTTCTTAAAAAGGAATTCATTATATATATTTTTGTTTTAGACCATTAGATTTAGAATGTCTAATTACTGTAGAATGTCCAATTACTAAAGCACCTACCCTATGTCTAGCTGTAGGTGTTAAATATTTTGCACCTCTTTTGAAATATAATTACGTTGATTACAAAATAAACAAATTATTAAAGGGAAACTCGTGCGTTGCATAAAAATACATAATATTCAAATCGTAATTTTTACTTGATAAATTAATGTTTGAAACATGCAACAGGTGGGTTAATTTATTAACTCTGCTACATGCAGGTAAAGTTCATTATCTAATGCATATTATGCCTTGAGTCTAAACGTGCAGTGAATGCGCATTACAAATTATCATATAATTATTATGTGAATGAAAAATGGTAACAAGCTGAAAACTGACTTTTAAAATAATCTTTGATTAATGGTCCATGAAAATTAAAGTAAAAATATTTAAATTGTTCAGCTTATAAAGAAACAATTTATCAAATTATTATTTGATCATGATCATGATTCGATGCACTATATTCGTGATTTTTTTATTTCTTATTATTACGAAGATTGGAATATAATTATTATATTATAAAATATTATTACAGCCAATAAACTGTTACATGCTAAACATTTGATTCTTCCGGTCTCGATTAATTGAAATCTAGAACATATAGTATTTTTGGTTGCATTAAATATATTTACTATACTTCATTAATAAAATATGAAGACCGGAAAACAATTTGTTATTTTTTATCAAAAACACTGTTTTTCTTTTTTTTAACACATTTGCAAAATATCTTTAAAAGGGGAATAACCCGCTCAGGTTTTATTTTAAAGGCTTGTCAGCTCGTTTGTATTTAGAAAGAAGTTATAAAAAATACACCACATTAGCTCAACACCCCAAAATTGAGAAAAATCTATCTTGGATTTTTTCTTTTTGAATTTCGGGAGTCGAACCCGCGACGCCAGTTTCACAGTTGCCCTTTCCACCATGCCATGGCTGTTGTGGAAAATTCTAAATTTAAATTTTACTTTTGTACTGTTTTTAAATAATTTATGACAAACCTTCAAGACAGAATTTCAAATAGACGAAAGTGAACATTTCTTACACCTTCTGTTTGCGTTCAGTCAGCGTTGGTGATAACATAAAGTTTTTTTTTTTCAAAATGATGAGAACAAGAGGACACAACAAAAAAAAACTACAGAAAATTAGTCAATAATTATTTTATAACAAATTCATCAATAATTCATAGCATCTTTGCCATACACTGGATAAACATCGAGAGCAGCTTTGACAGCTTTTTTCTTCGATTGAATGCGAAATGAAAGAGGTGTCGAAAATGCTCACATTCGTCTACTTAAAATTTCATTTTGAAAGCTTGTAATCGAATAAAATAATCTATGTTACGTAAAAGCATACACAATCTTTTGTAGATTTGTAAATTTTCCTTCAAATGACGTGTAGCCTTTACCATTTGTTGCTCATTTTTAAATTTCGAAAAAAACGACCACAACTTGTGTTAAAAAAAAACACACCAGTTTGACATAAACTACTTGACTAAAATTGAGACCTTAAAAATTGTGCACAAAATAACACTGGGAAACATACAAGACGACGACATAATATTAGTCAAAAATGCTGACATACATAAATATAACACCAGACAACAAAAACACTATCATATTGAAAAAGCAAAGACAAACACAGGACAGTCAAAAATACTACATAATGGACTTAAACACTACAACGACCTACCTTACTACTTGAAAACTTTTAGTGGAGACAAATTTAAAATCAATCTGAAAAAGCACATGATGACTGAACTAACTAGACTAGACGAGACATAAAATGACCAGACAATATTAAATTTCTAATGTAACCCTAACGGGTTTTTTAAAATTGTAAATAAATAAAAAAAAATTAAAAAAACACCCAATATGTTAGTTTAGTACGTAAATTAAATGTGCGTATGGTGAAACAGTGGCCATATATGAATAATATTACATTAGGTACTTATTTATTTATTTATTTATTTATTATCATTATATTACATACACAAAATTATAATTTATGTAAAGTTGCTTTGACTGTCTAACTAGGGCTATTTACCCCGTTCTAAAACAGTCAAAAAAATATAAAAAACAGTAATCAATTTATAGAAACAGTTATAAAGATACAGGACAAAGTGAAAAACAAAGTAAAAAATGGAGTAAAAACATGATAAAAAATGTAGTAAAAACATAGTAAAATTGTAGTAAAAACATAGTAAAATTGTAGTAAAAACATAGTAAAATTGTAGTAAAAACATAGTAAAAATGTAGTAAAAACATAGTAAAAAATGTAGTAAAAAAAACGTAGCAAAAAAAAATAAATTATTAAAACAAAGTAATAAATGCAGTAAAAACATAAAAACAGAATACATAGTAAGAAACATATTTAAAGTCATAATAAAAAAATGAATGTATGTTGTATAGCAAAAAGCGTATTAAAAGAAAGAAAAGAAAAAAACAGCATATTAAAAAATAAAGTAAAAGATGTGATAAAAATTGAAAAAAATAAATACATAGTTAAAACAAGTTAAAAAGTCATGAGGATCTTAAAAATTAAATCAGCAAAAAAATTAAATCAGCAAAAAACTAAAAATATATATTAACAATTTAAATTAAAACATGTGTTGGCCATCTAACAGCCGCCATTAACCCCTCAGACTCCCTGCGACCAATTTCTCCAAGGAAAGTAGTCAGCAACCTCTTTAGCTTGTGGTTCTTGCAACATTTCCATGACTCTGGCATTATATTATAAAGCTTTTGTCCTATGTAGGAGTATTGTCTCTGTGCTAAGGAAGTTCTAACTATTTGTCGAGAAATCAGATCGTTACTGGAACTCCGAGTCTCATATTGATAGGCAACTGATGGATGTATATCTCTGTTAATGTGAGTGACCACCACTGCTCTCAGTAAATATTGTTGTCTTATATCAAGCACTGCAAACTCCTTGAATAAAGAATCACTCTGATATCTAAAAGGCTTTTTCAGAATGGTTCTTATCAATGACTTCTGTGCTTTTGCTGCTGGGTCCAACTCTGTCTTGGTACAGCTACCCCAAGCAATTACACCGTACGTCATGATAGAGTTTGCCAGTGCAAAGTAGAAGGATTTTAAGTCTCTGGGTCTAAGTATATTCCTTAGAGGTAGAAAAAAATGTATCAAGCGTTTAATCTTATATGAAATCGTTTCAATTTGAAAATTCCACCTTAGAAACCTATCAATTTTAATACCTAGGTATTTGATGTTTGTGACCGATTCCAACTGTACACAATTACAGTTTAATTCACCGTGGCATTGATGCAGCTGTAAATCGTAATTGGTACGTGGTTGCCCTGCCAAAGTTATGCTAAAGCAAATATATTTTGTTTTTTCTGAATTCAAAGTAAGCAAATTGTTATTCAACCATTTTTTAATCCTTGTCAGATCAGTACTTGCTTTTTTATGGAGCTCGAACCAATTTGAGGCATTGTAAACAATAGCTGTATCATCAGCAAAGGAGAACAACTTGCCCAAAGACTCTCTCGTACAGAGATCATCAATATATACCAAGAACAGTAGTGGTCCCAATGTGCTACCCTGAGGAACTCCAAAATTAAGATTAGCAGGGCAGCTTATAGTGTCGTTCACCCTAACTCTTTGGACTCTATTGGTCAAATAGCTTTCAAACCAATTGTGTAGGTTTCCTGCTATACCCAAATTTTCTAGTCTCTTTAAGAGAATTTTGAAGGAAATCGTATCGAAAGCCTTAGCTAAGTCCAAAAATATTGCCATACATTTTTTACCACCATCGAGATGTTTAGTAATTTCTTGGGTTAGGTTTGCTATCGCGTTTTCCGTACCCATGCCCTTTCTAAAACCATATTGATTATCAGAGAGAAGGTTATTATTTTCAATGAAAGAGCTTAGTCTAGCTTTGGCAATTTTTTCAATTATTTTAGAGATTGTGTTTAGTAAAGAGATAGGTCTGTAGTTTTGAATTAGATTTTTCTCACCATTTTTATACAAAGGTATCACAATTGACTCCTTTAGGTGTTTAGGAAATACTCCACATTCAAAACTAAGATTAAAAATATATGTTAGTGGTTTTGCTACATCATGTTTTAACAATTTTATTAATTTGGATGTGATTTTATCTGGGCCCATAGATTTACTCTGTTTTAGGCAGTCAATGGTTTTTATTATTTCATCAGTCGTTGTTTTTATAGAATCTAGTTTTTGTAGTGGTGAAGTAGAAGGTATATTATTAAAAAGAGTATCTTCGTTAGATTTTGTTTCTTTCAGAATCTTTTCAGATAAGGATTCACCAACGGAAGTAAAATATTTGTTTGCATAATTAGATATTATTTGGGTATCTGAAGTTGTTGTTTTATTATCTAGATCAATTTTGTGTAAAAATGATGTTTTGTTCTTTGTTGTTTTAGTAATCTCTTTAGCTATTTTCCACACATGACTTGGATTAAAATTATTGTTATCGTAGATGAGTTGTCTATAGTATTTTTCTTTGGCTAATCTTATATATTTTTTACAATTATTTCTGTAGTTTTTATATTCTTGTTGTACGGTAATATCATGTGGATGTTTTTTAGCTTTTTTGTGTAGTATATTACGTTTGTGAATAGATTTGACAAGAGCATGGGTGATCCAAGGAGTTAATTTTAGTTTCTTATGTGGAACAAACTTGAGAGCGGTATGTTTACAAATGTAGTGGTTAAAGGTTTGAGCAAACACATCCATTGCTTTATCAACATCTGTCTCCGTGTAAACGTTTTCCCATTGTTCTCTTTGAAAATCATTAAGAAAACTAGAGTAATTCAATGTCGATATGCAAGATATCTTTTCTCTAGTTGGAAGATTTATCGATTTGATACAAATCGCAATAGAGTGGTGATCTGTTATATCAGAGTGAATAATAAAAGTATCGAAGTTTGAAATGTGTTTGGTAATAATATGGTCAATACATGATTTGCTCTCACCTCGCTCCCTTGTGGGGGAGTCTAAGGTTAGATTCAATCCATGTTCCGCAAGGAAGCATTCATAATCGTTAGCTTGACTGTGTTTATTAAGTATGGTATTGATATTGGTATCTCCAATAACGACCTGACTTCTTGTATTATTCATATCCTTTAAGATAACATCGAGGGAGTCTAGAAATGGATCAATGTTTTGAAAAGATGGTGACCTGTAAATAGCCAACAATGAAAAATTTTGATCTATGGTAACCTTTAAACAATCTGCTTGCATTAATACAATTTCTTCTACACTAACATGTAATCCTAATTTGACATACACGACTACGCCAGAACATTTGTTTATATATTTTTTTGTGTGATATTCGCTGTATTTGTTTATGTTTCTGGGTAAGTAGTGTAGATCCAACCAGCATTCAGATAAAATAATAATATCAAATTCACATGAGAGGTTGTTTAGAAAAATCAGAAAGATATCCAAATTCGACATACTTCTTATATTTTGGTGAACAATCTTTAAGTTATATTTGTTCCAGTCCCATTTATTCAGTTGGTTAATTTCATCAATAATTATATTGTTATGTTCGTAATGTAAGTTGCCCGGAATATCTGTTGAGTCCGTCATAAGTATTTTTTTATTTTTATATATACTAGATTGCAAATATGGTTGCGATATAAATATTCTATTTTAGATATACAAATCATGACTATTTTTGATTTTGAAATCAATGTTAATTGGTGACTGTCATTTGAAATTTGAATTTTTAATGATAATATTAATGACAATATAACATTTAATGATTCTTCACTCATTCTTATAGACCTCAAATTCATTGTCAAAAAGCTTATAATAATTTCCAAGATCATCATAATACTTGCATAATATAAATGTCGTAAACCCTTCATTTTACATAAGATTATAAAGTAGTACAAGTGATATAAATTAGCAGTTACATTGAATAGTAACTTTTTACATATCTCAATTAAAACTCTCAACAGATTTATAAGAATGGATTTAATGCAAGTTGTTACTTTGAAATTTGTAATTATTTGTAATGTAATTTTGTTTGTAGAGTTTTTTGAAATATTCATGATAGTTACAATATAATCCGGAATATGTTTAAATTTAGAAATAATGTATTCTTTACAGTAAAAATATGGCCTAGCAATAAAGTTATGGATACAAAAATAAGATATCAGAAATATATTTTTTTGTGTGTGTGAAATATTTTTACATTTTAGTTTTTTCACTGTGACAACTGGAATAAAAAAAGTAAAAATGTTAAATGTGTAAACACATTCAATGTGTCTTAATGTTTTTATCCAAGTAAGGTGAAAAATCCTCAAGCTTAGTAAATAATTATTACCTCTTTCATTTCTAATACAAAATGTACATGAGAAGCAGGCACATTGTTGAATATAAGAATAATACATTTGTTTTAATATTTTGCTGACATAGTAATTTGTGGTTCCGTATGTAGATGTCGCATTTTGATTATGATATACACAGTTTTTTTCATTTCCTATAAATAGACTAATATTAGAACAAATAGATTGATAAAAATATAATTGTTGTAAGTGGGTTATCGCCATTGATATCTTAAATGCAAAATACAAATCATAACGATATTTAAGCAATACATTTTTGTACAGTTTTAGACAATTATTTTTTTGTTGAACACTATATTCAATTATAAATCGTGAATTTACAACAAAACAATGATATGAGAATGGCAAAAACAGTATTTTTAAGAATATTGGAAATAAATAAGATAAAAGGAAGTGAATTGTGTTATGGATGTATTTAGGAATATAATATGAAATATGCATGCATATTAAAAATAAATTTAAAATGATATATATACTCATTGTATTTATCATATAATGAAGTTCTAGTAGAGGACCTCTATGAATAATATAATATACTTCAATTTGATTTCTTAATTGGTTCATTATGCACTTCTTTTTTTTATTCATAGATTGTGTATTTATTTCAGGGTAAGACTGATAAAATTGTTTTCTGTAATTTATTCTTGAATGGTAATATGTCAAATTAAAAAATAACATTGAAAAATTTGGCATCGATTGTTGAATGATTTTTATTTCTTTAGTATAAAGTACTATGATAAATGCCAAAAGAAAGGTCTTTTTGGGTATAAATAATAACTGGTTTGTATCAAAAGTGAGTTTAAGTGTATAAATCATAATTCTACAATAATAGGAACTTGATTTAGTTTTCAAATTCTTCCTTGCGTTTTCATTTCATTCAATTTTTCGTTTCGTCAAACCCAATACGCACACATGATTCGTGACTTAATTCAATCTTTTTTGTTCTACTTAATATAATTTGAAAAGAGAAATGACCTTCACCTTTAATGAAAAGACGCACATTAAGAAATAATCGGATCTTCTTAAAAATTATGTTTGGAAAATTATAAAAATTGGCGTGTACTTTTTTATGACAGGATGTATGTAATGTTCGGAATAAATTTAGTGTCCGAAATTTATAATAGTTTGGTCGATTTACGAGCACACAGGATACATAAAGTACACCAAACATTTCAAGGTAAAAGATCTATGGGAATCTATATACAAAATGCAATTAAATATTTGTACATGATCACTTACCGACTCTTCTATGTCTACCGGTTTCGAGACCTACCCGTCTCTTAGTCAGGACACCAATTAAACCAAAATGCAAAACCGACAATACACTTTGACCATAGTTTTTGCACAAAAATATAAAACCAACACGACATGCATTTTAATAAGCAACCATTATATGCACTGATTAGGTTATGAAAACATTTTGTTTCTTTTGAACTTTTTTTTTAATAAATAAAAAAACCTCCTAAAGAAGGTTGTGATTTTATTTTATTTTATTTTATTTAATTTATTGCGTAAATCAACAGTAAAAGCACTAAATTGACAATCTTTTTTAAGACCGGGAGTTATTCAATGAGTTTCGCTTATGATTAAAAACTATTTTGAAAAATCAAGTAACTTTGTTTTTAAAATTTTAATCTCATAAAATTATGATTCTATAATTGCACATTTCACTATGAATTTGGTGTTTTATAAGTTTATTTTAATTAACAAATTACAACAGGGATAGAGAACATTCTTAAAAAGAGAATATGGAAGTAAAGGCATTTACGGAGCTTATGACCTGTTATTGGCTGGTTTAAGTGGCCACTTTACACACTGTATAATATTCACCATTTTGCCTATGTTTTAACATCCATATTTCTTCAATTCTTCCATTTGCTGATTTTAGTGAAGTTAAAGAGCTGAAACCTTTATTGTCGCGAAGAGATTCTTCTGACTGAATTATTTCACATACTAGGCAACGCCTGAAAACCATTTTCCAATTTTTAAACATCTTCTTGGACCAGTTGGTTTTATTAAATATTTGAGTTTGTCCAAATGTTCTATCATTTGTTACGTAAAGGTAAGGTAATTAGTCTTACGCTTCAGATATGAGTCCAGGGTCAATTAAATATTGCAGTTTCAACAACCAGGACCTCAAGTATGGTAGGCACGTTCGCCTACCATTCTTGAGGTCCTGGCTTCGATTCCTAGGAGGTTTGACGTGAAAATTTTGTTTTGAAGGCGGCTTAACACTAAACATATTTCCCTGTCCATGGGCTGGTACCTGAAGCATAAGACTGGTCACATTACCTTCATGTAACATATTATATATATACGCTGCATTTGATGCTTCTATGTGGTGCCTTCTCAATAACCGATTATTTGCAGCTTACCACAGGAGCGAGCTCTCCCAATAACCGATTATTTGCAGCTTACCATATTTTTTGACATCGAAAATAATGTTTTTTTTACATTGTTATTAGGAAAAAATATATCAAAAATATAGTAAAAATAATCAAACATTGCATTTATTGGGTTAATCAATTTACATCAATGGAATATGATGTATGGAATAAAAACGAGCAAGCTACACCTCTATTGGCCAAAATTATTACTACCGGATTACTGAAGCTTGCGTAGCTCAAAGATAAAACATGAATTACACTACATCTCCAAACTCCAAATTTCAGATTTACCTTAGAAAAAATTAACTTACGATTACAGTAAAATCTTGCAGCTTCCCATAATGCAATTTAGTATTTCAACACTCCTTTATAAAGGCTATTATTCTTTAAAATAAAACTGCTTCACTTAAGACAGTGCAAGTGAAATAGTATTATACGCACCCGTATAATGTGAAAAGAAGATAACGAATATGTGTACAAGTGTATAACAAAGAAGTTAGATTAGGAGAATACTTTAATACTAATAGTTCTGTTTGGTTAATTTGTTGTAAAATACATAATATTACGAATTTACATTTTAATCCTTAGTATCAGTATAAATACTTAAGTGAGTTTTCAAAAACAAAACTTCGCTAAACAAGAGTAAAATATACATGATTTAAATATTATTTTTAACAGACGACGACAGTTCAATAAGTATAGGTTATTCTTCAGTATCCATTTAAACTTCAAAAATAATGTTTGAGTTATGATAAAAACGTTACTACTAAATTGAAATTAAATTGTGTCAAGAGTAAATTATGCATATAGAATAGTAAAATGTAAAACTTACACCGTTTTTTGAATATCGAAGTGATATAAAAATCGATGAAAGAATGATTCTAAAAAGGCAATTATTTGTGAGCAATACTTTTAAATAATTTAGATTTTATCATTATTTACTAAGAAATAGTATTTTATTTCAAGACAAGTAAAGGTAGTCACAATTAAGCGAAAATTATCGGAACACGTATGAATAATATTGATTTATAAATCACTTTTTCGACACTCGTACATGCATACGAAACAGCCGTGCGGATATGTCGTTGCTTTCCTACACTACGGTTGGTGTTCGAGTCCTCGCGGGGTTTCATTTTTTTACAATTATGTTTTTTTTTTTTATTCATTTTTTTGTTTGTCAAATGTTTGTGTTAAATTAAAAAATATTTCAATTGAAACATAAAGCCGCTAGTGCCATTTGTTATTATAGATTATTTATCAAATATAAAATAGTCCAGTTTTTTGTAATTATGTTTTTTTTAAATTCTTTTGTTTGTTAATTAAATGTTTGTGTTAAATTAAAAACATTTCAATTAAAACTATTAGCCGCTGGTGCCATTTGTTAAATATTATTTATCAAATATAAAAAAAAAACCTTTTTTAAGTGCCAAACTACCGCTATAGAAAATTTATCAGAATTTTTGCAGCTTACCAATCTAAAAACTCACCGCTTGCACTGCTATACACTATGAGCTCCGGAATATGACGATTAAGATAGTTTTTAGACTGTAATATTTTACTGTCTTTGTACTGGCACCTTCACGACACAGATGATCGAAATATGTATACGAAACTTTTTTTTTGTCTACTAGTGCAGAGTCCAATGCACTATTAGATGAGGCTGATGAAGAAGTAGTATATAAAAGTAAATAAAAATTAAAAACTAAAGCAATTTGTTTAAACACCCTGGAGACTTTAACATGTTTTATGAACATAAATATAAGGTTGAGTTTCTTTCACTTTAAATTTAATTTATAAAAATGAATTTTATAAAATTTAAAGTGAAAGAAATTCAAAAAAATTATTTACACGTAATGTTTGGAATTATCCAATCATGTGAATACAGTACCCGGCATTAAATAAAATACATATGGATTAAGGAAGAGACTGCAGGCCTTGTAGGCTTACTTAGGCTTTGTAGAGCATCGTCTTTGTCATACATCCATGTTACAGATACCGGACACGTGCGACAGAGACGATGTCTCTGTCTTAAGCCCGATATACTTTATTAGCTGCCGGTTACTGTACGTCTTTGTGGAAACAAGCAGTTTAATGCAACAGCTTCCATATTTGTTTCTCAAAAATGTTTCATCTTTGTTGAAATATGTTTCAACCTTTAAATTGTGTAGGAAAACAAAGTTTTAAATGAAATGACATTGATATATTATTTTATTCCGCAATCCAATATCATGTGCCACGGAATTATAAACTTTTATGTAACTGCTCATTTATTCTAATTTTAATAAGATGCCTACCAGATATAATTTAAACAAACTCAGGGTAATATTTTTTTGATGTGTTGCGCACTTGCACAGTAAATCACAAAAATATGCGTGAAAAATCGTGACATCTTTTTAAAATCCTACCGATTTATTTTCATAAAAACATGGACCTCTGAATATACAGATATTCATTGGGATTTGATGGGAATGAATAACAAAAGTCTCTAGAGTTAATGATATATGCCTGGAGAGCAAATAGGTGATGAACGAAAATAAGACAAAATTTAGGGTTTTTGAGAGGGAAAGTGAAATAACTGAATGCATAATAACTGTAAACAATGAGTACAAACAATTATAATAATTTGTGTATGTGGGAGTCATGTTTTTAAGAGATGGAATAATAGAAAAAGATGTTTAAACGAGAGTGCAATAAAATGAACGGAGCACTGTAATTGCAAATAAAA
Source organism: Micrasema longulum (assembly GCF_059751315.1). Taxonomy (NCBI): domain Eukaryota; kingdom Metazoa; phylum Arthropoda; class Insecta; order Trichoptera; family Brachycentridae; genus Micrasema; species Micrasema longulum. The sequence goes on from NW_028278075.1 coordinate 153,170, forward strand.
ATAAATAACTCATCATCACCATCATTCCCTTTCCGCACCTAATGGTGCATAGGGTACTGCATTTGTACACCAATCGCAGCGTATCTTTCTTTTTAATCATTTTTTTGTTACATGAAGGTAAGATGATCAGTCTTGCGCTTCAAATAGCAGTCCAGGGACTATGAAATATTCTAGTGTAAAAATGCCCTTTTAAACAAATATTTGATATCAACCATGTCGGGAATCGAACCCGAGACCTCTTGCGTGGCAGGCTAACGCGCTGACTATTACACCACGAGGCCGACATAAATAACTAATGTTAGTAAATATTAGTGCATGAAGACTTGCCAACTTTTTTAGTCTACCGGCTTCGAGACGTAATCGTCTCTTCGTCAGGACACTAACTACACGTTGGTTTGTTGTATTTTTGTATTTGCATGTTGATGCAAATACAAAAATACACCTTAATCTTCACCATCACCGTAGTATATAATATAAAGTATTTCCAAAAATATATAAATCACATCAAGATTTACAGAGATGCAAACTCCACCATGTCTAAACATCTCTTTTTCTTAACTTGTATGATATTTTATATTTTCTCTTAAGTGCGTAATATGTTATTTTACTGTATTTATAAAAGTGAATACTATTATGTATCTTTTTTGGGTGATACCGTGTATGTTGGATTTGATCCGATGTTTCGGCTACCATTACAGGAGCCATCTTCAGGGAAAACTGTGTGTTTTATAGAGAAATGTATGTGTTTATGTACTAGTAATTTATACCGTGTCACAGTCAGCAGTAGGCACATTTCTAGTTTTGTAGGATAGAATAATTATGTTTATGTACTAGTAATTTGTACCGTGTCGCAGTCGGCAGTAGGCACATTTCTATTCGTTTTTGTCATATGTAGTGCTGGGAACCAAGTTGAATTTAATTTAAGCCCGTCGTCTTTGTTTATATTATTTGGATGTCTGTGTATTTCAATTGCCTCTTTTATTATTCGTGCACTATAATTACTAGGTTAATGTAGAATTTTTGGTTCAAAGGCGAAAAAATGTCCTGTGTCTATAAAGTGTTCCGCAATTGCGGATTTGTCTGGGTGCCCAAGTTTACACGCTCTTTTGTGTTCGTCAATTCTCTTCTTTGCTGTGCGCCCTGTTTGTCCAATATACACTTTATCACATCCTTGGCAACTTAGTTTGTACACGGCTTCAGTTTCAAAAGTGAACAACTTTGTCTAAATGTATGTTTGTATGCATTTTCAAACGGTTCTCGGTGTTTTTCTTTAGAAAACTTAAATCAAATTAAATCAACTACTTTTCCTTATACTTGATTTTAAAATATGTGCCTGCACCCCAATCATTTATTTATATTGTCACGAGTATATTTTATCTTGCTCTATTTTTGAGCACCGCGTAAATACTTACGATCCGAAATTTATATTTTTGAACGCTCGACACCGAATCTGGAAATAACGCCGGAATCCGCGGCACTTGTTGAAAATATGGCAAACGGGTCAGTTGAAATTCCAAAGGAGAGCGATATTCACGAATTGGAAATATGTGAATTCTTAATTACTGGAAGTGTCGATTTTGGACGCTTCGAAAAATCCTATTATTATTATAATTTAAATCTTATGGCATAAATACCATCGTAAGAATCGATTATCATTTACATATGTTTAAATCTTAACAATTTACGCCAATTTGATATCTATACAATTTGAAGCATTTTTGATAACACGATACCCGCGAGAGACGACAACAATGCTTGTTATCTGAAAATCGTCGCTGCAATTATTCTGAATGCGGACAATCGTTGACGAGGCGTGAAATTCTGTTTGATAATTATGATGTTATTCAAACAAGCCTTTATGATGGAAATCTCCACAAAAGATTGAAGATACTTTGAAAACAAGAACATTGAATGTCTACAAAGAAAGAAAAAAAGAATTTATTATGGTTTTAATTTATATAATATTTTAATATTTCAAATTAATGAATTAATCTTTAAAACTCTTGAAATTTGGACTTCCAGGTAGTAAATTTGGCTAAGTGAATTCATTTAAATTCATCCTGAGTTGTCTAGAAACATTTATTTAAATTTTCCCAGATGAATTGCTTGTAAAATAAAATTGTATTTTCAAAATGGAGCCTTTGTTATTTCACAATTACCTATTCAACATATTTTAATTAATAATGCGCAGAAATTGATGATGCGACAAGATTATTTAAATATCGAATCCTATTTTTTAAAATGTTTTATCACATATTGTGCATAAATAAATGACATGGTTATTAATGATTATGATAAAATTATAAATAAACTTATCAATAAAACTTCTTAGTGTAGATTTACTTTTTATTATTTTGACCAACGAGCGCTTTCGCCTATGTAGGGATCTTCAAGACTGGTTATTATCTACATTTTGGAGAGATTCTCAAATTTTCCGATTGAGCGAAACTGGTGGTACCGTATTTTTTGTGATTGATTTGTTTTTAATTTATTTATTCGTCTTACTTTTTGCATTGTCTTAATACAATGCACAGAGCGAAGATGTTAATAAATTGCAGTGTCACCTTTTATTTTGTCTCTTTATAAGTGAGGTCCAATTTTTTTGTACACCTTTGCAATTTGTTCATACATTTATTGTTGACTTTTTAAAATTATTTTATGGAAGTTGGACAATTTTCTCACTCCTCACAACAAAACGATACAATATACATATATAGTGTACATTTAAATGCGTAAGGGTGGGCATATTGCCGATGGCAATGTCTTCCTAATTTCCCTAATCCTTTAATTTTAGAAAATCAGTGGTAAATGAAGAACAGATTCGATATTCATTATAATATACATTGTAATATTTTCAGTATAAAACAAAACATTGATAAATATAAACATATATTCTTTTAACAAAAATAAAATAAATATCTGCACTATGCAATAAAAAAAGGAAGGGTTGAAAAGGGAAGGAAAGAGGGAGGGGAAAGGAAAAATTCAAATTTTTAGGAAGTGAAATTTTAATCGTGATTTGAACGCAAAAAATAGAAAGGGCGTCTCTGACATTGATGGGTAGATTATTCCGCAATTGAGCCTCTACAACCGTGAAAGAGTAGAAAAAAAGGGCGGCCTCCGTGGTGTAGTGGTCAAGACGCTTGACTCACGCTCGGAAGGTTCCGGGTTCGATTCCGGGTGAGAACACAAAAATTAAGAATGTGATTTTTCTCAAGCCTGGGTGCTCTGTGATGTAATTCACCACTGTAATTAGGCCTCCTGGCCTGTTGTGGTGCAAAAAAAAATGTAAAAAAAAAAAAAAACAAAATTAGAGCAATGAATGGGTATTTAAATGTTATTTTCGTTACTAGAACGAAGAGATAGCCCATGCTGTGATAGAGGAGCATGAAGAAGCATTAAAAGAAGCATGGTGCGTTCAATTATGATTTACGCACCATGACTTCTATAACTCCATAGAAGGACCTTCAGTCTACTTAATCATCACATTCGTTTGAAAATGTCCTAATAAAACGAAACAATCTGCGTTTTTTTTTATGTTTTAAAAAATAAAATAAGTAGACTCAAATCGGTGTTTGATTGAAATATTATGGCTATTAAATAATCATGTTTGAATCTATCTAGAATCTCCTCGATCAATGGTCTAGAGCACATCTCACATTAACGAAGCGTGCTGAATTGTAAATATTGCAACCATTTCGTGATCTTCTAGGGCCGTTAATTCACTGAATGTGTAACTTAATGTTGTACAAAATAAAATTAATTTGATAATTATTTTAATATCGATTGAATCTTCCGTTCAAGGATAACTGTGATTAAGCATTTAGATAAAGTACCTTCGTATGTTCATTTATTATAATGTGCTGCAACATTCCCACACATTTTTAAAGAAAAAATTGCTTTTTCGTGTTTTCATATTTAAGTAAATAAAAAAGCGTACAACAAAAAAGTACCTTGCACTTTCGTTCACGGTCGAAAGCAAAAACAACGCGACGGAAAAAATTTGAGGCATGCCGTGGTTCCTTGGGTAGTGGCGCGTACGTTACTTAATTCTTATAACTTAATTATTTTGGTCGTTCCTTGTAATAGTGTGTTTATTTTTACTGTTTTTTATTATCATCTTTTTTTGTGAACTTTTCAATTTGATTTATTTGGGAAAAAAACAACAGTTTCTACATATCATTCGTCTATAAAATAAGGGTACCTACATTGTAACTTAAATTGTAAAATCCGTCAATAATCATTTTCCACGGCTATTTTTTTAAAATTATTTATTTTCTTTTAAGTTATGTAAGTTATTAATCAAGTGTACATATTAAAATAACCCAGTAATATAATAAAATTAATTTGGAAGTTAAGAAATGTTGGTAGTTCAGAAAATGCAAAATAAAAATCTAAATAACAAAAAGTAAAAAAAATATTATAAAATAATATTAATAATAAATATAAACAAAATACATATATATGACAAATAAGTACATCTATAAATTTGTTTTTTTTTAATGAGAATATAAAAATAAAATCAAAAATATTGATGAAGGTACAAACATAAACATGAATGTACAGTTTTAATGACTACTCATATAATTAAACAGGCGTATTATCAACGCCTTTAAGTAATATTTTATGTTTAGTATAGGAAAGATGAAAAATGTGCGTGACCGGAGAGAACGGTATTGTAATATTAACATGCTCTATACAAAAATCATTCTTTCTTGAATTCGTCCTGGGTATCTGCAAATTGAATGTAGTTAGGAGTCTTGTTATGTTGGGCACAAGATATTCTAAATAACTTGTAAGTATAAACCAATCTATGACACTGTTCTCAAGTCTAAATAGGAATAGTTGATCTGCAATCACTTTTCTGTACTCCAGAGTTTTTTACGTATGTGTTAGTATGTTTAGGATGCTAGCTAAATGATGAATGAAATCCGAATTCTTAAATAAAGACCAGAATTGAAATTGCGAGATTAACCTTCTATAAAATGCAGAAACTCTTGTGCAACGGAGATTTGAGATAAAGCACAAGATGAAGAGCAATAAAAGCTTGTGTATTGCCAGTTTTGCCGTATGAAAGGGAAGGTTGAATTTTTAAAGTTTCAACGATGAACTTGAGGCCTTCGAACTTTGGTTGTGCAGAAGAATGGTTCGAATTTTCATGGGCTGATCGTGTCTCCAATGAAGCGGTTTTAAGCATTATTAAAGAGGGGGAGTTACTGACCAAAAGAACAAAAACCTCATACTGTGGTCACATATTTTGCAATGAGAAGTATGCCCTTCTCCAACTTATTATTTGTTTTTTTTTTTTTTACGGGAACAAACAGTCAACAATTATATAATATTACAAAAAAAGATACGGTTTAAGGACAGGCCAGCAAAGTTTTTAAATAAAAACCATACATATTAAATTGTAGTTAAAAAAATGGGTGTGTTTATGTGGATTTGTATGAGAGTAAGTATATAAGTGTGTTTGTGTGTATGTGGGAGAAAGTGTTCAGGTGTGTGTAAGTGTGAGCATCATTAAACAGCAAGTGGGATCGAATCGCTAGAAAGAGTCAGTCTTAAATTATTTTTAAATAAATTAAGGGGCGTGTTAAATATATTAATAGATGAAAAAAAATCATTATAGTTAGAGCAAAAACGATAGAGGAATATATTGATAGTTTGTAGTTTCATGACTGTTATATTAAAATATTTTAATTTTTTTGTGTTACATGTTAAATCAATCTTTTGAACACATCCTGTGGTCTTGTCTCTTTCTCCCTCTCTATGATTACCGAATGGAGCTTCTCGCTACTATTCGTGACACTGTTATAGGTCCTGTCGAATATACAGATCTGGTGGCTTCTAAAAAGAATTTCAAGGCTTTTAAAAAATTTCGGCGAATCGATCATGTCCAATCAATTTAATCCCAGTCAGTGAAGAATTCACTTCCCTATTTTCTCAATCCAATGAAGTACTTATTGTGTACTTCTAGATGATTTTTTTTAGCACAAAGATGCTAAGGCCACCAGATTACAGATAGCTCCTTCGGGCAGCTTTTTTCGTTCGACAGCGAGCAAATTTCCCGTGTATGTGGGCACCGCCAAGGAGACTTATGTCCTCAGATGCGCTGTGCGGTATGTGGTGGTAAGCTGTGTTACATGTTAAAATTGGTTCAACACTATTAAAGCTCTATACTGGATTATTTATTTTATTAAATGGATAGACCACTTGATTTTATCAACAGTATTTCAAAAAAATCTACGAAAATTTGAACAATTTCAAAATACGACTTAAAAGGAATTGACCCTAAATTTAAAATATATGGGAAAAACATAGCGACACAAATGTTTTTAATACATGCATGTAGTTGTATTAGTTAAAATTCAAGACTGCAAGTAAAAAAACGTGAAATAACAATTATGTAGCTTGGATGTATAGGAGTCAATGTCGTAAATAGAAATACTCACTATCATCATCATCATCTTCATTTATTTTTCGCACCTAATGGTGCATAGGACACTGCATTGGTGCACCAATCGTGGTCTATCTTGATCATATTTGTTACATGAAAGTAAGATGATTACTCTTACGCTTCAGGTACCGGACCAATGACTATAAACTATTGTACGGTAAAAACACATTTTTTTATAAATAAATTGAGTTGGAATATAATAATAATTTGAAATATAAGTAAATAAAAACTACACGTTTTGTGTACGACGTATTGCAATATTCTTTAAAAAAATTACCAGGACGGATATTTCTACTCAATTGCTTCTCTTAGAAAAAATCCTTGAAAGGAAATCAAGTGAAAGTTATGTAGTTTCGCCTCGTGATCGAGCAGTTGACGTGTTAACACTGGGTCCGATTTCCATTGATCATGTAAGGGGTTCTCATCATCATTCTCTTTCTACACCTAATGGTGCATACGGCACTGCATTGGTACACCAATCGCAGCGAATTTTGATAATTTTCATTACACGAAGGTAATAGGATCAATCTTACGCTTCAGGTACCAGTCCAGGGACAATGAAATATTCTAGTGTGAAAACACCCTTTTAAATAAATGTTTCATATCAACCATGTCGGGAATTGAACCCAAGACCGTTTGAACGGTAGGCAAATGCGCTGACCATTACACCACGAGGCCAACAGCCGACACTACGGGTTTTCACTGCAATATTTTATAATCACTGGCGCCCGAAGCGAAATTTTGATCGTGTGGTCTGAATGGTTATTACAAATATTTTTTTTTTCACTATTTACAGAGGTTCATTGTTTCAGGGCCACAATTACAATTGAAAGTTAAGGACATCATACCTTCATAATGACAGTATAGTTAAAGATAAATTCTACCAAATGATCATGAAGATACACCACCGACCCTACCTTCAAGTTTTGTGCAGGTATTTCGATGTACCAAGAGGACACGTACACCACAGTACACATATCTGCGGTGACATGCCTTTATAATGACGTCACAGTAGAATAAAAATCCTCCCGAGTGATCGCGAAGATACACTACCGACCATTTATGTTCAAGTTTTGAGATAGATACATCGGTATGTACCGACGGCTGAAGGACAAAAAACTTGTTCCGCCGGGCAATTATCGCTTTATTAATGTTTTTTTTTTTCAAAAGCCTACTCAAAATGCGAAAGAGAAAAAAGACAATTTTAAAGGCCAAATTAATTTTGACATAACTGCCAGTTTTGAAACCTAACGGCTAGATTCAGAGATAATGTGTCTGGATGCTAATACGTTAAAATAATATACCAGCATCTAGCCATTTGGTTTTAAAACAGAGCACATGCGTAAGATTGCGTGATCTTTGAGATTTGGTAAAAAATATTTTCATTAAAAAAAGTAAATACAATAATAATGTTTTTTCCACATTTTTTATTATTTTTCTGTGAAAACGCATCGAAATGTCGATAGAGCCGGCTTTCTAATACTTAGGTAGATACGTACAGACAAAAATTAAACCATATTTTAAGACCGAGTAAACGAAAAAAATATTTTCAGGTATTATATTTCATTATTATTGTTTTATTTTATTTTCTTACAAATGGAATTATACGAAGTGGCTGTTCACGGGTACGCCTTTTTTCTTATTTTTGGCATTGCATTTAGTTAAATATATAAAATTATAATTGGGCTGTAATTTTGGTAGGTATATTTGAAAATTTTGTATTTTTTTTTTTTTGGTTTTTTTTAATAAATAAATACCGTTTTAGGAATTTTAAAATGTCATATCATCTTTTTTTGGAAAGTAACAGTGATAACATTTACTAGATGTGTAAAAGTAGATTTGTATAGAATTTAAAAAAAAACATGTACCTTTTATGAAATTTATTAATAGAAAATTTAAAAAAAAAATCATTTTAGACATATAAAAAAAAAACATGTAAAATATTTCCCTTAGCACTGGAACATTATTGATAAAAAAATAAACAATCGTTAATTGTAAAATAATAAACAAATAATAAAAAAATATTAATAAATATATGAAAGCTATGTTTTTTATTGCTGCCCAGATCTCGACAAGCTCAGGATTTCCTGTATTGGGGGAGAACTTTTTTTTTTACATGTTTGAATTTTATTGCATGATATTGAAACAGAAACAAAAATGTTTTAAAAAAAATAAATCTAATTACGACAAAATATTATGTCGAAAAAGAAATACTGTCTTTAAATAAATTGCTGATTCACTGATTTTCTAAATACTTTTAATAATAAAATAATTAAATCTCACTTTAAATGACTAAAACCACGTTATTGTAGGGCATGTTCGTCAAAGTGTGTGAATATGTACAAAGTTAAGAATGTACTTGTGTCATGAAAGGCACGTTTGGCGGTCTATCCTCTCTATTGTTCACCACGGAAAAAAAGCGTGATGGAAGAACTTAGTAGTAGTAGAATCATTTAAAAAAAAATATCTTATCAGTAAATTCAAACAACCACGTACATAATACTGTGGCTTGAATCATTAAGGGTCAATGTCGTAAAAGGTAATATTACAGGAGGGTAATTATTTAACAATTTGTGGTGTTAGAATGAATTGTTCGACATATTTAATAAGAAATATTAATAAAAAAACATTGCAACACATGTATGGGGAATAAAATATTTAAATATACAAGTTTTTTCATTGACGTCGACCCTCTACAAAATAACGACAAGAAAAATATGAAATCTGCCCTTCTAGATCCCAGCCACAGAATTATTAAGTATTTAAAAAATAAATTGGTTGTAAACAGCATTTTATATCCGCGTTTTAGAGTGGATCCTTGTTTCAATAAAGCCTGATTAAGGAAGTTGGTTCATTTTTTTTATGAATACAGATCATTAGCTTTAAGTGTTTATTAAAATAATTCAGAAAAAAAAAACATTTTAAGTAGGCATATTTTAAAAGGGAACGGGTTCATATGAAAATCAAATCTTTAGCATAATTGACAAGGCTACTTAACTACTGAAGATTGTAAAATTCACAATCACGACACTTCGTTTCCTGATCTTAACCCCTTCTTACATACAACGCTAAATAAAATAATTAAGAAATAAGTTTAATCTACTTATTATTTACTAAAACGGTGTGTATGAAAGTGAAGGCTACTTGCCTAGCGACTTATCGTTATTTGATTTTAATGATAACTCTTCACACTCAATATTCACATATTTTCCTTTGTTTGAACATCTTTATTTGTTCATTTTTTTCATTTGTTCATTTTAGCAAAATAAAAGATCTAAAACCTTTGTTGACGCTTGTAAGATTCATCCCAATTGTTTCACCTCATAGGTAACGCCCTAAAATGCTTTTCTACTTCTTTTATTATCCTTTTTAGCACGTCCAAATTATTCATACAGTTATTGAATTACATAATATAAAAGTGTTAAAACATACCAGCAAAGTTTCCAAATCAAAATTAAATTTATATTAAATTATGACATGTTTTTTAATGTGTGCATGTGTATGTATAAGGGTTTAAGAAGCAAACTTAGAAATCTCCATCAAAAACGGAAAATTAGTTATTGATGCAAAAATATACTTTACATAAAAACCTATCTACGCAAAAAAAAGCGTAATTCAAAGCCGTCTCCAAATCTTGTGAAAATAGATTTCAGTTATACTACCAAGAATAACCTACGTACTGTTCATTAATTAGAATAAAATACCGCACACTTAAAATTCTCCATAGAGTTGTGAGGCATAATTAGAAATCTCATAATTATTTTTTCAAAGCTTTTCGCAATTATCTCAGTAACTTCTTCAACTGAGATTTCTAAGTTTTGCTTTTAATAACCTCATATATAGACTAAGACTGGATTTTGCTCCCTACAGAGGTATCGAAATTGACAATGATTACAACAAAGGTAGAGAGTATTTTTTAAGTTGGAATTCGGAAGTACAAACATTTGAAGGGCTTATGACCTTTCATTGGCTAGTAAACAGTAAACAAAAAAAACTCCTTATTCTCCTCAATCCAATAAAATATGTATATATTATGTACTTCTGGATGATGTTCTTTCAACACAAAGATGCCAAGAATACCATATTACAGAGAGCTCCCTCGGGTAGCTTTTCTCGTTTGGCAACGAGCAATTTTTGCCTGAATTTTGGCACCGCCAAAGATAATTGATTCGATTTGTGAAGCATTCACTATTTTGCCTAGGTATGCATAAACACCCTGATATTTTCAACTCCTAAATTTTTTGATTTTTTATGTTTCACTACTACCTTTGACAGTAACCAGTTAATAGAAAATTCGTTTGCAAAAGGATTAACTTTTATTATGTCCTCAACAATGAGCATTGTGAATCCTGCTGATACAAATACAGTTAACCTTAACCATCAGTTAACAAACTATCAATCAAAAACATTTGCGCGTGATTGGCGTTTAGGTTTTAACAATACAACTTAACACTAACAATTGAAACTTCGAAATGTTTAGTTAACTATAACTTGAGATATTGAATTGTTAGTTTCAAAAGAATTTTTCGTTGGTTTAATTAAACGTATATTGTAAGATTTGGCCTTAATCAGATCATAATTAAGTCGTGTAGTTTTGTAGGACGCAAACGTGGAATGTTTATTTTTCAAGACGAGATTGTCTTTGATGTAGAAATATTAAAACGATATGCTTGCGATCCTCGAGTGTCATCTTGGGCGGGCATCTTAAGGTTAAAGCCGAACAGATTTTGTAATTTGTAATTAAGATGAATTCAGCAAATACGTTTTAGTTTTAAAACTAATTATCTGATGTTTTATGACTTGCTAAATATAATCCAAAGCCGTAGGTGTGTAAAAACCTGTCAAAGGATTTTGCACATGCATTACCATGTATGAAAACACATTTTCAAAACAAAAATCAACCCCTATAAACAAGCCACATCAAAAGAGGTGTTTTTTGTAAAAACATCACGTCAATAAACAGATGGACACAGTGATAAAAAAATAAGGATATATTGTTTATAACTTTTGAAATCTTTATTTATTCCTATAATTTTTGAAAGAAGTGCGAAAACTGCATTCAATTTTAATTAGTATGAATGTATTATTATTTTCTATTTTTCTTAATATATATCCTTTTCGTTTTTTTTTCTCATGTACTCGTATATTTAAAATTATATAAATTCCAATAAATAAACAACTATAACTATAACAGTGTAAGTAACTCGCCAAGCACAAGGGTTTTTCTCTTTTTATCGGAGAGTTACAGTTAAAACATTTACAATATGTAGAAAAGTAGATTTGTATGGAATTCAAAAAACATTTTTCAATTATGAAATAAATTATAAAAAAAATAAAAAATCATCATCTTCATTTCATCGTCTTCAAAATACACCCCTTCCAATACAATGAACTTATGCCAACGTTTTTTCCAATCCTTGAAATTATTGTTAAAGTAGATTTTCAAAAGATTTGTCAAAATCGAACAGCCTTTAGATTTGTCAAAATTGAACAGCACGCGTTTTTAAAATTTTAAAAATCTACCTATTTTTTGTCAGAGAACTGTATAAAAAAATGGCAGAATGTAGAATGTTACACAGCTTACTGATTAATTACTTATAGAAATAAAATATAACGGAATCAATTCATTAGTTACGTAAACCTTGACAAAGAAGCTTGTTTGCTTTGAAACCGGTCTGTGAAAAATAAAAATTAGTGGTTAAAAACAAAGTTGTTTTATTTATTTTATTATAATGAATAACCTCAAAATTAGTGCTTCAAATATAAACTTTAAATTATTTTGCTTTTTTTTTATATAAAATTAGTAACCCTTTAATATTGTATTATTTTTGTTCTACTTTATATTATTTTATACAACTCCAATTTTACTTAGTAACATTTATATTTAAGAACATAAAATTTTCTCATTCTTACAGTTATTTTATTATTTACCGATGTTATGTTTCTATCTTACTGTTGCATTTCACTTCGTAAACTTTTTTATGTTTTTTTTTATTTTACTTTCATGCAATTTGGTTTTAATTTTACTTAGACAAAATATATTTTGTGTTACTAATTTTATATTATTTCGAGTAATTTGTACATTGCTGTTATTATTTTTGTATTGCGATTTCCGAAAAAGTTTCTTTAACCCGTTGATGAATAAATAAATAAATAAGTCTCGATATTTTATGCATTTTTTTTTACTCATTTACAATGTGCCTACTCTATTTAGGCACTTTTCATTTACACAATGTTGTTTTTGTAAAAATAACGAGTTATGATTTATGTACTCCGTGCTCTGGCAGAATGTAGAACCCTTAATGAGATTTAGAACTGCAGACGAGTATTTTCGACTCGACGGCTACTCTCAAGAAAAAAATCCTGCAAAAGAACTCGAGTGCAGATTAATCCGTCTAGAAGTGTATTGATTATTGCGTTTGCATTCCACACCTGAGGCTCTGAGTTTTTTTCCTAGCAAAGTCAACGTGAAATATTTAAAACTTTGTTCTAACATTTTTGTTTACGACTATCAGATAATGGATTAAAATATTTTTTTAATAAATTTTTAAACAATGTTCTAGAAAATCAAATATGGAAAAAAACATTTAATGGGCCCTAAATAAAAACTAATGAAGAGATTAATGCTTAATAATTCATTCAAGAAAATGGCTATAAAGGATTTATTTTTTATATTGACGTTAAAACGGCTGTATTACTGATGTGCCAATATGGCCGAAATTAATTTATATGTAACACGTTTTTTAGAATTATAAAATGCCTTTTATGAGCTGGCATTTCATTTAAAAAATATTTAATTGACTACTTGCAAGGTTCTCTGTATGGCGTATAAGTATTTTGCCTTTTTAACATATATATGAAAAAGCGTCTTTATTTTTAATATGGCATTTTTACAAATCAGGAATTATATTGAAATGTATTAATTATTTAAAATGGATTTATACGATTCCAATGATATATGCAATTTTTTTTTAGGTTTAAAAACGAACACATACAAAACGGCTTGCAGCTAGCGTCACCTCACTTTGACATCACACGTTAATTAATTATTTATTAAAGCCTTTTGGGGTTAATTATACAAAGGTTTATAAAAATAATTTATAAAAGGTTTTTTTTTTTTAAATACGAATAAAAATATTTTGTTTTCAATTTTTCTTTATTTTTTAAAGAATAATTGGTTCTTATGCCCGCCGAGTGCGCTTTTAACAAACATCACGGGGAAATATAGTAACATTATACTTGTACATGCTGTTTGTCCCATCGGGCGTGAAACGTTTCGTTTTCAGTTAGTTCAAAATATGCATATTTTAAGCCATTGTAGAATATTCATCCGACGCGACGTCGCGTTGTGTCGTACGAAAAAAATAATGTTACCATTTTCATTGTAATAAGACCCTTTAAATGCCAGCATAGTATTTTTATGTTCAAAAACTTACTAAAGATAATTAATTTTACTTTTATGTGCTATACAAAAATGACAAACATCGCCCAAATGCTACGATCGAAGTTCCAATGCACTCCACTTTGCGCCTCTAAAGACAGGGAATTATAATGTTGATTTTTATTTTTTTAAATATATATATTTTTATGTATTTTTAATAAATAAATTCCTATCATTTTCGTTGTGTATGAATAATAAAAGATAATAATGGTATTTGATAGCCGTAAATACGCCGAAATTGGTAACAGTAATTACATGTATGTAGACTATATATTTATCTGTTCGCAGGTGAATTAAGCATTACCAACTGATTTGTAATTATTTATATCACTAATGGACGTGTATCGCACGCCACTCAGTTAGCCAATATGAAACGATTGCCGTAAACGTGTAAGCTTTAATTATGTTGTATGTGCAAAGCGAACCACCATCCATTTTTCATGCAAATTTTCAAGAGGAAAAAAAATTGATGCTGACAGATATTTCAAAGGAGAAGTAGAACTTTTCATTGGGGAATATAGATATCTTTGTATTTACAAGTCTTGTGACTTGCAGCTAGTTTAAGTGGCCATTTTACACACAGTTTTTTAATATATGAGTTCATTCATATTAAAAATAAACTGCATGTTAAATGTTTCACAGTGTGTATTAACGATTTTATTTTCAATATTCAGGATTGATTTTTTATTTCCAACATTTTCCGTTTTCACTGTTTAAAAGGTGTATTTTCGTACATAATTAATAGTGTGACATTTATAAATGTTTTTATTGTTTTTATTTTTTTATTAGTTTATCAACGGAATTAATTTGTATTGTATTTTGCTATTGTAAGTGAATGTTCTAGATTCCCAAGAAAAAAATGTTACATAGAGCTGTGTTTTATTTTTGTAAACGCCATCCTAATACGAGTAGAAAAATAGCTGGCATGTGTAAAATAATCTAGGAGAGTTTTATTACAGCTTTCGGTATTTTATGCTATTCAATTATATTGATCTTGGTAAAGTCAACGAGCCGAAATTTTAATTGGTGTAACTGAGATTAATCTGACTGATGGAAAAATTGAAATCATATGGATATTCAAACATACGTGAGCAGAATTCTCGTTAAAACAATAAAATTTGTTTTACATATGAATTAGAAGTGGTTATTGCGTTTACCAACAACCTGTTATCAAATAGTTACATATATGAATAAGTGATATACGCGATGCCATTGATCCTCGTGTCTTAATAATAAAACTCATATATAAAATACCAGCCGCAGATTCCACGATTTAAAAAAATGGTCTACTTTCTAAGCAAATGAAATAATTTAGGCGGGAGACGATGATTGAGATTATCTATCAAAATTCAATGCCAAAAGTTAAAATCGCTATATAAAGATGGGCACGTATTTGATTTGACATCAGATCATCTCTGTTCGGCGATTGGTGAACTATTAGCTGCTGCATAGTTACCGATCAAAAAATTAGGTTGTTCCTTTTCGAAAACTTTCATTGATCGATGTAAGTGTACTCCCCTGAAATAATATTTTTATAAAAGTGATCCTGAAAGTAATAATCTGATATTGTTTTCGTGATGTGAAGTTTTTTGTGGTGATTATTTTGTATCAACATTATCAATTTTGACCGCTTGTTTTTAAAAAACCGTTTATATCACTCAAATAAAATAATTATTACGCAATCGTCAAGTAATGATGTCTATTTTTTTTTAAATCAAATGGATTACAAAGTTTATAGTGGATAAAAAAAAAAAAAAAAAATATTCATGAAACAAGCCTGTGTAATAGTTATATTTGCTGATTAGGGTGTTTTTTTTTTGTTTTCAAATAATTTTTTAAAAACTCATGTTAATATAAAATTCATGTTTATATATGATGGGTATTATTTGGATTTTTGATTTATTTTTATTGAAAGCATAAGTACAATTAACTTCACATGAACGTGTGCAAAATAATTATAAAATTAACATTTATAAAAAAATACTTTGTATCCTCTTATTACTTATTTTGTAACTGACCAGTTTCGAGGTTATACAAGTTTCCTTATCAAAGTATACTCGTACTTTAGAAATTTCTTAATTATTTTACATTGATAAGGAAGCTTGTGTTGCATCGAAACTGGTCGGTTATGAAATAAAAAAATGTTAAAACAAGGTGCTATTATTTGAATTATAATTTTATAATGAATAACCACAGTGTTGGTGTTTTACATATAAATTTAATATAAATAAATACGATTTATTCAAAAAATATTTGACATTATAGGGAATACTTTTAGTTCGTTTCTATTTTTGTAAACGAGCTTGAAATGTTAAATTAAATTTCATTAATTTTGATTAAATTTTTATATTAATTACTCATTCTAAGCGTTTCAATCCGGCAATTTTTTTTTTTTTAATTTGGTATATTAAAATTAATAAAGATTTTTTTACTTAATTTCAGATAAATAAAAACGATGTACTTCAAGGCCGTAATTTCGATGTGCATGTTGGCTGTGGCTGTGGCGCAGAATGGTTACTCCCGTGACAACCCCAGCAATCAGCTAGGATATGATGGCTCCTCATCTGGTCAAGGATACAACTACAATGGAGAAGATGGCTCTAACGGTGGAGAGATCCCCGGAGAAGCTGGTCGTGACTATCCCGTGTACTCCGAGGTACCTCAGACCTCCTTCAGCTGCGAGAACCAGCAGTATCCAGGTTACTATGCTGATCCCGAGGCCCAGTGCCAGGCTTTCTACATCTGCCAAAAGGGAGGAAAGTCTGACTCGTTCCTTTGCCCTAATGGAACAGTATTTAACCAGGAATATCTTGTCTGTGACTGGTGGTACAATTTTGACTGCAGCCGTGCTGAGTCTCTCTATGGAGTTAATGAACAGGTTGTGAGAGCTATGGAAGAGGCTGATGCTAGGTTAGCTCAACAAGGTTATTCCGCTGCTCAACAAGGCTACCCTGCTGGACCCAATGGTTTCCAGGATCCTAGCGCTGCATATGGAGTCCCATCTTCCAACGGGAATGGCAATGGAAAATACCGTGAAAATGGCAACGGAAACGGAAACGGAAAATATAACGGAAATGGAAACGGTAAACAAAATGGAAACGGACTAACCAATAGTTACAATAGCAACGTTAACTCCTATTCAAATGGAAACGGAAATGGTTTCGCTCCCAAACCAGAATACGGCGTACCTTCCTCTGCCTCTCAAGGAACTTTCAAGGGTGCTTACAGTAGTGAAAATGGAGCAAACGGTAACGGTGCATACAAAAATGGAAACGGAGCCTATAACAACGGAAACGGTAATGGAGCTTACAAAAATGGAAACGGTAACGGAAATGGATTTGCTCCAAAACCAGAATACGGCGTTCCAGCTTCTGCTTCGCAAGGGTTCTCTATAAGTTCTTACACCAATGGAAATGGAGCAAATAGTAATGGCGCTTACAAAAATGGCAATGGAAATGGCAACGGTAATGGAGCTTACACCAATGGAAACGGCAATGACAATGGAGCTTATAAAAACGGAAATGGCAATGGAAATGGATTTGCTCCCAAACCAGAATATGGAGTACCAGCTTTCGCTTCCCAAAGAACTTCAAATGGTGCTTTTGGCAACGGAAATGGCTTTGGCAAAAATAACAATGGAAATCGTCAGTTCAATAATGAGAATGGCAAAGGAAATGGTCAATACAAAAATGGCAATGGTAATGGGAATGGAAATGGTCAGTACAAGAACGGAAACGGAAATGGAAACAGCTTTGGAGCTTACAAAAACGGATTGAATGGCAATGCTAATGGTAACACCATCGCTTCTCTTGAAAACTCCTACCTGCCTCCCACGACTGGTGGATTCGGAAACGGAAACGGAAATGGAAATGGAAATGGTTTCCCCAACCAAGCTTATAAAAATGGACTAGGAAATGGCCCCAGCTCGCTGACTTCTGTTGATAATGACAGCATCGAAGTTAATGTTTCTGACAATGGAGACTCCTTTAATGGCAGTGGACCATCAGCTCAAGGAAACGTGAGAGAACCGGAAAGATCATACCTGCCAACTTTGTAATTACCTAATAATATTGACTTTATTTACGTCAAACAGTGTCATAATGTATTATATACCAATTATGTATTTTTGTACATTATTTATTAAGTATTTATAGTAAAAAAGTTTTAAAATAACATTTGTTTTCACTGTTCAATATATTTTATGCAAAACTACCATACATTTAGATTTGTAAAGTTTTACGGCTAACAATAAATTTAGAGACAGTTTGTTGTTTTTCGTAAGTTTTATTATAGTTTTGAATTAGAATGACTTAACTAAGGTGAAGTTATCGACCACATTTATACTTTTGATTTTTTTTTAAATTTAATAATTGTAAAGATGCAATTGACTCATGGGTTTAATTTGATTTCGCCACATCGATCATTATAAACCTTAGTATCAAATCAAACCTTGTCACAAAGTTATCAAAGTTTTTTCATCCTGGCTACTACAATTTTTTTTTCTTCACAAATAACATTACCATGATAATTTTCTAATTTAACGGACTGCCTTAATAACTAAACTCGTTTTAATAAAATTAAAAGAAAAAAACCTTTTAAAAAGTTGGTATATAAGTAATGCAAACGTTGTCAAAAAGCAATAGTACGATTGTAAAATGGATTATTTATATGACTTAAAATATAACAACCGTAAAAAATTAAAAAAATATTCACAATATCGTCGTGTGTTTTAAAGGAAAAAAATAAACTACTATTATACTGATCTAACTGATAAATTAGATTGATTATAAAAGAAATTTAATGCGTAAAGTTTTAAATAAATAATTAAAATTAAATTGTGTACTCACTTATTTTTTGTAGCAGCAATTAAACCACGTAAAAAAATTAAAACCACTAAAAAGTAAATTAAAGTTGAATTCGTCAAATAAAGTTTCGGAGCAGGTCTCGTTTTAATTGAAATGAATATTTGTTTTGCCTGCCTAGAAAACAATTTCGGCTTTATTTGAGAATTTGTTAAGCTTTAAAATGCCCGAAGCTTATGCAAAACGGAATTTAAAATGTGTGTGCAATTCGTACCCTACTAAACTTATCAAAAGGTTAATCTTTAACATAACACATAAGCTAGTGCGAACTTGATGTGTAACATAATTTTAATAAATTATTAATTAAGTTGTTTTGATGATCGTAACATTTTCAATCAATAAATTACAGTTATACGTTTCTGATAATAATCTATTATTAATCGCGTACTTACTGATGTGTTCTTGTTACTTTAAATTGACTCATTATTATTATACATCACACGTTTAAATAAACCAGTCATAATTTGATAATGTTTTTATACGCAAGTTTTTGAATTATTTCTATTTTTAAAATGTTTTTTTTTTTTTGCATTAATAAATTAATTTTTTAATTAATAATATTTTAGACATAAATTAACACTTTGTATCCCGGAGCCGTGTAAACTTGTGATTATATAACCACGCGTTGTGTCCCGGTCTCGTGTTTTCACTGTTGGTAAACTACGTGAAAACACAGGACCGGGACACAACGCCTGGTCATTGTGATCACGTGTTTGCACGGCTCTGGAATAAAAATCACAAAAAAGAGTGAGTCCCTGTATATGTGTGAACATTACAATGTGACTCTCCATAAAGCCCAATGTTGGCAAAATTATCGTACAAAAATGACATGTTAAATTGTTAAAAATAAATATGAAAAGTTTCAATGGATTTAACCGAGGATTTTCATAATTATGGCACTTTTAAAAACCCTTCACAATGCATGAAATTGCACCAAAATGGGCCGGGCACAGGGTTAATTCTATGTGTACTCGGCCGGTGCTCAAAGTGTTGAGTCTCTGTCCAGCCGAATAAAATTACAGTACTACATACGTGTAAAATAGAACCAAAATCTTGCGAGTGCTTTCGACTCCATGGCTACTCTCGGGTAAAAATCCTGAAAAAGGATATTAAATGGTTAACTTTTCCAATAGCGAGCCCTATGCACTAAATCAGATGTAACTAAACTTTGATGATGACAATAAAATGAAATGAATGTTTTTAGTACGTCATCATTAGTCCCTTTGCGCAGCCAATAATGCATAGGGAACTGCATTGATACGCCAATCACAGCATATTTTGATCGTTTTATTTACATGAAGGTAAGATGATCATTCATACGCTTCGCGTACCAGTCCAGGGACGATGAAATATTGTAGTGTGCAAACACTCTTTTAAATTAATATTTCATATCAATCATGTCGGGAATCGAACCTGAGACCTCTTGCATGGTAGGCAAATGCGCTCATCATTACGCCACGAGACCGACAGTTACAGTTTAAATAATACAAACATTTTATTAAATTCCAGTCGAGAAACTCAAACCATACGCATATTTATGAAAAACTGTGTATTTATTTTGAAATGTCTATAGGTTTCAGAACGCGGCTGTTGTTTTTTGAAAACGATAATATAAAGTTAATTAGGTGATCAATATAAGTATTATTTCTGACATAGATCTATCCGCGCCATCCGGCGTACCTGTTACACACGAATAATGCAAAGGGTCAATTTTTTGTATGATTTCTCCAAATACAAACCTTACCTGCTTATACAGGGCGAATCGCTATCTTGGTACCTTAACTCCCATAATCTAGAACTGTAAAAACGGATAATCAAATGAAATGTCCGATTAAAAAGTTAAAAATGTAAATAGAATATTCAGAAAGATATGTTGACGTTTTTAACTTATTTACCCTGTGTTGCACGTGCAACGTGGCGGAAATAAAGATTAGTTTCTCTATATTTGTATACTTATGATAATATATAACTCTCTTTAAAATAATTATTAAATTTTTAAAACTTTAAATTATAAAAAAAATATTTATAAAAATTTTGATTTTGAGAATAAAAATACGAATAAACCTAATATTGGTTTACATTGCGTAAATAATTGAACTGTATCCTCAATAACATGATATTTCTATTTTATTATTATAGTTATTATGGATAACTTATATAGCGCCAAAATTCATTAATATTTATTTTTATTTGTATTATGGATTAACTAAAATGGCGCATCTAAAATCCTAAGGCCCGGAGAGCCGGTCAACTGAGGCCAGTGTACCTAAATTAAAAAGGCCATGAAGACAGATTCATAAGTAGAGTTGATTTAATAAGGCCAAGAGGACAGATTAATTAAATCACTTAACCTTATTTGTTTGGGTATGTACGAGTATTTAATATATCTGTTAATTTTGTGTGGTTTTAGTTGCATTATTTTATATAAAAGATTCTTATTTACTTCATTTGGAGTGCTCCAAATAGCGAAAAAATCTGAGGCCCAAAGGGTTGATATTTTTAGGTGCCCGAGATTGCAGTCAACCGAGGCCTGAAGGGCTGTTCAACTTATGCCCGAAGGGTCGAATTAACGAGGCTCAGAGGGCTGATTACACTAGACCCGATGGCCTGAATTCCGAGCATAAAACAATCGTGATGCCTCCTTAAAATCATGAATTGTAAGTGTAAGTTTTAAATAAGCGTATAATAGTTTCCAATTCATATTTTGAAACACTATTTTCTAACGTTTTTTTAACACTACCACTCAGTCAAACCTCATCTCAATTATATTGTAATTAGATTAAATTTAATATACTCGTTCTTTATGTTGGCGTCATCAGTTCAATATGTGAATGAGATATATCTATTTTATTAATTGTACAATCGTATAAATTTGTTTGACGAGCGATCACGTATGTAGTTGCCTAATATTATAAGTCAATTACAATTGTATAAAAAAGTTTAATTCAATAAGTAATAGCAAATTAAGTTACAACTTTGTATGCTAATTTAATTTTAAAGGATCAAGGATAAATAGTGCACGATAAATCATGATTATGCATAATATATACATATGTGGGTAGATAATAACTAAGAATTTGATTAAGGATGCTTTAAAAAAATCCTCATTACCATTTCCTTGTCCACACTTAAAGGCGTATAGGACACTGCATTACCGTTCCAATTGCAGTATCTAGTTTTTTTTTTAATTATATTTTATTATGTACTATTTTTTATTTTTCCATCTTTCTCGAGTTTGATTTCTGTAAATTATGATTTGTGAAAAACAAAAGGTAAAAAGTCATTGGTAAAATTAAAACAATGGGTACAGTAATGGGGAATGCACGTGTGTTAGCTGTTCATTAAGTAATTCTACGTCTGGTTTATTTTTTAATCTATTAATTTCGAGAATTTCCTGTTTGTCAAGTTTATGGTTAAGACCATAAAGAAAAGTCACCTAAAGAGGTGCAATTCGATTTTTTTACATTGTTTCTTAACTCGAAGGAATGTTTATGTTCTATTAATTGATTGGCAAAATTTGAATTTAAATTATCTTTATTATAATACTATGATTGTATATGCTCTTTTATGCATGTTTAAAATACTCTACTAGCAATAAACTACAAGCAATTTTTACAGTCATTACAATTAAGAAGGTAAGTTCCTGAATTTGATTGGTATTCTCAAAAATGTCGCAAAAGCGATGAAACCGGTCACTGGATATTTCAAATTTGTGGATTAAAGAATCACTCGTCTTTTATTTCTTTAGTAAATTACAATGAACTTTCATCAAGAATTTTCGTTTACGAACTTAAATGTTTAAAAAAACGTCTTTTGAGCTATATATTACTATATTTTAGAAAAATAAACGATACTTTAATGCAGTTCTGAGAAAATAAAACAATTGCCATTTTTTAAGACTTTTTCGGTAACTTAGGAACAATATTGTTGTGTACTTAAAGTACTCATTTAAAATAAAACAATTAGTCTTCTGTTAGAGAATTATTATTGTGTCTTTTAAAACACGAATGAAACATGTACTCGTATGTTACGTTTACGTGTTCAATGAAAGGTATTTTTTTTTGCATTAAGAACTCGCTTTTTTTATGCCTGTAATTCCTTCTTGGGCAAATTGAACAAAACGCATTCACTGCAGCCTCTATTTCATCATCAGAATATGGAACGAAAAGTTTTATTGTTTGTTTTAAACCTTTTTACAAGTTCAAGTGATACAACTTTTAGGAACAATCGTCTCCAGGTTACAATTCGACTATTTGCATTGCATACAATTTAGGCATTAAATCCGGCTAGATTAAGCATTCAAAATAGTATTTTATTAAGAAATCTACATGTGATTTTTCAAACTGAATAGTCCTCCTTCATTTGGTTCACAGTATCCATTTTCTCTTTATTTTAATTAAAAAATGTTATAACCTTGGGTTTTGTGTTAACTTTAGATTCTTCATCAATATCGTCAATCCGAACGAAATCAAGAAAACATGAAAATTTCCTTCTTTATCTTCTAATTTGGTCAACAAGACCGCAAATTTGTTTTTCCCAAAACAAAGTCTTCACAGTCCATCACAATGTAATCATCAAAATCTTCTAACCAAGAAGAAATTTGATAATTTTCTAGATATTCTTTATTTGGACGATGACCGAAATTCTCTGTTTGGAAAATATTAAGCATTATGAATAGATACGGGCTTTCACGTTTATTTCTACGGAAACATATATATATTTTTAAATAAAGCCGAAATAAAATACTTACGTCGTTGCTCGTGCGATGAGCAAAATGTCGCGCTAAAGATGATATCCTTTAAAAAAATTCTTCGCTGCACTAACGTGCGGGGGAAGGTAACTAAGCGCACACGCACTAATATTTTCATTAAATGCAAAAAATATTAGTTTAAAATTAGCATGAGCTTTTGCTTTTGCATTTTTGCCCAAAGCGCGACTCCTGAAGGATTAATTACACCCTTTACAGATTACCCAGACAGGGTATAGTCTAAGTTTAAAACAACTGAGTTGCACAGTTGACTTTATTCAATCACCATTATTACGCAATACTTTGGAATTTGATCTTTGCCACTAATTAATAATTCACATCCTTAGCATTTCAACTTTGTTTTTTCGTGAACAAAGCCAAGCCGCAAATCAATTATCGTGCATTGTAAATATGCATTTTGAATCTAGATTATTATTTAATCGGTATTTATTTTATCCAGATGATGCGAGAAGTGCATAATCAATGCATCATTTCGCCTTATTTTCAGAACCAGGTTTTGAAATTTACCAAACTTGTTAAAAATAAAATCAAAGCATTATAACATGTTACACTTATTTGTTTATAAATTTGTATAAACCACTTAATTTTTTTAAAATTACACTTCGACCGGTTTCGAGGTTACTACCTCATCGTCAGAAATTTAAATTCCTGACGATGAGGTAGTAACCTCGAAACCGGTCGAAGTTTAATTTTTAAAAAATTAATTGGTTTATACAAATTTATAAACAAATAAGTGTAAAATGTCATACCACAAAGTGAAAAATGTTTTTGAAAACAATAATACATTATAACATGACTTAACTTAAATATTTTTTAGAGTTTAATGGATGAGATTCTACTTAATCATTTACTAGGAAACTAATATTACAAAGGTATTACAACATTTGTATATTATGACAAATTAGATATTACCCATATATTTTTTTTATCATTTCTACAGTTCATAGGCAAGCGAACTTTTCAGATTGGTTCCGGAATGTTTATAAAGTTTTAAAAATCATTGTGTAAACTACAACAAATTGATCCTGTCGAAAACTATATCATGAGTAAAAGATTTTTTTTGGTACTTTCTTATTTGGTTTGAATCCCGAAAACTGGTGAAACTTCAAGGTTCTCTTAAAAACATATCATTATTAACACAGGTATAACACAAAACATTTATTTTCGAATAATCACGTATAATCACATTGAACATATCTAATATTATATTTAAAAAAGACCTATGCATTAACTGTTACACCAACACCATCAAAACAAATTTATCTCGGCACCATGATGGTATGTTAATTCAATATTAATTAATTTATAAGAAAAAATAAAGAAAAACTTTATTTCCTCTTAAAAATATCGTAAACAGGTCAGAATAGAGGGAAATAAAATAGTTAGTAAAAAATTAAAAAATGCTAATAATATTTCAGTTGATTTGTTAACGAATACAACTCGCACGTTGCACATAATGAACATTACTTAAAATACTGGATACTCTAAGTTAAATATCACTAAAACTAGGAAAGATTCTTCTAATCTATTATATAAAATTCTAGATGATTCTGTTAAAATAATTATTCTTATCATTTCGGAGTCCATGCAGAAAAAAAAACTGTTTTCAAAGTGACAAAAAATACACTTTGAAAACAGTTTTTTTCTCTCGAAAAAAGTGAAAAAAATCCCAGTCTACTGTCTTCAACACACTCGTTTTTAGCCCAAATAAAAATCCTAAGAAAAAAAAATTGAGTAAAGATAGACGAGCTTTCGCCTGTTTGAAGTTCTAGGTTCTGCGCTGGAATCTCAACCGTTGATATAAAATATTTGCTGCATTTGCCGTGTCAATGCAGCTGTGTTCTGTACACCACTTGGTGCTGATATCCAATTATGACGAATGATTTCACTTTTCCAGCGGCCTTCTTTAACTGATTGGCACAAAATATTATTGTGTTGAAAATCTAACGTTGATTCGACGCAGATGTTATTTCTGTTTCTGGGAAGCAAAGGTTGTCTGTTGAGTGTCTATCTTATTTCACGCCTCCCAATATGGTAATTCCATGCTACTCCAGCCATTATTCTTATAAACCTCATCTCTTCAGCCAGACGTGACCTATTTTTCTTTGTCAGGTTTTGAATAACGTGATCGCACTTCAAGGTTAGTTCAATACAATTTTGTGATTTATGGGTAAGAAATGCAAGCCACAAAAAAATTGCCATTAATACATTCGTTTAATGTTTGAAGTGTTAAGTAATGAAAAGTATGTTAGAATGATTTTTAAAAAAAAATATTTGAGCAGTGTCATGTTCACTATAGTAATTAAGATATTTAATAAAAGTAAAGATGTGTAAAAAAAACGTTTATTAAACTTGCTTTTCGTTATAATCATTACCACTTCGGCATCTATTATGCACTGGTCACTGTATCGGTACTCCTACTGCAGTGTATATCATTTTAACCTATCCGGGCCTAAAAGAGATTACTAGGGTCCCAGAAGCATATTTTTTTTAGATATTTTTTTTCAATCTTCATATCGATTTATTTTTTTGCATAATTCTACCACATAATTAAAAAAGTATAAAAAATATTAAGATTCTTTTTTGCCTAATTCTTTCAAATGAAATTTGTCTTTGCTTTCAAACATTACAATTCATCGCTGTAAAGTTTAATCATCTTTAATACGTTGGTCAGTTTGCACGTGTGCTTCTCGCTTCCAGCGGTAACCACAAAAACGCCTGACTTTTGATCAGCGATATTTAACATGTAGCAGGAGAGCAGCATGATCTCATATAGCATAATCTCGCAACAGAATTTTATGAAATTGCAGAAAACTCTAAATATCATGAAATAGTTTAAAAAACACTATCACGACAAACATGAGGTGATTTTTCATTATTCTTTTTGAGTCGTATTTGTAGCGTTTTAGCTGAGGTATTCCTGGTACTCGCGGATTTTTTCACGCTTAGGCTCGGAAAGGTTAGACTTGCAGGTAAGATTATCAGTATTACACCCTAGATCTAGTCCAGGGACTATGAAATGTGACATGGTTTAAGTAATTTATTGGTTTTACAATATTTAGGTATAACCTCAGAGTAATAATACACCACCTGCTTATAAAGTCGCCCATATGAACAAAAACCATCAAATGAATATCAATCATGAAGCTAGCTACAGTTGACATAAATACAACGGGTGGTAGGAACTCAGGTCGAAAATTGCAAGCGTAAACCAAAACCGTATATTACACGTTTGTGTTAAACCAAAAACCAAACCAAAAATTTAGAACTCTACTGTTCTATGCAATAGAGCGAAAGGGCATTTCTTTTTCTTACTTTGAGAGTATTACAATATTTGTATTTCTCTAAAACCTAAATTATAAATTACCGTACATTTAAATTCGATATTAATGTATTTTTGGAGTTTTATACATTTGAAAAAAAAAACTTATTAAGGTAGGGTTTGCAATTATTTTAACAAAATACACTAAAAATATTTTTACATTTTTTTTTCATGTCCTCAAAACAGGATAAAACTGCAGAATTATTTTTAATTAAGAACTTTTTACGTTTTGGCTTAAATCTGCTCAGTGTTTCTAACGCTTTAAAATAAAAAAATCATTTATTTATTTGGAAAAACAACAGAAAAATTATAAAAAAATAATTTCATAATATAATATATGACTCCAATTACGGTACGTAATAAATGCATTATTATTATTATTTATTTAAAACTTCAAGTACAAAGAATAAGTACTTTGGCGGACTTATTGCTAAAAACCATATCTTTTTATAAGAGATACATTATCATGAGAGACAAATCATAAATTCTCTTCATAAAAGATTCATAAAAGCTTTTTGCTATATTTTCAGAAGATGTTTATGCTTTACTTAAAAAAACGCAAAATTTTAATTACATCAAACAAATAATTGATTTAATATGTTTATAAAACATAAGATGTTATCAATTAATTGCTTTAAAAACCGTGAGTTTTTTGTCAGTATAAATTTTGTTTTAAATGCATTAGTAAAAGTATTCACATTTAAACAATATCATAAAAAAAAATATATATATAATATAATGTCATAGTGAAAAAATTTAATAAATGACTAAGTATTATCAAACATTGACAGACTCATTAGATATTTTTTTCTTTATATTTGTGTTATGTTTCTTCCTTGACAATTCAGATCTAGTATTTTCTTCTTCGTTTTGATGTCCTTTCTTTTCATCGGGTTTTTTTAATTCTTTGCTGGGATTCTGGTTTCCTCCTGAAGATGCTAAGTTAAGGTCATATGTTTCTTCCACAATGAAGTGTTGGTACTGCTGATAGTCGTCGGGATCTTGGTACACCTGATCTCTTTGGATGTCATTGGAGAAGTGGGATGTATCTTGCGGCTCCAAGCAGTCCACGTCATACCACCAATCACAGACCGAGACCTTTTGATTGAATATGCTGCCGTTAGGGCAGAGGAACGATATTTTTTGTCCGCCTTCGAGGCAGATGTGAAAAACCTTAAAAACAAACGGGCATTAAAAACAGTAATTCATGATGGCAATTTTGCCTGCCTTTTAGTAAAAGATAAGAAGTTTTTAATTGAATTGTCCAATCATGCAATCGGTCTCGTTGGTGATTTTTTAGATTCTTGAACATATTTTTTTATTTTATTTTTTTCTTGATTTATTTAATAAAATAATTGACTCATGTTTTTTTATTCTATGCAATCTTCTTTTATTTATTTTTTAAATGTTATAGCTGTTTTTTTCCAAAAAAAGACTAGCTTTTGTGCTTCGGAGAGTGTGTTTATTTTTTATTTATTTTTTGCATTTTACAAAAGGTATAACAAAAAACTATTACATAAACAAACAAAAAAACCCACAAAAGCATTGCCTTGCGTGTGGGTATACACTTTTCTTTCAATTTAAATATAGGCTACTGGATTCAATTATCATTAAAAAGGTATTTTCAAACTTTCTTTTTTTAGTAACTGTATTATCACCAAGTCTACCATCTACCAACAAGGGTGTTCAGCAGTAAAAACATGTTAATAAACTGTCAAACTAATGAATTGATTGGTGAATTAGCTCCCCGTAAACCGTAAATCTATGCATTTCCTAGTAGTATATAGGTGAAATGATTCAGTTAGAGTCTCACCGGCATCAATAAAGGTTTTAGCTCTTTAACTTCACAAGGATCAATAGATTGAACAATTGAAGTAATATAGATGTTAAAACAAAGGTAGAATGGTGAATGTTACACAATGTCTAAAGTGACTACTTAAACCAGTCTATGACTGGTCATAAGCCCTATAAACGCCTGTAATTTCAAATTTCCTTCCCTAAAATGTTCTCCATTTGTGTTGTAATATGGGCATTTATAGACGAGGTTGTCAATTTTTTTAAAGTTCGAGTTTAGCAATTAGAAAAAACGTATAAATCTGCCTTTCTTTCATACTTTTACTTTTGCTTTTTATATATGTTGATATTTTTATGTTTTTTGATTATGTATTTTTGTATTATTTAATTAAGTTCTTAGTATTATTTGGCATATTATTTTTCAATCCTATTTCTAATATTTCTTACTATAGTATTAAGTGAATTTCTATAAAGCATATCTCAATTATCATTTCAATTATTTATTTATTTATTTATTTATTTATTCACACTCTTTATCAAAATACAATTCCATATTCACATTATGTTTTTATATATACATTATTTTTCTGTTGATTTCAATAATTATTTTGTTTTTTTTAATATTTCTATATTCTACTGTTATTTTGTTGATTTAAATGATACCAATATTTAGAATATTTGATTATGTGTGAATTTGAATTTTTATAATTTAAATTTTTAAAATTATTTCTGATTATCTTTTTTGCATTGTATTCTTTGGAATTTTATTATTTATTACTTATACTTTTTTTTCTAGATTGTTATTCTATTGCATTACATGTCATTATAATTTAATATAATTTAATATAATTAATTTAACTGTGTTTTTTTTTTGTTAATTATTATGGCTGTACACGGGTATAGCCGAAAAAGCCTAATAAGTTAATTAATATTTTAACTAGTGTAATTTTGAATGAATAAACAAATAAAATAAAATAAATAAATAATGAAATAACAGCACTAAAAATGTAATTCTATTTAGATTTGAAACTAGCCGACGACAAGACAAAACTAGTCAAGGACTCAATAAGCCCAGTAAATGCCTAGACTTCTAGATCCCCTTCTGTAAAATGTTCTTCGCCTCTGTTGAAATTTAATTACTTTTTACAATTTTTAAATGTGTTCATCTGCTTACCAAGATGGTCAAACATTTTCTACTTCCACAATAAATATTCGTAAAATTGCTTTTTAGTAAAAAATTTCTGGAAAGTGATGCATAAAAACATGTAATAAATTAGAGAGAATAGGGAGTCTTATGACTTAGTAAAAATAAAATAGTTTTATGAGAATCGTTTATCATACCTGGCAATCTGTTTCTACATCCGCAAAATATCCCGCAGGAATTCTTCCATGACAGCTAAATCCAGTTTTAGGGACCTCTGAATATGCTGGAAAATCTTTTCCAGCCTTCCCTGGAATTGTGTCTACCAGAGATCCATCATAGGACCCATCATCTTCGATCTCCTCATAACTGAAGGTTCTCGTTCCTCGCTTGGTGTTCAGCTGATGATGGGAGGAATGCTCTTCGTTATTATCTATGTGCCCAGGAAGTGCTTCTACAGGGTTTGGAGAGATGCTCAATGACTCTCGCGACCTTTGATCATATGTTGGATTGTGAAAGTCGTGGTGATATTCTGTTGGCTAAACAATAAAATATTTATTTATTTATTTAATTTATAACAAGTAAGGCAACATTTCTCTCTGTGTTCAGGGGCATTAATAATACAGTTATTTGTGTGAAATAGAACCAGAATACTGGATAAGTGTTTTCAACTCGATGGCGGCGCTCTAAGGTGAAAAAACCTGAATAAGGTAATCGAGTGGAGATAATTCCGTCTCGTTGTGTGAGGTTTGACGCTTTCTTCTGCCATTCTTGAAGTCCTGGGTTCGATTCCTGGAAAGAAGGACATGAAATATTGAAAATAAAGGTTGTTTAAACTGTAATATTTCATTGTCTCTGGACTGGCACCAGAAGCGTAAGACTGATCACCTTACCTTCATTTGACAGATGATCAAACTACGCTGCAATTACAATGCAGTGCCTTGTGCACCACTCAGTTTGGAAAGGGGGATAATGAAGGTACATTATAGTTTCAATTCATATTTATTTAAAAGTTCATGTTTTTTTTCTAATGCTGTCTTGTGCTAGGAGCCGGGCTTACACAGAATTATCATTAATACCAGTATCAATAGAATTTGGCATTTTTCCATTATTCCTTATGGTATTTTTTTTTACATTTTTTACATTTTTTACATTTTTTTTTTTGCACCACAACAGGCCAGGAGGCCTAATTACAGTGGTGAATTGCATCACAGAGCACCCAGGCTTGAGAAAAATCACATTTTTAATTTTTGTGTTCTCACCGGGAATCGAACCCGGAAACTTCCGTGCGTGAGTCAAGCGTCTTGACCACTGCACCACGGAGGCCGCCTAGCCGCCGCCGGTATATTATATCTAGCATTTTTTTAAATAAACGTTTAGGTAATTTCATTTCAATTTATTTGCATCTCATATATCTTTAATTAAAGTAGGAGGATATTAATATTTTTGTGCCTCAATATATGTAATTTTGTGTAATTGACTGGTATAACATATTGGTGATAAAAATATGCTGCATTTACTGTTCCAATGCAGTGCTCTATGCACCACTAGGTACGGAAAGGGAAATGATGAAGATGATGATTGTACTATCGCAATAATAATTAAGGCGACGTTTAAATTTCGCACGAAATTATTTTTTCTTTCCAAATCAGAACTGTTTCGTCCTTACCTGATTAGCAGAGGCGACGGAGATCAGAAGAGTTGTGATTAACAGAAACATCTCATTTTATTCCAAACTGATTAAGGTATCTGTTTTGATCGCAATTTCATTAGGGATTCTGTTTCACTTCCAGATTTGGCGACAAATAACGAATGAATGCCTCGAATTACGGATGCGCTTTCCTTTTATACGTCTATTGTGCGATCTCTATATCTTCACCGATCATTATTATTATTTGTTTACATATTATGTATTCTTCCACGAGATTATCGCATAACGTTGTGTCTAGATAGAGAGTAGCTGTAAATAGCTGTTGACACATGCACATTTTTCATCATGAACCAAGTCCACTTACGAAAAATCAGCGGTTTAACATTCACCATTCTGTTTACGTTTGAGCAGCAAATAAGTTAGTCATTTAAATGTGTAAATCGTATATTTTATAGCAAACGGAGATGAAAGATTAATAATACTATCTGATAATTAGATTATAGTACGTAAGGACATTCATAAATTATGTATGATAACGTTTAAGATTAAATAAATATGTTGACCACTAATTTCAGATGTTTTTCAAGAGAAATGATACTTTTTTTGAAAGTTGAACATTTATTTCATCATGCACTTAGAACAAACTATTTGTCACACTTTAGACAAGACTTACGTATGATTGTCGCTATCTTAACCCTTCCGGGCCTAAGGGGGTATCTAGGGTCCCCCAGGAAGCATTTTTTTTTCCCATACTTTTTTGTCAATCATCATATTGATTTCATTTTTTTACGTAATCTTACCACCTTATTTTATCATAATATTAATAATGAATCAAAATTATGAAAATATTTTTCTGCAAAATCTTTCAATATTCATTCATGCACTTGGTCTTGGGCGATGGTTTGTGAGCATATATCAACCTTAATAAGACCATTAACCCTGCTCCTGGAGGACTATGTCACCTTCTCAGTTCTCACTGGAGTAATTATCATTCAGCGCGTCCACTTCGCGGAGGTGGGCATCTTTTAATTCAGTAGACCGAAGTGTTTAGGTGACTAAGTTTGGGTGAGGACCCAGTTTTGCGAGGTATAACGCAACCCCTTTCCCAGGGCTACAGGTGAAGATCTCAACGGCTGTGATGGCGGAGATGAAATATATCAGTAAGGCGGAACAAGCGGAAGGGGTACTTATTTTGTCTCAGGCCACTCGGACACCCTTCGGACCATGGGCCGTTGAAAGACAGCGACATCGGGCAGGACGTTGTGTTGAGAATGGCAGCGGAAGAACAATAGTCAACGATCGTATCCTAAGCCCCAGTTAGCAAGAGGGGTCACTGTCTTGGCGTCGGGTGTCAACCGGCCATTAAACAGCAACTTAACAACAAATTTCTTACATAGTCCGACATGTAGACTGAGGACTAGGAAGGCCGACCCCAAGTAAATGGGATATACAGCCAGGAGGAAAAAAAATCTTTAAAAAATAATTCACATTTTTCTTTGTTTTTTCCCCGTGCAAACAGCAAACATTACAATTGATCGCTCTACAGTGTTTAATAATCTTTGAAACGTTGATCAGTTTGCATGTGTGCGTCTTTCTATTTGGTCGCTTATTTCCAGCAATAACTACAAAAAATCGTATTTCGTGCGTTAGATTTTACATGCATTTTTTATCTCAACTCCCACCATACATTTAATGAAATGAACAAAGATAATTGAAAGTACAGTCAGGAATACAATATATTTAAGAAAGAAGTAAAAAAATACATCTATAATTCTTCTTTACGTAACACTGATTGAAAACATCGTTAATACCTTTTTTGTAATTTATATATGTTATTTAAAAAATATTTTTGATTAAAATAAAATAATCTATTGTAAGACGTCACTCCCCATTATGTACACAAGAATTGTTTATTTCTTTTACGTAATGGGAAACGTTAATGTAAATATATGTATTTGATTATTATAAAAATTGTGTTAAGTTGTAATATTGTATTTTAATTTGTTATTAATAAATAAAAAAAGTTAATAATTTAAAAAAGAATACCTTCTCGCTAACGGATTGAGTGATTTAAGACCAGTGCTAATTCAACGTATAGCAGCGGAAAGAGCGCGAAGTCACATTGTCGATACAATACCGCGCAATCTGTTTTTGAACAAAAATGTTTTAATGCACTGAATTTATTATAGGAATTAAGAGCCGTTAGTTTTGATTAAGTGCTTATTTAACTCTAAATAATGATAGTTTTTTTTTTTATATTCCAGCAATACTTTTGGTAGTTCCCCTGCCGATAAATTTATTTGACAGTTATGCAGTATCGCAATATCAACGACGATATAGCATGCTGTCGCAACAGTATTTTATCAAAACGCGTATGAACACTGCCATGACAATCATAATGACAAAGTCGTATTAATAACATTTTAGCTGGGGTATTCCTGGTTCCTCTCAGGAACGCGTGGAATTTTTTCACGTTTAGTCTCGAAAAGGTTAACATCTTGAATATGCAAAGGTTTGGATTCCGGGTGCAATCGTGATGCCTAGAGAAATTGGAAGCTTAGCTTGTTGCATCTGCAATCGTGCGATTTCATATCATCTCGTGTGACTGACTAGTGTTGAAAAAACAACTCTTATAATATTACTAACTATTATAAGAGTTTTATTACTGTAAGCGTGCGAAATTTTTATGTTTAGAAAAACATTAACGAGAACTTGCAGTTATCGGGTATAACGAATTACGTGCAGAATTGCAGTTCATAGTTATGCACAATTATTATTTGGGTCACTTAATAAAACGATGCAGAATAATAAATTATGAGCATAAATACAAAATTGTTTTTAGTACCACGTAAAATCTTTTGGCCAATAATCATGTAATTACTTATTAGAGTTTTATTTATATTTTTTTAAATTATTTTTTTCGTGTTATTTACGTTGAAAATATAAAATATTTCGTAATTTAAAAAATAAAAAAATGTTTTCAACCACTTATTATTTATTTAATTACCCACCGGTTTCTTAGCGAGCACGTGGTTTTTTGTTACAATATAATTTAGAAATTAATATTATCTACCTTATAATGTGAAGTGTCTACTAAATAGTCAATCTTATAAATGAAGGTGAAAACGATGTTTTTATGCCAAGTATTATTTTGTGTTTGTAGAGGTATGGAGGCATGGGATTAAAATTTGATCAGAAACCGGTTGATAATCAAATAAATTGCTGTGGTTAAAATAAAAATGTTTTAATTTTTTAATTAATACATATTACCCGAGAGTACCCATCGAATCAAAAACATTTGTGGAGGATTCTATTTGTATTTCACACAAATAACTAAGTTCTTCATCCGCCCGGACAAAGATAAAACAATGCACCGTTATTAGAACTCAATTGAAAAAAATATTTTAGTAATTAATAATTTTAATGTAGCCCTGAAACATCTTAGCTCACGCACGCTTAGTAATTATAAAACTTAGTCATAATCGTAAAATGAACAAGTATTTGAATGAAAATCCCTTCAAATTTAAATTAAATGTAAGTGGAAACGAAGATACAGGCCAAGAATCTGATTAAACACTTCGATACGATTAAATCACCAAATCATATATCACAATATCAAGCATCGTCCATGACCTTGAAACTCTCGTGAATCTAGATACAGCCCAATTAGTGCAACATCGTTTATAAATCATTAATCTCATTTTTATTTCGCAACATTGAAAAATTTGATAAAACACCGCTGCGCACGTTTGCCGATGCATCGCCGCGCCGACCAACGATGACGGTCGCCCGCAAAAAAATAAGTCGGCAGACAAAAATGCATGATCGATTGTGAGTACAGATAATACTGTAATGGAAACATGATAAATCGCTTTCGTCCTTGCCCTCATGACTGAATATAGCGGCTGCACTATATCACTCTTCTTATGGTCGGCCTCCGGGTAGTCCTGTTCTGGGCAGAGCAAAGAGCATCAGGCACTGAAGACTACAGCGTAGATTTTATTATGTCACTCCATCGGGTAGGTGAGCGACCTCTGCATCTTTTTAATTTTTTTATTCTTACGTATAAATTATTCAATGCAAAATATTTTACAAAGCATAATAGGAATCATATTCCCAGGAGTTACTACAACTTTATTCGGGACTAATATGGTACTACAAATTTTTTTATAGCACATATTCAAAACAATAAAGCAACAAACCATGTTTAACAAACATCTTTATGACAAAATATATGAGTCAAAAAACTTTTACTACACAAACAAAATAAATATATAAAAACGCTGATAAGGAGAGAATGGAGAAAGTGATACATCTAGAACTAAGGAAGATAAAGTCGTTAACCTCATATGCTCCGCAGATGATGCAAACATAGTGGCAGTAGAAATTACTGATGATAGAAAAAAAGTTTTAATAATTTTGTATATTTAGGTTTTACAGCGTCTTAAGCTCCGGAAGGAGGGCAAAGCCTTGGCAGTATTTTCTTTCTTCCACTCCACCCACCATAATGAGCTTATCAAGACTGTATGGGTCTCTTCTGACAATTTGTTTAAAATATTAGAGAATTTGCCTGTCACATAATGTATAGTTTACATTCGATCCATAATTTTTAGCTCAGTATAGATTCATTAGTCTACATCGGCGTCCATGGAAACCCGAGCGTTCTTTTCCAGCACCATATTTTGAAGGTATCAATATTTTTTCCCTCTGAATCTCTCAATGCCCATGTTTCTACTCCATATATGAATGCGAAGAAGATCACAGTTTAAACAAACATTACAAAAAATATGACGGTTCGTTTGAACTCCTATAAAATGATAAATATGTTGATTATAAGTTATTTGTAATCAACAGTGAAAAAAATAATTCTTATTCCACGTCGCGACCGATCGACTTGACTTTTTGCATAAGGATAGCAGGAGAACTGTCAACTGTCACAAATAACGTTTAATTCCAAGAAAATACTTCTCCCTAGAGAAAATTCTTAGTAGAAAAATGAATATAATTACTAAATAAAATTATTGATTTAAAAATAAATTAAAACTGAAAAATGATGTTCCGTTGCCATAAACCAATAAATAATGTTTTTTTTTTGTATGGCGATGATTAGAGGACCAGCAATCGATACAGTCTACTTACTTATCATCTCGAAAAAAAATATAATTCTCATTGCGACAAAAATAATTTATTACCAACCAATTTCTCCCGAATACTACGCGAGCAAGGCCGCGGATAAAAACGAGTTAAGAAAAAATGGTTGGTACGACAAAAAATGTCGGACGCCTAAACGAATTCGTGCGTGTGGGTCTCGACGTTTGACCGCAACTCGCTTCGATGTAGTTAGTTTCGTAACAAAATACTTTGCCTATTGAATAGTAACGGTTAGTGTCTGTGGTAGTGATTTAGGATTACACGTGATATATAATGTATGTCCTACGTGTGTAGGTGTATCATCTTCGTATCGTGTGTCACGACATGCGCCATGCTGCATCCATACGATTCCAGAGATTCCAAACATGTCTTGATTTATCATAATTATAATAAGAAATTTATTACAGAAAAAGACGAGTGTTACTTAAATCCACAAATTTGGAATCACTGATAACCGGTTTAATCACTTTCAAGGCTGATCTATAATAAACAACAATGGACCTCCACAAAGAATTTTCATTAACAAACTTATAAATACTAAGCTTTAAGCGCTATTTTTATGAAAAACTGCTTTTGGACGCTTGACAATAACGCGAAAGTATCCTTCAATCGCCTAGATACAAAAGCTACTAGATTAAAAAGAGGCTTTTCTTTTAACAAATCATCATCCTTCCTAATCAGCATTAAATAGTACATAGGACACTGCATTGGTACACCAAAAATAGGGTATTTTGATATTTTTGTTACACAAAAATAAGATTTTCAGTCTTACACTTCACTTCATTCACTTTACTTTCATTTAATAGGTTGATTGGAAAAAAATTATATTTGGCATTAAAATAAAATATTTAATTTTTTTATTCATTTTTTATTTAATGCACAAAATACACAATTTTACATAGACACAATTATATGTTTTTTATGTCCCGACTAGTTAGAAAATTCCGTGTTAAGTCGGGACTCTTCGGTATATAAATCAAAAATATTTATTTACATATTGAAACAATAAACAGGTAATTAAAACAATATGCAAAATAATCAAAACAATAAACAAAATAATAATAGAAAAATAAAAATAATAAAAATAATAAAAAAATACATGTTGAAAATGGAATCAAAAGTTATATAATAATACGTATGACAGTGATGACATACACATATACGATATACGTATATGGATAATAATGAAAACAGCAGCGATGTTATGCATTTATAAATTACATTAATGAATAAGCCCACGAAGTATGTTTACTAGGGATGGAATGACTGATAAAAATATTGAAATGAGAGTGAGTGCTGGGAACAGAGTGAATGGTGCACTTGATTAAACCTTGGAAAATAAATGTTTGTCGCGAGAGGCAAAATCAGCAGTTCACAATATAGTCCTGGTACCGACCCTGATGTATGGGAGCGAAGTAAAGACTTGAAAACGTGGGGATGTGAGTAAGCTCAATGCGCACAAAATTTGATCTCTCAAGTGAATGGGTGGTAAAACTATGTACGATGGATGCACAAATGTCGAGATCCGTACATTATGTAAGGCTGAGATAAGCATTATCGACAAACTCAGGAAAGGACATCTGCGTTGGTTTGGACATGTAAAGTGAATGGACAGCAAAAGAATGGCTAAAAAGATTTGGGATGCGAATTTTCATGGGTGTAGAAACAGAGAAAAACCGAGAAAAACATGGCTTAACCAAATCCAACAAATATTTCAAGATGGACATGTCAAAAGTCGGAATAATCAGGGCGCATGCATGAAAAGATGTATGAATGTAGAGGAAGTGAGATCTTTTTACAAATTTTATTTGTATTTGTATGTAATATAGACTTTCCGTATAAAAATGTTGAGGGTTTCTTTAAAATTACTTTAATAATTAATATTTGTACTATTTTAGGAGGGTTTAATATATTGGCATATGCACCACCCCATCCTACAAAACCATATTGTAACAAAGATTGTACAATTTTACTGACCATTTTTTTGACACAGCTCATATAATAGTGAGCAAAGTTTGGAGACCTTTGCTCTGTCTCTGAACTACGCCGTAGTGTAAACATTTTGAAATAAAGGCATTCATACATGTGAGTTATTTCAAGTACCAATTTTCCTTTCTCCTACCAGTGAGGCTCTTTCATACCCGGTGCCTTATAATTTTTGCAAAATACGAGCATACAGTTCACACGAGTATATTACGAATTTCAAATCACCGTGATTGATGAGCGCGCTCTGAAATTTGGAACGTGTTTGATATAATGTATTATAATATTGTGATGTTCGCATTGTTGTCGTGATTCTGGATGTGAAGCAAGGATATCATCTGATGACTGATGGTTATGACTATCGAGCATTACAAAGCCTCTTTCGGCTAACAATTATTTATGATTGTTTATAGCACCGTTTTGCGCCCACATTCAATCAGTTTCTTTCATGTGGAGCATTTTTAATTATCTCAAATTTAAGGGCAATTTCACAAGAATTTTAAAGCACGTTTCGGCAAACCAGTTTATGTGTGTTTTTCGGGTCAAGGTAGTTCATAGACATAATCGTATCTTTCCTCAGATAAATTATTTGCTCCCGCTTATAGAAATGCCCTTTCGCTCCATTGCATAAATTTGAAATT
Organism: Micrasema longulum; assembly: GCF_059751315.1. Taxonomy (NCBI): domain Eukaryota; kingdom Metazoa; phylum Arthropoda; class Insecta; order Trichoptera; family Brachycentridae; genus Micrasema; species Micrasema longulum. Next base: position 192,381 of record NW_028278075.1, read on the forward strand.
TTAGGTTTGGTTTTTGGTATAACAACAAACGTGTTATGACAATTTTCGATTTGTGCTTGCAATTTTTGACCACAGTACACTATTTTATTTGTTTATTTACTATCTCAAAATTTATGTCATTCTTTTTTACACTTAAGATAATGTAACAATCATTGAGGTAAATAACTAGGGTAAAGTGCAAAACATTAAATCACTCTTACAGTTTAAAGTAGGTTTGAGGTCTTGGATTAGCATGGAAAGAGCAGATACACATTCTTAAAAAAAAAAAAAAAATGCACACAAATAACTGCAAATAAATCATATTTTCGTAATATCAGCACATGTTAATTTGGTTTTTCTTTTATTTTTATTTTCTTTTCTTTTCTTTTCTTTTCTTTTCTTTTCTTTTCTTTTCTTTTCTTTTCTTTTCTTTTCTTTTCTTTTCTTTTCTTTTCTTTTCTTTTCTTTTCTTTTCTTTTCTTTTCTTTTCTTTTCTTTTCTTTTCTTTTCTTTTCTTTTCATGGTCATTTCATACCATATATATGTGCTATAAACTTTTTAATAATTAAAAAAGGAATGGCCTACGCTCAGACGCTGTAGTCTTTGTGGGCATTTTTTCCTATTCGTGTTATTGCTTCATTTTAATATGTATTTTTCTAAAGTGTATTTTTGTAATTATACTTCTATGTAAATTATAAATGTAAGGAAAAATAAACAAATAACAAAAGAAAAATTTTAAAAAAAACATGAGCGTTCAAAATATGTTCCGTCAACCTGCGGCCAATTGGCACATTTTTGAAAGAACGGACTTTATTCTATGGCGAACGTTCCCCGGCTACCTTTCTCCTCACAATTACGCTAAGATACTGCACAAATCGATCTGGGTTAGTATTTTGAACGTAACAGCGTCCTATCCGACCTCTCTGATATTAATATCCCATTCCCTATTCATATTCTAACTCTCCTGTCTCCACCCAATAAACGTGTATTTAAAATCCTATGTAAATATCTAGTTGTAAATGGTGCAAAGCTGTAAATATGTTTTATTATTATATGTATATATTATATTAAATACTAACATACTAACTTGTACATATTATATTACTAACACATGTGTATATATGTAAAAAAAAAAAAAAACTCGACACTGGCCAGAACACCCGAGTTGAGAGATGAAAAGGCCATGAAAAAACGAAGAAGAAGAAGAACGTAAAAGCGCGCGTAGAAAACGCATTTTTATCGCGTATTTACATACTAAATACACACTAACAGAGCAATCTCTTCGTGTGCAATTCCGTTTAGAATACCAGTAGCTCAATCACAAATAACTATCGACGTGCTAATAATTGACGTGATAACAATTTATCACCGTGGTTGTTTACCGTATTCGCGATCGCAATGGAACATCCGTGAACACCCAATATTAAATGTCCCAATATTTACATTTCGCGACGTATAATCCTGTTGTTCAATCACATATTTGAATTTCACCCGTGTTAATGTGGAAAATATTCGAAATCTGTTATTTTTTTTAATTTATGTATTATTTATCAAGTTATTTATTGCATTTAACCGGCGCACATAAGGACGAATGACCAATTTAGGGCGCCAAAAATATAATATTGGGTTTTATTTAATATTATGATCGGAAAAGGATGAAAGATGCCTTTTTGAATAATTATCTTACAAAAAAATGCCCACTTAGGGTTATTTGGGGTTGGGTTCTCATAAATTCTAATAAAAAAATCATATCAATTTGATTCTGTATTCTAAAGTATATGTACATACTATACAATTTGGATAAAATTCTACTGTACATCAACATCCTTACCATCTACAACATCATCATCATCATCATCATCAGACATTTGATCACAGATGCCTTCATCATCACCACCATAGAAAGAAGGTAGCCTTAGCATGCTTAATACAACTTCATTCAATGGAGTTTGATTTTTTTTTGGCTTTTTTCGCTTACTTGTCACAACAGGGTCTGAAGAGACAAACATCCAGTTAAATATATCAATATTTGTGTTAATTCTAGATGTTTTTCTACAGTGACTACTTCTTAGTTTTTTATATTCCTTGTGTCCTGCCTCAATAACGTCTTCAGACAGTTGGCCTACTGGTAATGGTAGATATTTCATGATATCTGCCCCGTGTAATAACAATTTATGAACACTGGCACTCATTTTATACCAGCCATAAAGAGAAACAGCCATTTGAGATGTTTCGAAACAGTATTTTTGAAATAGCTTTTCATTTACGTAATGCCCACAAGAAATAACGGAAAGCACATTCGAAAATCTTTCAATAAGTTGTTTATCAATCCCAGTTATTTGGGAAACAAGTGACGGATTTTTAAAAAACTTCCGTGCCGTGTTACCGTCATTACTGTTGCCTCCACTTTGTTTTGGTTGATAGACAACTAGGCCCATTTCTTTGTAAAATTCAGTAGCTATTTTACTTTTCCTCTCTTTTACTTTTTCTTTTGCATTTATACCTCTTGCTTGCCACTTCTTAAATTCTAATTTATATGCTATATGTAGCAAATATTCATAGCATCTAAGGTGCGCATGTAACACAGAAATACCATATTTAAAGGTATCTTTATTACAAACTCTGTTTTTTTAGTTTTTTGAGATTGTTTAAATCATTAGGAGTAGCTTTACATACATTGCACGCTTGCGAACTTTTTTTGGCCTGCCTCGCTTCTTTTCCCCTGAACTTTTTGGCGGTTAGGATGAAAGCTGTAATGACTCCATCTTCGGGAGTTTCACTTCTTCGTCAAGCCATTTTTTATGTTTGGTGTAAAAACGCTCGTACATGTAGTTACAGCTACGCCATTTTGTCAAGAGCTTCGAGACAAACACTTTAACTGCTATTTTAATTTGTTTTTCACATTCTTCTGAAAACTTACTGACTCCAAACTTGTCTAATATATACATAAATGATTGTTTATTACACTTCACTGCCGATAACTTGCAAAGCTGTTCATTTTTAAACACCTCAAATAGTTCTTTTCTTTTAATTTTTATTTCTTTTAGAACGGGTTCGAAACGATGACCTGCAAAGAATACGCTATATTTTAAAAAGGTGGATGAAAGTGGATGTGAATTTTGTTTGTTATGCTGGTTATAATAAACTTATTCTATATATTTTCAGATCAGAGTGGAACTCGGTGGTACTTTTTTCTAAACTCAAGGGAAAGTAACCATATTAATATTTTTTCTAAACAAAAACGGTGTTTCATAAAACATGGATAATATCTATAGTACGTACAATAGTTACATAAATAATGATTGCAGATTAAAGTACTAACCTAATACTTCAATATCTATGTTGAAAACTTTGCGATTTTAAATTAAGTAAAACAGGACAAGCGTAGTTACTCCGTCAACAATCCAAACGCAACTGACTGGTGTTGGCCGTGCCGAAGATAACCCAACTTTGCGCGCATGCGTAAATTGATATGTTGCGTGGACAAAATAAAATTATGCGTCACATTGGGTATTGGTTTACTGTTAACATTTTTAGAGTATTATTGATTAGTTTAAAGACAACATGAAATCCTATTATTGGCGCGCTAAATCGGTCATCCGTCCTTATGTGCGGCGGTTGGAAAGCCAACTGTCAATTAAAGCAGTCGCCATAGTAATTTTAATTTAAAAAAAAAACACTTTTTTTGTATAAGATACTTCTTACTATTTTGCAAATGCAATATATTGTTTTTTTTTATAATAAACGCTGATTTTTCGGCAAAAAACTATATTTATTTACAAGGAAAATAAAAAACAAACTGACGCGAGCGTTGACTTAGAGATTACACACGCGTTGACTTATGACCGCGATAACTTAACCATGTTCATTATTATTCATCGTGATCGCTCAAATTGCATGTTTTTAAGCATGTCAATAGTTATTTGTGATTGAACTACAGCCCTGGAAAAATAGAAAAAGCAATGGTTTAACCTTTCACCGGTAAGCAATGTATTTTTCTTAATACTCGTTTAAAATAGTTATTTTAATGTTAAAAACGATTTATTAATATATTACCAGTTATCTCCTGTCTCTGTTATGCTCGGTTAGTCGGGCGTATAGTGAAACGATAAACAAAGGTGACGCGTTTGCGGAAAGGAGTGACATACTGAATATAACTTACAATAGACCGATGTAAAAAGTCCGCACTTTTTACTGTACTACTGGTTTTGCTAATCAAAGTCGACGTGATATGACCTGACGATACCTGTTCCCTCCGCTGGTCATTCTTTTTCCTTTGGGAACGACATTTTAGCTCGGATTTGTGTAGAGGGCTATCTATTTATATTTTATCTCAATGGTAACAATACGATTTATTTAAAATATACAATTTTTGTATTACTTTTTTACATTTCAGATGATGCTCCCTCACTGGGGTGTTCCGTGCCGCGAGAGACATTTTAAATAATTTTGAAGCGTGCCTTATTAAACATAATTAAAAAATAATCTTATACATATTTTACATAATAAAAACACATTAAACTCACAAATAAAAACACATTTTTACCTATTTGGCCTGATCCACATATCAATCCGTGCGCATTCCACCCGTATTGCTGTAAACTCTAGCAAACTTCGTGATTAATAATCATATAATGGTTTTTGTCCGTTTGGGTAACTCTATAAGTTAGTGGCGTATTATTATTCTGAGTGTTTTTCCATCTAAGTAAATTGACACTGCTTTTTATGTGTTATATAAGTATATTACTTGTGTCCAGACGGATGAAGAATACAGCATTGACTCGATGGCTGCTGTTAGGTAAAAATCATGTATAAGAAAATCGAGTGAAGATAAGTCCGCCTCGTTGTAGAGTGGTTGGCGCGTTCGCCTAAAATTCTTAACGCCAAGTGGTAGTGAAATATTGATGCTAAAGGTTGTTTGAACTGCAATTTTAACGTCCCGGACTGGCAGTACTAACACCAAACACATCTTGTGGCACTGTGTGCTATTGAATGATGCCAGAGATGAGATGCTGAATGACAGGGGTCATGCAACCAGCGTGACATGTGGATCTGGTGGCCAACAGTACGAATTTGGCACTCTTCCGTCAGTTTGTCCGGACTTGGGTATTGCGTTGGGAGCTCCTCAGATGCGCGGATGCCTAGGTGGGTAAAATATGGTGGCACAGGCAACTGTTCCTCTGGGATGCTCATTTAGTTGGAACTGTGCTTCCTTCCGAGCGGAACGCACACGTTCTTTTGTTTTGTCCTCCCTTTACGGGGGTGGTATTCGGATCCTCTGCCTCTGACCACCCAGGGAGTCTTTCTTTCTTAAAAGCTGTTCTCTCATTGTAAATATCCTTGTTTTTACTAATGTTTGTTGTGTAAGTTATGTTTGTAGTGCTACTATAGTTTTAAGAAATTGTTTTTGTCACAACCTGATTTCCATTTTTTTAAAGTGAGTTATTCACAATGAGGAAGTTTTTTTACAATTTTTATGTATCGTATTATCAGGGCTACGATTTTTTTAAGTTTTGCATTTCTAAAATAACTCCGCGTGTGACGTTAAAGGTTCGTTTCCGCTTATTCTCATACAATTCATCCCATTGGTTCATCCATGACAAGCAAACTCCCAAAATCTCCCATAGCTCTCATACGATAGGTTGATTCATTTTCAGGAAACTTGTCTGTACAATTTAATGCTCCAATTTTTTTGCTCCAGCATTTATTGTATCCAATTTTCCGTAGGGCTGAAGTTCCTCATTCGTTGAAAATGACCCCAAAAATTGAAATATTTGGGTCGATCATAAAAACATATTGTTTTTTTTATTTTTTATTTATTACGGACTTGCATAAGTTCTTGCTATTTTTTGGTTGACATGTCATGGTTTTGATTCGCACGGCACCCAATTAATTAACTTTGAATCATTGCTAATGCTTTTAGACGTCTAGCAACTATTGTGTAATCAACTGCTAATGATTATGTTAGCTTTTTTTGCGTCTGACATGGCTTTTCATCGAATAATGCTTTCAATTCTTCGTTCTTAAACTTTTTTGATGCGCCAGAGCATTCTTCAACTTTCGACGAAAATATGAAACTTATAATTCATAGATGGCGCTTTTATATTTGTTATTGAAAAATGCTATTTTTACGTTTATTTTTAATGGAAATTTTACAAAACTTGGTTTTCGAAAACTTTAAACTATACGATGGTAACAAATACCAAAAAATATATAATTTAGATCCTTCTTACAAAATGGTGTACAAAACAAAAAAAAAGAAAATTAATTTTTTGTTTTATCATCATTTTGAGAAAAGGACCTAAGTTTCTGCAAACCAAATTTTGTAAGATTCCCGTTGAAAAAAAACGTAAAAATAGCATTTTTCAATAAAAAATTATAAAAGCGCCTTTATGAATAATTAATTAGTTTCATATTTTCATTTATAATCACATTAATACCATTACTTATAAAGCGTCGTTATAATTTAGAAGCGTTTCAAAACTAAAATTAAAAACCTAGTGGTTGCTTAGTGGTTGGTTGGTTGGTTGGTCCTGCAGGGGAGAAAACAGGTATGAGGAGGGTGTAGCTAGCTTCGCGTTCTGCAGAAGTAAGGTTTTTTCAATGTTTTATTTTGAATCTTGACGCTTCTCAAATATTTTGATTAATAAGTCATCTTGCTTATGCTGATAATTGAACGTAGTTTTGCAAAAATCAGCTAGTCCACAATAAAAATATTAAAAAAAGAGCGTGTTGTCAACCAGGCCACTTTTATACAAAAAAAAACTGTTTTTATCACCTTCTGAAAATCGTGCTGATCATAAAAATGGCATTTCTCGATTTACATAAAACACCCAGAGCACCAGGAAAACCTTACGGTATAAGATGCCAATGGGATGATTAATGCCTACAGAAATTAAGATCTCTTAAATAAATTAAAGTACATGAGTAATTTAATTTGATAAATCCGTTAATTGAAAAATATCTGTAATAAAAAAATGTTTTTATACAGAATGTCGCCTTTTGCATTCAAAGTTTCAATAGGGTATAATTCAATGATAAAGACGGCTGTTTTCTGCAAAATACAAATATAAGGTTGTGTGGTTCACCAGACTTAAAAAAATACCAAAATTCTTTTGACGAATACTTAATTGAATTATTTTGAACGTAATTATAACAAATGAAATATGTGTACTTTAAAATTAAGTATCCTTATATAAATACAAAGTAATATGTTTAATACATTATGACACGACATACATTAGCTGGTTTTTTTCAGCAAAATTCGTAAATGAGTGCTATTATCTCAGTTTTACTTTTCTATGGCTGGCTGCTTTCTGCATAATCACGTTCAATTGTGGTTTTGGATGCGACAGGGTTAACTTTTTACGATTTATATTTCTATATTTAACCCGCTAAGTCTCTACTGTAGAGGCTTGTCAGCAGGTAGGAAAAAAAGGATATGGAATGAATTTGAAAGGATATGGAAAGAATTGTTAAGGAGGAGAAAAAATCTTTGCTGGATTTTTCCTTGCAACAGGCGAAAATCGAACCCGCGACGCCAGTTTCACAGTTGGCCGTCTAGCCAACTGCGCCACGGTGCCTGCCTTTATTTTTTATTCTATATGCATTAATTATCATTTTTTTGTTGCTTTCAAAAGTCAATATGACATTTCCTGCCTGCCACCTTTTAATAGTGGATAATGTATTATACTGCATTTATAAATCACACGCTAACTTACCGAAGCAAACTTGAAGATATAATATTAATTTATTTAAAAACAAAAAAAATGTTATTATATAATGTTCAATATTCTTTAATGCCATCTATTGAATAAATTGCTAACGTTTAATGATGTTTAGAGTTTTGATCAACAAAATATGAATATAATAAATCGTTCACATTAAAAAAAAATCGTGCTTGCTCCAAACTTTCAAAATATAACAACAGATGACTCTTAACTCTTAATGTTAAATTTAAGTTACTTACTTTTCTGTGAAACCCGTTTGTTTACCTTAGAAAAAATGCAACAATTTATTGTTTGACACAAAACATTTTTAAACTGTTTTTTTTTAGGTGCAACTAAAACTAAGCTAATTTATTGTGATACGTTGAGTATTGTTCCACGAATAGGTATTATGTAATATCAAAGGTATATTTCTGATTTTGTTTTACATGTATGTATGTACGTTCATTTAAAAATATCTTGTTCATAATTCTGGCTTAATAACACAATATTAGTTTTGTTTCATTCAATTATTTTATGTAATTTTTATTTTACATTTTTTTACTGTCATCGGTTCCCCTTTTGAAAAATATTATTTTTTGTTTTATAATTTGTCCCTACAGTTGTTTATTATTATTTATTTTGCATAAGTATTTAGATATAAATGGTGAAGAACCTATAATATATACATAAATGATAAAGTGTAAATGGATGCCTTTACGTGGGCGCGGTTGTGCTACTACTAAAAAGTACTACTTATGTTTGTGTAAAACAAATAAATAAATAAAGTATTTTTATTTATTAAACTGACAGGTAGTTTATTGGCCTTGGGTTCAATTTTTTATTATTTCTCGAAGTAATTGTAAATTTTAATCATAAAAATATAATTAGTTGTAACATTATTTTAATGATGATCATAATTTACTTATCCGCACACAGTGGTGCATATGGCAGTAAGGAACATTCTCACAACTCTCACTTCTGTTCAATATACTTCATAGTCCTAACGCTCCTTTATAGAGGTTTATACCTCCGTGAAAAATATTGACGCTTACCAGTTTATGGTTTACCTCTTCGTTCTTATTCTCAAAGCACTCCCTTAATATCCATTTCCAATTCCTCTTTTTTTCTAACTCATATAGTGTCCATGCGGCTCGACTGTGGAATCATCTCCCATCCACATCAAAATTTTTACTACAGTATCTCCGTTTAAATCACGTCCAAAGAAACATCTCATTTCTCTTTCTTAATCTCTTCTCCTTTCCTCTTTCTTCTTTTTTCCATTTTCCCGTTGAGTTATAGTATTGATTTAAGGAAATTTATATACAATTCTAGTTATTTTTATTTTTTATATTTCTTTAGCTTTTTTATTTTCTATTAATTATGTTTTGTAGTGTGAATTATTTTAATTTTGCTTATATTTTTTTGATTGGTTGGAAGAAATTGCCATTTGGCAATAAGCCCGCCAAAGTACAATTAACATGATGTACAAAAAGTCAGATATAAATATATTAAAAAAGCATGATTAAGCTTCAGGCGCCTATCCAGGAACAGTAAATTGTTGCATAAAACCACATTCAAATCCTATAATTCATACCTACCTTGGCAGTAAACGAACCGGGGGCCTGTTTAATAGTAGGCATACGCGCCGATCACTCCACTACGAGGTAGACTCTGCACTTGATTTCCTTATTCAGGGTTTTAACCTGAGAGTAATTCTACTGGTTTTGATTTCTGGTTTTATTTCACAGACTGATCTGATATTTTTTTAATAAAATGAACAGCTTAAGGGATGTAACAACCATTGGTTCTAAACATGCAAAAACTGCATTCGATTACTACTCAGAGGTTTTCGAAAGTACTAACGCAAAGACGGGTAAATGTCAAAACCAATAGACATTATGAAGTAGGTAAATGATCATGAATATTTACCAACATTAGTTTCAAATGTTTGGCCACACATCTTGTTTTGATCTCGTTGAATGTTTTGACAAAGTTCGGATGTTTTTTTTTTGTTTTGTCTTTTATATTTTTAATCTTAACTTTATTATTCAAAAATATCATTTATTTATTACAAAGGACATACCTACTCATGCTATATAAAATAGGAACGTTTCCCAAACTTCATAAGACAAAAAGCCCTGTGCTGATGAGGAATACAAAATAATAGAAAGTGGAAGAATACGTATAATCTAAAACACATTTTTTAAATTACAACATTAATTCCCACCAAATTATGATTAATAATAAATTAATTTATGCAATGTCTTGCAGCAATCTTCTGGAATGGCCTCTTCCCCTTGACGAAATTCTGTTTTGAACATTTCTCCTGTAGATGGATTTTGATTTCAATTATTTAATAAGTTAACTTTTAATAAAAAGAGTCTACAATTTTTTATAAAATTACCTGGTTTACCTTTATAAAAAGTCGATGAGAAGGTCCGGTGGTTTTTTAAATTTATTTTATGATAGACTATAGAACTAAAAAAAAAATATAAGCTTATAATACGACATAGAAATATAATATTCGAGTCGTTTTATAAGCGTTATGATTTTTTAAAGTTTTGTTGTTTTGAGATTATTCCGCATGTGACGTCACAAGTTATTTTCGTGAGTTCTACTGGTTGATGAATTAGCTTCCTGTAAACTGGGAAACCTATCACAAAACTACCATTGATTGATTCAGAAGAACTAGTGACGTCGTTCAAATTAATTCGTTTTTATGAAAATATCTTTTTTTTTAAAACAATTTTCAAGAAACTTAGCCATACAATTTAATGCCCTAAATTTTACCGCGCCTTTGAAAACATCTTTTTTATCCAACTTTTCATAGCACTGAACTTCCTCTTTTTTGTTTGTTCATAAAAAAATCATTTGTAATGCTTTGTATAAATAAAATCAGAAATTTTGGTTTTGTACGATTTTATTGAACTTAGAATTACACAAATAAATATCTTAAAAACAGTCTTTAAATTAATTTTAAAATACTACAATTAAGTAATATTTTGTCACTTAAATTTATCGCCTCCTGACAAATCCTGCATTCTTGGCTAGTTTGTATATTTGTTCCCTAGGGATTTTTTCCGCTTCCCTGTGCATGACCGGCATCTCTTTATCGCCAAACCAGGAAGACTGTGCCAGGGCGGCAGCGATCCTAGGATTGTCGTACACCCTCTTCGACTTTATCAGCTCGGCGGGGAGCAGAGACTCGTGCGCGGCGTTGATCTCCACCGCCCTGTGAGGCGGGGCTGCGTACGCGGGGGAGGGCTGGGCGGCGGCGAACTGGTAGGCGGGCTGGTGGGCAGCGGACAGCTGGTAGGCTATGGGCTGGTTGAAAAACAGCTGCGCCTTGCAGCTAGCAACCAAAGTCAGGGACAGGAGTATTAAGAAGTTCATCTTGTCTGAAATAAAAACAAAAATACATAAAAATATTGCAACAGATGAGCAAAATAAATTACAAGGTAACATGAAGCCTTTTGAACTGTCCTTGGTTTTTTAAGCCTTTTTTGTGGCAATTTATCCAATATGATAAACCCATTTTCATTTTTCTCATGAAAACATCAGTAAAACAACATTCTTTAAAATCTGCTTTGATATTTTTGTTATTACATTGTTAGAAAAAACAAATTACATGCACCATTTGAGACCTCATAATTCATTAACGAAATGCTACAAGTTAAATAATGTAAAAAAAATAATTAAATATGAAACTACTCAATTATCTAAATTTTTGATAAAATAATGATACACATTATTTTTTTTATGTAGTCGTAATAAAAAAGAAGACGCATTCATTCGCTGAAAATTAAGAAAATAGTGTTTTTCGGAGACCCCTTTAAAATACTTTTATTAACTTATGGGGTTTCAGAATATAAGGATTAATTTTGTCTTTACCTTAAAATCCACATTTCTTTAATTCTTCCGTCAATCTGTAGGTTTTTAAATAAGGCAATTTTTAAAAATAGTGATACAAATAATCAAAGTTGAAGCGATTTGAAATTCTTTAATCATTTTGGCGGGTTGATTATGCCTAATCAATTTAATCTAAGTCATTGAAAATATAACTGATTTAAAAAAAATCCAATGAAGTTCATATTGTTCTTAAAATAGGCTTTTTTGCACCGCGATTAATAGTATATTTTTACCATGTCATTTTAAATGTTACCCTGCCCTACGAAATAAATGCCGATAACCCATAATCATATTCTTACATAAAAAAACGTGAGTGCTTTGTTTTATTTTTGTTTTAAAAATAACAATGCAATTTATTTTATTAACGGACTTTGTCCATTGAAAAAATAGCAAACACAAATCTTTATAATACATACAGGTACAATGGAATAAAATACCAATTAAGAAAATTAAAGCTATGAAAAATTTATTACAAATAATGATCATTCAACAGTTTTTGCTAATTACTTTTCCCGTCATCTGGAGCCATATAAAATGATATTTTGAAAAGTCAATGCCGATGTGCTTCAATTATTTTGTAACGAGCCTGTTTATAGTTATCAGCCATCAGATATTAAATAATAAAGCTAGTAAGTATTATGAAGAAACGGTTTTAATATTATCTTCATATTGAAGAAAAATTTATTTCGATGCCTGTTTTCTTATTGGGTATTAGAATACAACACATACAATACAACACATAATAATGGGAAGTTCTCAGGGTGTCAGGGTGTGTCTGTCTATAAAGTCAAATTGAACTTTACCATGTTTGTGGTATTTAGAATATTAATTTGTATCAAAATTTAAAGTATCTTCGTCGATAACCCGTAAATAATAAAATTTAGATAACTGTTATATTTCTATTGTAACACGAGCCATGGAATATAAAAAAGAATACTGGGATACTTGAGAGGAGACGCAGTCTGATTTTCTTCATACAAACGTATTCCCGTAATTTCTCAAAGGATTACGGCAATATTTTTTTTACTTCCTTTTTAATAGATATTTAGCATAGGCGTATCCCTACCGTTTTTTTATATTTTTTTACTGTGTATTTTTTAACCATGACCATTAAAAAAGCCTTAAAAGCGCCAGTTTTATCTGCCGTCTTCGGACGTACAAAAAAGCGTACGTAAAAACGCAAAAGGTACCGACACAGTTAATTTAATTCTGATACTCTTTCTTAAAAAGGCATTCAAATCAGGTCAGTTCTGGGGCGCGGAGACCGGAAAAATAAATATTTTTTAAAGCAACGACGCGCATGACTTTTTGGTAAGTGGGTAGGTCCATTTTTTACTTTCATTCCCATACAGACTTTCCTCGTGAACAGACATGACGCTACGCAGAAAAAAACTGTGATGAGAAAATGCTTTAATTACACAACAACTGTGATCATATACATCGTTTCATTGTTAAATTAATCAAATTTACCAAATACGTAGATAATAAGTTTTATTTTTGATTCCTCCCTATATTGTACACAAGTTTAGAGTAATGACGAAACATCATTAAAGAAAAAATATGTATATTTAATCCAAATATAAATATTCTAGTAACGAGAGAACCCTTTCAATACACATTTATAGCTCTATTTTTTGCATGTTCTTTCATAGTAGGAGCTACTCGATTGTCAGATACCTTTCATTTAAATTTAAATCACGATTGAACGGTCACTTCCTGAATATTTTAGCTTTTTCCTTTCTCCTCACTGTTTCCTTCTCTCTTTACCCCTTCCTCTCTTCATAGTATAGTGTAGATATTAAGTTAATTTCTATTTCAAAATGGATATTTGCATAAAATAAAAGTATTTTAATATTCAGTTTTATAATAGAAATATTATAATGTGCCTACACATATTAATTTGAATAATATTTTTATGTTTGTAGCACTAACTTTGTTGTTCATTGTTATATTTTAAAGGAATAAATAAAATTACTTCGTTTTATGAACCACTTATTTACTGTCACAACCGACAAGTTTCGGCAAATCACGTTGCCCTCTTCAGGGTTATTTAATAACTTCAAAAAATAATAATCATAAACCACTGATTTTCTCAAATTAACCGGTTTGGGTAGGTAGGGAGAAATTGCCTTAAGACAATATGCCCGCCCTTCTGCATATTTATGTAAACCGAATATGTTTATAAATTGTTTATATAAATAAATATTTATTTTTCGCACACAAATACAGTAAAAGTAGTACTCGAGACATAGGCACATCAGCAAAGGCTGCCTGCCGATAACAACTATTAATAATAATAAATGTTTTCATGCTTTTTATATTGCAAGATGTATCAAATAATAACTCGTCAATTAGGTGGGTGAAAACACTTCCTATTAGTAAGGAGCACGCATCTTTAAATACCTTTAATTATTTGTTAAACGAGTCGTAATGTTTAATAACAAAGTCATAAAAACGACTTAATATTTTCTTACGTAAGAATCTGAAAATTACATGAACGGTGACAATTTCTAAAGTAATTGTGATGCAAGGCAAATAAAATGGATTGAATAATAAAATCGTCAACTGTTTTGAATTATTCATCGATTTTCATTGTCAATTAGCGGTATTGTCTTCTACCGATTCCTCCTGGGGCAATACTTTTTACGGTACGTAGGTCTCAAAACGATTGCGTGATACATATTTGCAATAAAAAAAAACGGATATTTAAGTAGCTAAATACTCAAACAATTCAATTTAAAAACGATTAATTGGCTTTTGACCCCGTGAATATTTTATTTTTATTTCATGCTGGTAAAAGCTGGATTACATTGTTTTGGCGGGTTTGAGAGCTATTTGGCGCATATAATTTAAATGAATCTTATATGATCAGAATAGGGAAATAATGACGTTCTCTAGATTAAATTATTTTATTTTTGTACTAAAAAGTTTATATAAATTATAAGCCAAATTAAAACCAATGTTAAGTGAATATCTTCTTAAAGAGCCCTTGTGCCCTATTACAAAAATGGCACATTAAAAATTATCTTCATTAATACGAATATCTTTATTTGAGCAAATCTTAATAATTTGATAATCAATCTGACGTTGAATATTCCGTCCAAGTACTATGAAATATTCCAATAAATTTGTTTTTTTTCGATGTATTTAAATATTTTTTATTTATTTTCACAGTAATATATGTATTATTCAATAACATTTTAATAATAAGGTCAGTGCCACTCTGTACTTACTCATAATACAACAGTTGAATATTTGCATCTTATAAGCTGGATTACTTAGTAGTAAAGTTCTAATAAATTAATGGTTTAGTTGCATTCCTATGGTAATTGTTTTAAATTGAATAATTAAATATAATCACTATTTATTTATAAAATAAATTCTACCGTTAAAACAAATATTTATTTGTCATGTTATTAATAACAATAATGTTATAATTAAAAAGAAATATTTAAAATTAACCAAACTAATGCCGATCCCAAACATGAAAATATTATGTCTAGTTCAAATCTTAAATAGCCTTTGTTTGTGTGTGCGAAACGTAAAAAATACATGTTTTCATTGTTCACCACATTAACATAGGCTTTTAAACATTCTGACGCACCCTCACGCTAATAGATGCGCACACACACGCAACCATATGATTTGTTTACGTCTAAAACTTTATTGACAAATATTATATTTAATCAATGACAAATCATAAGCCGTATTTTTTTATTTTTTTTTTATTTATTTATTCAGAAAAACAACAGCAATACAAAAAAATAATCACAACATTATAAAAAAACATAAAATAAAGCCAAATCAGTTTTCCACATACATACAATTATAAAAATCCAGTTCAGTTAGATATTAATTCATAGAACTGCATTTGTGTGAGAATGCGTATGTAAGTGAGTGGAGTGTGGTATAAATACATAGACTCATATTTTTTTTTATGTTTTTCATGTCTGTTAAAATTTCTTTCTTTATTAAAATTAAATTTGATAGTATTTAGAACTTATGGGGATATTATTTGAAAAATACACCAAATATTTAAATTTAAATACATTATTGTTAGAGCTTTTTCCCCTAAAATGTTCCACGTGTTTAAAATAACTAAGCTGTCAATTTTCAGCCATTTTTGACTCGCAGTAACGCACGCGAAAGTAATACGCGCACGCCTCGCGGCTTGTTCGCGACTTTTTGACAAAAAAAACAGACCGCATACGTACCAATATATTTTATTATTATTGAATCATATAAATTTCTTTGTACTCCCAAGAGTTACAACAAATTCATTTTGCGACAAAAACATATTTACATGCACAATATTCATCGGACTTGGCCCCTGTCACTTTTTCCTGGTCCTTAAGATGAAGAAGACTATGAAAGGACGGCGTTTCTCGACCATAGAGGAGATAAAGGCCGAATCGCTGACGGAAGTGAAGGCCATACAAGTAAATACTTTGAATGATACAATGTTAATATTGTGGAATAAATAAAGTTTTTTTTTAATGCACAATAGTTCCGTGTATTTTTATATCAAAAAGTATAAATATAGTTGGAATGATTGCACAATGTTTGTGTACGTTTTATATTTTATATTCGCAAATTTGACCACATAACTGAATATCGCACGCGACTCCATTAGCTCAGTATCAGACATAGAAGAAGCATTCACATTCTATCACTTCTTCACAATATTTTAAATAACCCCATTTCGCCTGTTTATCTGAGAGAGCTCTTCCAACTTCTATTACAGCATAGGCTAACTCTTTGTTCTAGTAACGAGAGAACTCTTTCAATACCCATTAATCGCTTTTTTGCCTCCTCTTTTACAGTAGTAGCTGCTCGATTATCGAATAATCTACCCACTAATGTCAAAGACGCCTGCGTTTGTTCTTTATTTAAATATTTTGTATGTCATTTCTTTTTCTTCCTCTTTTCTTTCCTTTTACTTCCTCCTCTCTTCAAAGTATAGTGTAGATATTTAGTCGATTTTTACTGCTCAAAAAACATACTCTCTTTTCAATATTTTGTTCAATAATGAAATTTTTGATAAACCAACAATATGTTCATCTACCAATGATTTTCTCAAATTGACCGGTTTGGGTAAGTAGTAAGAAATTGCCTTAAGGCAATATGCCCGCCCCTATGCATATATGTAAGTAAATTGTATATGTTTATAAAATGTTTAAATAAATAAATACATGAAAAAAAATGATTTCAATTATTTTATGAAAATTTAAATTCGATGAAGACAATTACTTTGAAATTTAATATTACCGCAGATTATCGTGAAATATTGTCCAACATCGGCACTAACCACTATACCTCGGTGTTAAAAACCACGTTTTCACTTTTTAACATGATAAAAACCACGGGTCTTGAATGCCCTTTTTTGCATAACCTATATTTTTACTTTCATCAATAAAACTTATTGTCGCAAAATACTTCGGATAAAATTACATAACAGTTTTTTTAAACTTTGATTTGTATTCTAAACACAACAACACACTGTTGAACCGATTACGAATTGCTTGATTAGTATTTATCTGACACAACTACTTCATTCTTAATTTCACTTTTTATTTAAGATCGTTACGAAAACGAACTTATTCACATTTGGAATGTGTAACCAGGACTTTGTATCTTAAACAGTTACAAACGATTTTCATCAGCTGTTGCCATAAGTTTTTGTTGTAAGTTTTTTTTCTAAATTATCCTCATTCGAAAACAGCAAATCGTGCCTAATCCAACTTACATCTCAATATTTTTTAACGTAGTAAAGGATAAAATATAAAACAGATAGTTTGAATATGTAAACAAGTATCAACAACCAAATCAATTCAAAATATTGTGAAAATTACACTTTTTAAAAGAACAATAATATGGTAAAAACTTGACTTTTCAACAGTTTCAATGTAACAGCACGCATTTTATAAGTATCTACATACATTTTTTTATCAGTATGACATAATATTCTGATAACTTTTCCTACAACACTGAATAAATTATTATTTATAATATATGTACATGTAATGTCCAAAACATAATCGCTTTGTGAAATTAAGTTTTTATGTTTATACATATACAATATTTTAATTAAGATACGTGGACCGGTTTTAAAGTTACTGCTTAGTAAATAACTGTCAATTAAAGTGTTCTGTGCAAATTTATAAAGAAAAATGTGTAATTATTATTTATGTTTATTTAGAACAAATTGATACTAACACATATTTTTTTTTTAAGTAGGTACGCATAATCATTGTAGAAAATAGACAAGCATTGGATTCAATGTTCTAAAGAGTTTATCATGATTAGTAGACATTTCGAAAGTAATGGGAGGGAGATCAGAGGTCCGAGGTTCGAAACCCACTCTGCCTCAACTTGATTCTCATTTTCGAATTGTATGTTATTGACAAGTGGTAACAATTACTGGTGCAAATTTTAAATATTTGATTAAATTCTAAGAACGTGCGATATTTGGTGGGTAAGCTGTATCAAAACGAAACAGTTTCGAAAAAAATAATACAACAAGTTATTTAATTTATATAATTGTCACTTTCTAACGTAAGTTACTGTGTCCTTAACACTAACGATAAGTCTTAATTTATTAACTATGTATACAAAATGTTAAACTGAATAACGTAAACTTTTTTAAGCATTTTATGTAGATGTACAGAACATTATTTGTCAATTGATTAAGTTTATTTTTACCAGTTTACTGCGTTAAAAACTATTTGTTTTTATTAACATATTACAACAGAGATGAAGAACATTTAAGAGAAGGTAATGTAGAAGTCAAGGCATCTACAGGGCTTATGACCATCAATGGCTAGTTTAAGTGGACACTTTACACACTGTGTAACATTCACCATTCTGCCCATATTAAAACATCTATATTCCTTCAATTCTTTCAAATGTCGATGTTTGTGAAGTTAAAGAGCTGAAACCTTTATTTATGCGGGTGAGATTCATCTAATTGAATTATTTCACCTACATACTAGGCAACGCCTGAAAATGTTATTTTTTCAATTTCTATACTACTGTCTATACTATTGTCTGCAAAAATTAGGACAAACTCAAAATATTGTTGACTTTTTGTTTTAATGGTGTTGGAAAAACTGAAAGACGGCTCAATATTATTTAAAAAATAAACACTTACATTGAATAAATAACTGACACTTGAAAGTAGATATTAAATTGCAGGTGCGCTTGATAATGGCCGTTATCGACAACTGATACAAGTCGTGGTAGTGGAATCCATTTATATCTCGCTAAGTTTCTGACCTCCAAATTGTATCAATTCTGACTTCCGTAATTTGTTTTCAGGCTCTACTCACTACGAGGCTCTATAGACACAGGCGTGGTCACGAGGACTTGATCAAAATAATATTTTATAATATATTACGTATTCGAGGGTAATTTCATTGAGAATTTTTAACATAATCGCTGATTTGAGTCAGCGAAATATGAAAGCGAAAGATAATTTTTAAATAAACCATTTTATATTTTTAAGATTCCGCTTATATTCCGCACACCCAATAAAAGTCAATTCTAACTAAAAAATCTATTCCAAGATAACGAAATTAGACTTGAAGTTTTGATTAATTCCTTCACATGTAAAAACTATTATCTTAAAATGACACTACAGTTCAAAAATGCATTGAAACGTTTTATTGTGTTATTTCCATATACAAAGCTTCAATAATTTGTATATTTATATTTATGTATTATGTATTTGTTCGCAAGTTGCTGCATCAGCATGCAGACAAACATAAATAAATCATTGGTATTTTGCTACTAAAATATTCTCGATTTTGTATGGATCATGGAGGAAACTTGAGATCGCATTCATCGGTCTATGTAATATTCAACCCATTTAACGATTAACCTTTCAAGAGCAAGTTAAGATATAAATTAAATCGCCCTCCTTTTTTTCAGAATTTCATTTTATAAAAGAATGACACGTTTATTATTTTTACTTCAATAGCAAATATATACAAATTTTGATTCTTTGCTATGGTCAAAAGTAAGATAATTGGTAAACAGATGTATAAATGTGTATTACTTTATTTTCTTGAAAGCGTTATTTATAAATATTTTTTAAACCTATTTTTTATGCGGAGAGAGGAGTACATATATTACATTGAAAAGTTAAAAGAAAACGATGTGTAAGTAAAAGACGTATCTTGAAAACTTAGGAGATGGTTATACTGCAGCTCTAAATTCGTATTCAGAGCGACTCGAACAATACAAAAATTCCAATGATGGTACCACGAAGTGGTATCATAAGAAAAAAATAGATTTAGAGAAAATTCAAAAATAAAATACAATGTTTCTGTATGCAAGAAAATATTCCGTACAAGTTTGGAAGAATTGTAATGTAATTTTTAGGTTGTACTCAAATTGATGATCAAACAATGACTTTTCACTATCAATTTTAACTTTTTAACATACTGGTAAATGAACTTTTTAAATGGTACAAATAATAATATTTCACTAAGAGTTTTTAAAGCTTTATTGTACCCACATACCTACAAAAACAAGGTCATTTGAAAGCTCCCGTAATCCAATACTTGTTAAATTTCATAACACAGTACGGTTACATAAATTTAACATTTATTCGACATAAATAAAGTGATGACGTTTCGTTCTATTTTTTTAAAAATTAAAGGTACCTTCAAATCCGTTATTTCAAATAATTAAAAAATGTTCAATTTTTGAATCCAAGATTTTTTTTATTAAAAGAGGGTTATAGCCAGATACAACGAAAATAATTTGAAAATTTTTTGCGTTTTTGACTACCGGGGCCCAAAACAGCAAACATCTTAGTGTTGAAAATAAGTGTCACGAGACAAAAAAAACTCTGCTGTCATTAGAAAAAAGGACGCATCCAACATTATTTTCGAAAACGAGTTTAATACATATTCGGAATAAGGAAAAAAATACGCATGTACTAAAAATACATCTGTCTTCCTAAAATAACCACAAGCCTATTATTTTCACTAATAAATTAGATTATACTGCATAAAGTCCTGAAGATTACTAAATATAAAAGGCCGTTCTGACTTATATTATTATTAAAGACTGATTAAAATACTCATTTTTTCTTCTATTCCGTTTTTGGAAACACCTGAAATGAATGTATTTATTCGTCTTCAATTAAATTTAAGATCTGCTGGTAATTTCGAAGTTAATTGATTATTAGGTCGGCGTTACTAGTTTGAAAAACAGTAAATGGCCAGTATCGTCTATTTTATTTAGTTGAGTAGAATCAAAAATTGGCATATTAACACTAAAAAATAAAGGCGTTTACTTAATTACCAAACAAAAAGGGCGTTTCTAGCTAGAATCGTCTTTTCATTGAAGTATAAGAAATTTTCTTGTATTTTTTTTACTAAAAAGAAGATGAAAATGTGTTTTATTAAATATAAAACGTAAAATTTATTAAAATAAATTTATAAATTCCGTTAGGGCAAACCATAATACATACTGTCGTATAATAATATACTTCATTTTTGTAGTTTTTTTAACACATTTTTTTTGGTTCAAATGTTAAAAATAATTTAATTACAAAATATTTCTATTCTCAGTTTTTTGTTTTATGTGGAAACGTATATAAAACTGTAATCGCCCGTTTTGTCAAGAAATCAACCATTGTTTAATTCTAATATTCAATAGATATATATTCAGGCACCTGGCCCTTACAATGAAATTAATTCACACTACATTAATGTTATGTTGGAACTATTAAATATTTGAGTTACGACTCAATGTCAGTACTTAATTCACGAAGGGTTAAATAATTAGTATGGATACTAACTCAGACAAAACTGACTGGCATTATAAATTGGCTAATAAAATTCTTTTACGGTTAATACTGAATAATTTAAGTAATATTTCAATATGTGGAACAGTGGAGATTTATAAAATGTCTACTTTCTATTTATCGTAAAAAGTTCAACTACACATTATTAATGTCACCCTTTTGAATCAATCAATAATGTTCGATTGCGTAATATTGTTATTTAGGTATCATAAGACTGCGTTCCAAGTTATATTATGCTCCCTTGATTAATCAAGTCACGGTCAGGTACCCTTGAAAGTCCCCTTTACAGACAAAGAAGAAATATGTTTTATTGCATAGGTAATACAACATTTTATTCTACCATTAATTTTAGCTGAGAAAAAAATATTACAGTCGATATTCGCACCGTCAATGGTGCTATACGTAAAAAAAAACTTGTGATTTGAGTGAAGTATGACATTTGATAGAATTTGGAATTGCCAAACTGCCATTAAAATCGCATACAGAGTGCATAATGTCACTATAACATGATATTTATCTACTGTCATAACATATTTTATTAAGTAGGTATCAAAAAAAATAGTTAAAGGTATTCTTTAATGAAATTGTTGTTGTTAAATATGTATCACAGTACAAATATATTACGTACATTGTTTTATTGGAAATTGGAAAAGTCGAAAACCTTTTCTCAGTTTGATGTATTTAGACTTGTGGCACTCTGGACGGGGGAAGTGCAATATTGGCTTGGTAAATGGCCCTGTAAATGCCTAGACTTCCATATTCCCTTCTCTAAAATGTTTTCTATCCCTGTTGTGATTTGTTTATCTTAATGACTCCTTTGTGGGTGAAATACAGGCTTTGGTCTTTAAACATTTGGACAAACTCAAAATATTGTGATTATGATATTTATTTATTTTTTAATTTGTATACGCCACTTTCATTATTACTTACTCGTGTACATTGAGATTTATATTAACCTAAAATAGATTTCGTAACTATTTAGATTATAAAAAAATGTATGAGAAGAAAAGAAAAATGAAAGAAAAAGTAATATGAGTCATTAAGGGAAATATTTTTCATCATCATCATCATCATCATCATTCCCTTTCCGAACCTAATGGTGTATAGGGCACTGCATTGTTACACCAACCGCAGCGTATCTTGACTTTTTTTATTACATGAAGGTAAGGTAATCAGTCTTACGCTACAGGTACCAGTCTAGGGACTATGAAATATTCTAGTTTAAAAACAACTTTTTAAATAATATTTCATATCAACCATGTCGGGAATCGAATCCGACACCTCTTGCATGGTAGGCAAATGCGCTGACTATTACACTACGAGCCCGACATATTTTTAGAAGGGTGCTAAAAATTAAATTAAATTAACAATATTTTGTTTGTATGGAAGGAAAACCTTTTTGAATTCACCAACAGCAGCGTATCTCGATAATTATGTATTGGTAAAATGATCAGTCTTACGCTTCATATGTCAGTTCTCAGTCGATAAAATATTCTAGAGTTAAAACACTTTTTAAAATGAATATTAATTTGACCATGCCGGAAATTAAAACCCAGACCTCTTGTATGGTGGGTGGAAATTTTACGTGAATATTTTTTTTTTGTAAAGATTTTAAATTATCGTGATACGTTCATTAAGATCTAAAAAATGGCAATTTTATTTTTATATAATTATCTAAATTTCGAGATTATTGCTGTTAAAAATAATATACTTACATATAATTCTAAACAAAGTTTAAAATGATTATTTTAGCTCTACCTTCCCGGTGATGTGTAGCTAGTACTCATTACACCTAATAACTTTAATATGTCTGTATATATAACTAATTCTATACCTATAAGGTTTTCGATACTCCTTTTTTTTTACATTAACATATCAGTTAAAATATTTATTTACTAAATAATGAATACTTATTAGGAAAAGAAAAAGCATTTTATCAGAAATCGCAAATAAATTACGAATACAATAAAATGTTATTTATGCGCCGCATGTCGCAGTGAATGTCATAAAAGAGAACCAAATATACAATTATCTCACACACTCTTAACGTCTCACTCTTGATACTACAGATACATTTAGGTGCGAGACAGACAATTTCACCCATCACATACGCAAACAGCAAAGTTCCTAGTACTTCTACCAGACGCCAATTAGTACTTTAGCAGCTCTCCGAATTTCGTTAAGGGTGGTTCTTTCGTTCGCGTTGAGACCACGAGCAAATTATTTTTTTCATGTTTTTAGCAATTAGAATAAAAATATAATGTGTTTTAACTTCAACTATCATCTACGAGGGAACAGCCAAATGTGAACCAAATGTTTTTACAGTTATTTACCAGGAAAAGGACAAAAGATCCGGTAAACTGCATACCAAAATAAAACAGGGACCGTTCGAGTAGCGTCTATCATCTTTTTAACCTTAATAATAAGTTAAGGAATACTATCATCGTTTAGTTTTTTATATTTTACTTTTTGTGCTGATACATGTTCACTGAATTATCATACTTACTAGTTCTTTTCTCAATGTATTATTATTGTGTTTTTTTATTATTTTTTATTGTTAACTTTTTAAAATCATTCTCATATTGTTGAAATTCCATTCGTCGATGCGTTTTGTAGCTGCAAGACTTTTTGTGATGATGGCTATCATATTATTTCTATCATATTATGTAAATGTTATCAACTATCAAATATCAAAATTTAGTAAATGGGGTCTAAAATTTCAACCGTCCATGCGCTCAGTAGCTGCAATACTAACTTCTATTTTCATAAATTGGCTTTTTATTTCGTTTTTTAAAATATCACTCAAACTCTAAACTTCATTGTCAAATAAAATGTTTAAAAATAAAAATGTAAATAGGGGCTAGATTTCTTACAGTCCATGCGCTCTGTAGCTGCAAGACGTGCTGTTGTCTAGCTCTCATATATCATAATTGAAGACGAGGAACTATAATTCCAACCGTCCATCGCTCTGTAGCTGCAAGACGTGCTGGGATATTTATTTCTTGTACAGCGCCCTTGAGGTGGGTTTCACGAAAATGGCGCTATATAAATTATGCAAACATTATAACATTATAAATAATTTAAGAAATTGCCTATGAATGTTTTCTTTTTTCGATTTCAAATCTCTTCTTTTTTCGATTTCAAATCTCTGATTTTTTGCGTGTGTAATGACTACACAGCACCGTAACGCGCGTATTTTTTTGGCTCAATAATGGAAGGGTGAAAATTAATTGCATTTTTTCATGTAAATGACGCTGACGCTTAGTAAATTTATGTTTATATTCATACCAAATTCATGGTACAGTCCAACTACCCACCTTTTAATACAGGCCATTGTCAATAGTCGCCTGCGGCTGTAGTAAACCTCCGCGTGGGTCAGAAAATGTAACAAGCTCACAATTATGCTTACAGAATCATTATCAAGATCATATAAACACATATGATCTCCTAGTATTAGAAAATAACAACACATTATTTGTATTATGAAAATGTATTATTTTTTGTGTCCAGACGGATAGGGAATACAGATCTGCGTGTGGAATTATATTAATTAACCAACGATGGGCCGAGCCTAATGAGGCCCGCTTGACAGATTTTCACCAATGGAACCATTATAAAAACAAAAATTAAAACGTATAGTACAAAAATGGGAACCAAGTTTACAGTTTTTTGTAATTTTATTAAAATGAATAACTAAACAGCACCATTTTTATAATACGACCCCTTAAGGGCGCTTTACAAATGCATGGATATTGATTTTTATTTGTATTACGGATAACTTATCAAGCGTATCGGAGATCTCATTTAACCGTAGCCCGAAAAGCCGATCAACTGCGTCCCATATGGTCGATTTTTTTAGGCCAAGAGTACAGATTCATTAATACCCAAAGGGCCGAGTCTATTAGCATGTTTTACACACCATCAGCTAACTGTTATTATTTTAAATTTTAGAATTATCACTTTTCAATTTTAATCGCTTAATCGCCTAACTTTATGGAAGTATTATTTTTAGTGACAGATTATTCTTTATTACCTAAGTTTAAATTACTCTGAACAACAAAGAGTAAATTGTAAGCGAAATTTCCAAGTGCTTGAAATCAATAATATGAAGCTCAAACATTTAACAGTCGTAGTGTTGCCTGCTAGTATTAAACCATTTACTATTTTGTCAACTTATTCTGAAAATAGTTTTAAAACAAAGCAAAATGAACCAAATCCACCAAAATACCTATCTGAAATGCATCAAAGTTGTGGAAAAAATTTTACGGCAGGTGTCAATAAATAAATAAAACACTAAGGAAACATTCTGGGTAGAAATACAACATGGCCTTCACCTCATTAAGGACCTTCTAAAGTTCTTTGACTCCCTCTGGATGTGCGTCTATAATGAGAACTGGTTCTGTAATTGTACTCACTTACTTCTCTGGGTCACCAGGTCCCAAGGAGAGTAGATTTATTGTTATGACTTGTAGAAATGAATTAGCAAAATCAGCTTTAACTATGAATTATTATCGTCTATTGATTGTAAAAATCATTCTTGGAATTGAATGCATACGTGACCTTTCGCACGTAAGTTTATTTATTTTAAGGTGAAATTTTTCCTTTAAAAATAGGTAAGTTAAACTGTTGCAAACACTTCTTGGTTCCTCAATGAAGTTGATTGAATTTTTCAAATCCAATAATCAAATATCAGTCATTATACCTATACGCAACCGGGGCCTGTATTACAAAAGGAAGTTACGTGGTTTGTTGTTATGATTTTTTACACATCCTAAATAAGTTTACTAGCTGAGTTAGCTGGTGTAGCATTATTTTGTTTGAGAGAAATAAAAGAGTCACTAATCTAGCTTAAAAAAACGTAATTCAGTTATTCTTTACAGCCCTTAAAGGTCTCACTATTTATTTTCCCCCTCCCATAATAACAGCAAATAATGGTCGTTTTATAATGCTTGACAAACTCATTTCCTCTAAACACAAAAAACCTTCAAAATTAAATATTTTCATACTTATGACATGGACAAATATTTCAATTTTGGGGGCCATTTTTAATGATTTAATATAACAAACTATTGAAAAGCAAGACTCAGGTTGTGGTAGAGATGAGTTTGAACTTGGGACCACTGTGTCAAAAGTAAATTTTCAATGAACATTTGGTCTCGAACTGATAATAAATAGACAAAGTTTATGAAACGAGCATTCAACTATGCATGAGTTTATTTCATAAAATTGGTTTAAATTTTTTTTCAAAAAAAAATATTTTAAATAAGATTGAATGGCATTTATTATTACCATAGAAATTAACTACAAATCATACAATTTAGCCAGAGCCTAGCTGTCAAACCAAAAAAACAACTTTTCTCTGTAATGCCAACTTAACATAAGCAGAAAAATATGGAGACGTTCTTAACCATTCCAGCTCTAAAGCAGGGCCCTAAGGTCCCCCGGGTAGCATATTTTTTCAATCACTTTTTCATATTATTTTTTGGCATAATCCTATCCCATAACGTGGAAAACGTATGAGAGTTTTTTATAAAAATATTCTAGCAAATCTTTCCAATAATAATTTTCATTGGTCTTTGCTTTCCTCCCGTGCAAACAGTTAAAATCATGATTCATAGTTTTACAGTTTAATAATCTTTGACATATTTGTCATTAAACACGTGTGTTTTTTGCTATTTGGGCGCAAATTTCCAGCTTTAAACACAAAAACTGGATTCCCGCTCGCAACCGCCTTTTTCAAAGTATGGAAGATATTTTTAATGGCGTATTTATAACATTTTAGCTAAGGTATTCCTGATACCTCCCTTTATTAACAAGTATCGGTTACCAAAAAACTAACTGGCAGTTTTTTTACCTAGGAGAAAGAGAAGACCGAAACTAAAGGGGTTTAATAACTGTGTTAGTAAAATGGGAATCAAATGTGGAAAAGCAATGTTCAAACGTTGGACCTTCTGATCAGGAGTCCATGACACTATCACGGAACCACAACACATTTAAAAACTATTTTTCACAATGTACAAGAAATATATCTATGCAAGAAAGGGACAATAATGGAATGTTGAAATGCCCACGAACAATTGAAAAATTTGCTATATCTATCAATTAGTGAAAATTTTCAAGTAGCGTTTTCTTTGAAGACCTTTAAAATGGTATTTATTAAGCTGGTTTAAAATAGGTTTATGAACGTTTATCACACATAATACTTTATTATTATAAAAATGTTACATAAAAGTGCATAGATGATCTTACGTTTTAGTTGATTGAATTCAGTTTTAAAAAGAAATTACCTATCATTTGCTCATCAACCGAAAAAAGACTACATTGGTTTAATTTTAAGCTTTGAAATATAAACCAAGAGTTCGTTGAACTTCAGAGGTTGTGTGACTATTCAAAACATAATTTTAAAAGGCTAACTAAACCAATTTTGGCTCGCTCACTAACCTTAACCGGATGTTGATAACCTTGCATAAACAAAAGCTCAGATCTCAGCTTATAAATGTAAAACTACAAATTAGGTTTCATGTATGAAAAATTCAACAGAATAAACTCCGGATTGAATTTGAAAATAAACCAAAGCATCATGTGATTTTTTATGGTTGAACTTTAGTATTTTCCTAAGCTTGGTAACGTTTTGTCAGCTGACTTTTAAATTCGATAGTTTGTATGGGACAAATGATAGGTACAACCTGTAAAAAGAAAATTGGAAGCAGCCAATACAAGTTTCTTTACTAAGTTACTAATAAGGAGAACGTCGAGGCAATTGCTTAATTTACTTGCCTCATTTACAATTTTTTTAAAGTAAATGTTATTTTGAAATTATCAAAAATAAATTACTGATTCGTCACTTACTTAGAAATAAAGTCTGTCATGAGTATTATTTTACCTAGAAATGTAATAAATTCGTATTTTTGTAATATAAACTAAAAAGGATTATATTGGATTAAGTAATTACAAAAGCTTTAGTTCCGAAAAATGACGTTTATTTGTTTGCATTAATGCTTTTTTTCCTCTATAAAAAATTTAAAACAAAAAAACGTGGTAATAGAAAATCAACAAGAACTCTGTACAAAAAAAACTTTTTTGAAAAAAAAAAGTTTTTTTTTGTTACTTTACATATATCAAAAATACAAGAAAAAGTCCCATACAGGCAGTCTGTGTGTGGGTATACTAATTCAATCAATTTTACGTTATAACAGGTATATTAAAATAAGAAAAAAAAAATCTTTTAAATAACAATGTTTACCAAATAAGAATTTCCAAGAAATTCTGGTAATTCAACTGTGAAGGCTTTACTGTCGAGAGACGGTGAACGATATAAATATTGAATATATTTTTTCATTTTAGTTTAGCTTTTATGAACGGCATTAGACTAATGAAATGTGATTGGAGTAATAACATTTTCACAAACGACTTGGAATACTTTGGGATAGATCTTTCGGCTTTTCGTAGATCTCTTCCCGACTAAACAGTGTGGGATGAAGTTGGATTGGCATGGTTTAGCTCGAAGTCTTATGTCTTTCGTTTGTACGAATGTATACAATTATTGTTTTGCCCTTGTTTGTCTTTCCTACTTAGTTTTATGTTCTTTTCGTTCAGTTTCTTATATTTATGTTTCTCATGTCACTGTTGTAATTGGCTTTGGCGGAATATATAATAAATAAATATGACAAAAATAAAAAATCCGCCAGAACAAAATAACTCAAATTTATTTTGGAAAACATAATATTTATACTCTTCGAAAAAAAACAATGTAAATGATAACGTTTGAAAAAACTAAGACTACTAATATGGAAAATTTCTCAGTTTTAATTATGATGGTTACAAAAGGGGAAAAGAAAATAGGAAGAAATAATATAAAATGTCTTCTTTTATGAACTTTTTATTTTCCATCACCAACGAACCCGCGTCCCCAGTAATGGTACAAAGGGCACTGCATTGTTTAGGTTAATGCAGCATAATATGCTGATAGATGTATGCTAAAATATTATCTCAATCATCTGTTACCTGTTAACTTCCTGAAGTTAAGGTGATCAGTGTTATGCTTAAGGTACTAGTCCACGGACGGAGAAGTATTGCAGTGTAAAACTACAATAAAAACAAATATCTCTCAAAGTCTTAAACGAGATATTATTATTTTATATTTCATTTTAAATCTTGAGGTAGGGCAGGGCACTCATAAACATATTCTTAAGTGAGCTCCAATAATAACATTGTAAATACATTTACTACAAAAATTGATTTATCATTTAATATGTTTCAACCTTCAGATTGAATTTTTATTTTTCTTAATAAATGTTTTTTCTTACATCGTAATATTTTTTTACTACCTTAAATAAAATTTAATTTTGTGCCTTTTTTCAAAATTAATGGCTAATCTCGAGTAAAAGACTTAAAAAAAATGTAGTTTACAAAAGTTGGCTTGGTGGTCAAGTGATTGACGCGTTTTTTTACCATGCTTGAGGTCCTGGATTCAAATCTGGATTAGTTGACTTAAGATATTTGTTTCATTTTTACTTTTGTTTTCTGTATAATGCAATGCTTATTGAAATTAATTTTTAAATATGTAGTCTGTCATATATATGATGATTATTAATTATCTTTTAATGAAAAAAGAGACTCGTATGTAGATATGCGTATGGACTTAAATAAACATTTTAAAATACTCCCTATCTATCCCAAAAAATTCCAAGTTGTGTGATGAATTGACTCATCTACACATTCTGGACATTGGGGCATAAAAACCAAAGTTGCTTTTAGAAGATTTTATAAATAGCAGAATTTGACTTCTGGTGACACGGTTGGGAACATGAAAAGAAACTGATTGCAACAGAGATGGGACATCACTTAAAGCATTAAGTATTTTGAAAATGCATATAAAGTCCATCTCAGTTCTACGCCTCTCCAATGAAGACAGATAAAGAGATTGCTCTTTTTCAAAATAGAAATAATTACCCCTTTGTAATCCGAGCAACCATGCCACTTTTCTTAGAAAACGGTGTTGGACAGACTCGATATTGTTAATATGAGTCCTGTAGAATGGAGACCAAATATGAGAAGCGTATTCTAGATGGGGTCGAACTAGTGAGCAATAAAGAGTTTTGATCGTACTAATATTTTTGAAGTATGCCGTCACTCTATTGATAAATCCGAGAAGTTTGAGAGATTTGTTTACAATATTATTATGAACAGATTTTGAAGAAAATTCAACTACCGACAAGAAATTATTTACAAACTTTTTTCATAGATGGCGCAATCCCCAGAACTTCTATCATGAGTAAAGTGGTTATTCAGTAGAACACCGTTTATCCTAACTCCAGCCACTCGGGTTGCCAAAAAATATCCTAAACATTATCAGCAAACAAATATGCATTCAAAGGAAATCTTTTTCATTTTAATTTACTTGTGCAATTAATATTAAAAGCGATGAAATCTGGCACTCATTAATCCGGGTAACTCGAGTTATTACTTTATTACCAGTGGTGTTAAAATATTGGCCTAAGTTTTTTTATTTTATTTTTTTAAATAAAAAAAATAATGAGACGAGCGTTATCTTCTAAATATTATATGTTCAAAATTAAAAGTCGATTTTATTAATTCATAAGATGTTTTTAATGAAGTTTTGTTTTGTTTGATAAAAAAGTACACACAACATATCTGATTCCTATTCCGAACGCTCTCGCGGCCGTTGAAAATTATTTAGCAGCTTGTATTTAGTACGTAAATACGCGCAATAAAAGCGGGTCCTACGGCCGTAAGAGCGTTTAGAATACCAGCCCCAGGCGATAATAGTGACAAAAGTCCACATTTTCTTTGAATTTCCAATAATATTTCTACATATATTTTCCATCCGCATAATTATTTACGGCTTGATTCTTAAACATATTCTGTGGCTTGGATCTAAAGAACTACTTTAAGTTTTTTTTTTTGCGATCATTTTTTATGGCCAATCGTTGTCATTTTTAAAAAAAATTACTAACATATTGCGATAAAGATTAAGATATTTGAAAGACATCTTTGATTCTAGTCTTTTTTTACAAACACTTGGAAAAACTAAAAATGTTGTTGATATATTTGACTATTAAACCTATATACATTTTACGTTGTAATGTTTTTGAATTAATATTCGTTTCCAGGCATTTGAAATAATTTTGCAAACATTGACTCACATAATAATCCAATGCGTGTGGTATTCACATAATTATTTTGTTAACGGCAATTTCCATTAAATTAGATATATTACTTACTTCGTGCGTTTCACATTATTGATAAATGTCTAAACTATGAATGATCCCAGTCATATTAACCCTTTAAAGCCGAGAAACAATAAAAAAGTTCATTTTTGTTTTTGAGGTAAAATACTTTCGACATGTCTTATCCTGAGAAAGAAGTATGAAAAAGTCCTTATCATACAGGGTGCGACATTGCTAATTTCTTAGTTTTGTAGGTGGATAAATAAAAAGCTATTCGAGGTAAAACAAATTCATTTTGTTTCGGAAAATGTCGATTAATCTTATGTTGTTTTGAAAAGAACGTTAGACAAGTGGTGCCTATCGTTGTCTAAACGTTGTTGCAAGAGATCTCTGAATTGTCGCACAACTCTCTGGAGCATTTTTAGGGTAAACGGTGAATTTCCGAGCGGATTGACATCTTCCGGTTTTTTTGTTTCTTGGACGATGTTTATAAACTTCGACTTTGAGGTGACCTCCCAAAAAAAAATTGCAGGGAGTCATGTCATTCAAAATTCACTGTCTCAGCCCGATTTTCCTCTTCAAAAAGAAAGGCCCCTTTAATCCCGTTTCGTGACTATGCGCACAAAGCTTCTACTGCATAAAGCTCGCTAATTATACGTCCATACTATGTTTGCAACTGACAGTACTGACTAAGAATGCACCCAATACATAAATATTTTCAAAACATCAATACATCGCTAAAAAACATTAAATGAAACATCGATGTATTAATTTCTTTTTTCAAAATGACTTGATCTTTTATGCACTACTTTATCATTTAAATTTATAAACCAACCAGTTTTGGCCGCACATTGCATTTTTTTTAGTTAATTACAAACCAACATAATATGTATACCATGTTCACGGCGATTTTAATAGAATATGAAAACATTTATATAATTAAGCAAAAGTAATATATTGAATATATTCCTCCGCCCTAAACCCACACATGAACCCCCTCTCTCCTCCCTTGGCAACACCCACTCGTTCCCTCACTATGTGCTTAATAATATGTTAATATTTTATTTTATTTTAGTTTGAAATTATTCCTGAAGATGGCAATATGTTGCCGAAACTAATTGGTTTATAAATAAATAAAAGTAATAATAATTGAACCTATTAACTAACTTTGTGGTAAATAAAACTCCAGTATACAAATCCATTTGCTCCCCTCCCGATAAGAAACAGATTCTTAAAAATAATTTACAGTTTGCACCGTACAGCCAATTTTTTTGCGACATGTTATGTTAAGTCATCATATTGCGTGTATTATTAATTAGTAAGACAATCTTCAAGTAAAAGTAAGTAAAGAAAATTTTGAACCTGAAAGGTTTAATCAAACGGTGTTGTAAAATTACTCTGTAATTTTCTCGCAATAATAATTTAGAATAGTTTAAATTTAATCAAGGCCTTGCTCTAGATTATAATAGTTAACTGACCAAGGGGTATGATAAGAAAACGCCGGTTAGCGGATATGCTGTCATTCAACTTTATAGAATGTTTAGATATATTTTTTTATCTTTACTAGGATACAAAGATAAAAATAAAAGGAGCCCTAAAAGTGACGTAGCACTTAAAGTAAAAAAGCTTTTGTTACAAGTTGATTTGTTAAAAGCTAAGTCCATTTTATATGGGTCATAAATCTGAACAATAAACTTGTGACAAATTTACACAAAAATAATTAAAACTTTATTTAACATATAACACAGATAGAGAACATTCTGCAAATGCCTAGATATTCATATTTGATTTTCAAACATGTTCTCTAGCTGTATAAATAAAATGTTAATCTTGATAACTCCCTGAAGGGTGAAATCTAGTTCTACAAACATTTAAACAAAAGCAAAATATTGTTGAAATCTTTTTTGTTTATTTATTTATCTAGGAACAATCACAGATGACAATTAATAATTTATGGACATATGGACAAAACATTACTAGGTAAGTAATTATTTTGTAACTGGAGGATTTAATGCATGTTGATGCATGGAAGCTCCTACCCAGTTGGAGGTTGACAGAGAGAAAGTATTTTGGGTTTCGATAGGTGTTTATTATATTTTGTATAAACAGAGTAACTGCGAAAAAGTTACATTAGTGTACTGAACACCACACTACATGTTGTAATTGACTAATTGAACTGGGTAACTAAGGATGCGACTGCTTAGGTATATAAATTTTCCAGTATTTATTTTACTTCCTAGTGGGGTCTCGAGGTTATGTTTTATTTCTCCAGTTCTCAGCAATTTGATTTCCGATGATTCCGTGTCAACAATTTGCCATCAGTAATTTGGGTGTTTTGACAGCATATTTAAAAAAAAAATTCAGGAAAATTCAAACGGTGGGAATGATTGGTTAGATTTTTTTTGTTTGTTTTTCTATAAATAAAGTACTGTAAAACATGACTTTAAATAGTAAGCGGCGCATGATTGCATGTGTGGACAATATGCCCCTAAATAGAACAAAACATGTGATATGAGATTTCTTGATTTAGACCATTTTATAATTATTTTTTTAATGCATGTATAACGGAACTTTTAAATCTAAATGGAGTTGCCATGAGATAAAAAGTATTGTGTATTGTGTAAATCAAACGACCAGTATCTTGAAGTAACGTTGAAAATAATAATTATTACGCAATTTATCGGTATCTAAAGGTGTTATTAAAAACCTTCACAAGTCTGGAGTTGTTGAAAATGAATAGTCGATAATTATGATCAACATTCCTTCCAATAAAACCTATCAAGCTGCCGTATTTATTAAAGCAATTTATTTCGAATAATGTTGATAAACGACGAGTATATTCTGTTCTTTTTTGCATTGTGTTCGATTTCCGACAAGCTTGACATTAAATAATACATTTTTAAATAAAAAAACATGTAATTTTTTTTAAAGGAATAACCCGCTAAGCCTCTATTTTAAGGCTTGTCAGAAGGTGGGATAGAGGGGATATGGAAGGAGGTAATGAAAATACATTACAACACCCAGACTAATTGAGAAAAAAAACTTTCTTGGATTTTTCTTGCAACTGGCGGGAATCGAACCCGCGACGCCAGTTTTACACTTAACCGTCTAACCAACTGCTCCACGGCGCCTGTCATGTTATATTTGAAGCACTAACTTTGTGGTTATTAATTATAATAAAATTAATAAAAACAACCCTGTTTATAACCACTTCTTAACCTAACCAAAAAAAAGTGGTTAAAAACAAAGATGTTTTTATTTATTTTAATACAGTTATTATCTCGATCAGAATATAAAACTTTATACTTTACAGGGATCTTGTATCCTTCGTGTAGCCGTAATGTTTTTTTATTTGTGTCAATTGGTTATCAAAATTGCATATTATAAATATCCCAACGGAATGAAATTACATGTTTTAAAACCATCATTTTTTTGTTGATAAAACCCCCAAAGAAGATACTCTTTATACGTATATTTTCCATGTACCAGTTATACCAGATATATTTCAAGTCAATGTCCTAAATGCAGTTACTAGTAAGGACAACAATATCTTTTTACCATAAATCTGAGTATGATTTCACCCTTGTTTTGTATTTTCGATCAGTTTTCAAGTAATTAATAATTTTTCACGCGTTCCCTAGCAGGGTAGTGATTATATTATATTACTAGGCATAACAATTTTTAGCTCGTTTTTTTTAAAATCAATAAAACAATGACTAAAAGGTAAAAAATAAACAAAAGAGAGAAATGTTTTTAAATGTGAATGAGGAAGTTCAGTGTTTTTTTAATTTGTTAATAGACTATTAGACTAAGCCAAAAATGTAATTTTTCTATATCGTATTATCGGCGCTATGATTTTTTAAAGTTTTGTATTGTCTGAAATAACTCCGCGTGTTACGTCAGAAGTTGTTCTTCGTTAGTTCTTGTAATTGGTTTGTTTAGAGCAAGCCAACCGGATATCTTCTACAGCGCTCATATCATTAGTTAGTTCATATGAACTTGTAAAGTCGATCAAAGTAGTGCATTTAAAAAAATATTTTTTATCATTTTATTAAGAACATAAAAAACTTTTTTATTTAAGGAGATATAAACATCAATATAATTATAAATATGCACTCACAAGCCAATGAATACCTGAACATTCTTGGTACATATGGATTCTATCCGGCAATTATGGTACCCACAAGGGAAACGGAAACAACTAGTAGCTGCATTGATCACGTTTTTGTAAAAAGTTTACGACATACTAGGGCAGTTGTTTACAAATGTTGCATAACCGATCACTATGCAAACATTTCAAGTATAGCAACCTCGACACCACCTCCACCTGACCGACAATAAAAAATAAAAAAATATTGATTACAATTTGTTATTCCAAAATATAACTGAAGAGACCTGGTCTCCAGTCTATTCAAATAACGACCTAAATATTTCTTGCAAACACTTTGTTCATATACTCGATGCACATATAACAAATGCTACAAGCATCACAAGGAGAACATTGTCAAAGAAACGTAAAATCAGACCTTGGATAACAACAGGACTTATCAAATGTGTTAGAAAAAGAGACTAACTTCATAGATACTGTATTAATAATCCTACTGATCAAATTCTAAATCAATACTTTAAGAAATATAGGAATAAATGCAACAAAACCATAAAAAATATTAAAGAGGAGTACTATAGACATAAGATTCTAGATGCTTAAGGTGATGGAAAAAGAATATGGCAAATCATAAAATAAATTTCTTACACATCTGGGATAAGAAATTCTATAAATGATATTAACATAGATGGAAAACCGTAAAACGTACTGCAAAAACCCTGATCAAATTGACAACCATTTTAACAAATTTTTCGCAAACATAGGATCTGATCTAGCTAATATTATTAAAAATAGACTGAAAACTCAGAACAACAATTGGCATCGCGAATAAACGGCTCTAATATACCGTACCCTCCATGTATTATTTCACCCACTAATCATGAGGAACTTACTGCGGTTATTTCTTCGCTAAAGAATTGTTGCTCTTCCGGTACTGACAATATTACTACTAAATGTGTTAAGCACCTAAAAAACATAATCGCTTTTCCTCTTCCACACATATTATAAACTGCATCTTTAAGGAGGGAATTTTTCCCTAATTGTCTGAAGAACTCTGTTGTTCTTCCTATATTTTAAATCCAAAGATAAGTGTTCAGTTAACAATTACCGACCAATTTCTCTTCTTAGCGTAGTTTCTAAAATCATAGAATAGATAGTTAAAACAAGGTATAATTTCTTCCTAGAGAGCAATAGCATATTATTAAATAATCAGAACGGTTTTAGACAAAAAAGAGCACATCCGATGCGATAGCAAATTTATCAAAGATACTGTCCGAATGTTAAGATAGAAAAAGTATAACTATAGCTGTGGTCCTTGATCTAGCTAAGGCTTTTGACACTGTGTCCCACTCGATACTGTGTAGAAGACTATTAGAAATAGGAGTCAATGAAACTGCATTAAAATGGTTTGAAAATTATCTGACAGGGAGAACACAAACTAAAAAAATAATGGATGAGACGGGAAAAGAAACTAGAAGCCAAAGTCAACCAGGCGTAAACGGTGTGCCCCAAGGTAGTGTATTGGGTCCAATACTATTTCTTGTTTACATTAATAATCTCAACATGGAACATGGCAAAGCCATTTTTTTTTTTGCATATAATACCGTAATTGTTTTCGATGGATGCTCATGGAATGATATTTTTTGTAAGGCTACAGCAGGAATGGAAATGGTGAGAAAGTGGTTGGACATAAATTTACTTTCCTTCAATATTGATAAAACAAACTACATAACATTTAGCCCCAGTGGAGCTACCCAGTCACATCTTTCAATGTTATGCTTCATACTTGTAGTTTAAACCAAATTCCTGGACAAGATAAAGTGCCGTGTACCTGCTGTCCTGTCCCCTAAAAAGAGTTAATGAAATAAAATATTTGGGAATTATGATCGACAGCCATCTTAGATGGGAATCTCACATTTCTATGACTGTCAAAAAACTCCGAAAACTGATACATGTGTTCTACTCATTGAGAGGTTTTTTAGATTACGGAGCAGTTAAATCGGTGTATTTTACACTGTTCCAGTCGGTTGCGTCATATAGAGTGATTGGATGGGGTGGTTGTTCGGAGGTCATATTAAATCCATTGGTCATTCTCCAAAAAACAATATTGAAAATAATGCTAAAACTGCCATCTACTTACCCCTCTCATACTCTATTTGAAACAACGAATTTACTAACTGTCAGACAACTTTATTTTAGGGAAGTCCTTACAAATTTTTGGTCTTCAATAAAAAATAGAACACCACAAAATATTAAAACAAGATATGCAATGAGCATAAACTTTGGGGTACCTCTAAGTAGAACTGCCTTTTTTCAGAGGCATTTTGCTGTATTGGGCCCTAGGTTTTTTAACATGTTGGACCCTGACATAAAGGCGTCTGTCAGTTACAATGTTTATAAGAAGAAGGTGAGCAAGTGGATAAGGGGTAGACCTTTTATATCCTGTAATTATTTTCATGGCAAAAATTGTGTTGCTTTTAATTGACAAAAATCTCCTTATTGTTTTTATGTATATTTTATTTTTATTTTTTATGTTTATTAATTTACATATATTTTATTTTTCTTATTAATGCTAGTATTTATACGTATCTTTAATTTTCTAATTATAAATGGTATATTCTGTAATTTATTTTTGTTCTTTCTATTTCTAATTATAAACGATATATTTTCAAATTTATATTTATGCTTCAATTTTTATTATTATCGGTATGTTTTCCAATTTATATTTTTGTTTAATTTCTTTATTACTAATGTTATATTTTATAATGTGTATTTATGCTTCAATTTTTATTATTATCGGTATGTTTTCTATTTTATAATAATTATGTCTCATTTTTTTACTATTAATGGCATATTTTCTGATTTATTTTTATGATTCAATTTTTATTATTATAACTTGCATGTTTTTTAATTTATATTTATATTGATTTATGTTATCATTATTCTTTGAATTTATTAAGCATCATTTAATTAAATAATAGATAAAAAAAAACACATTTAAAAAATAAGGTCCTTCCTAAACACAGGAATTTCCTAGCTAGTTGGGACCTCAAACAAAGAAACTCTGTAAATTTTAAAACTGTGAAATACATAAATAAATAAATAAATCAATTCGTTCATTTTCAAGAAACTTGCAATGCTCTAATTTTTAAAGCGCGCAAGAAAACTTTCTTTTGTATCCAATTTCCCGTAGGGCTGAAGTTCCTCATTGGTTCAGCCGGATGAATCTTACCCACACGATACAGGTTTCAGCTCTTTTACTTCACAAAAATCAACAGATGGAAGTGTTGTAGAAATGTGGATTTTTACGCATAGGCAGGATGGTGAATGTTACACAGTGGGAAAAGTGGCCTCTCAAACCAGCCAATGACAGGTCATAGTTTTTTTAAATGCCCAGAATTCTATATTTTATATTTTTCAGGACTCATGACTTGTCGTTGGCTGGTTTAAGTGGCCACTTTACGCACGGCGTAACATTGACCATTTTGTCATTGTTTGAACATCTCAATTTTTTCCTCTATAGGCGTTGTCTGGTATGTGAAATAATTTGATCAGATAAATCTCTTTACAACAATAAAGGTTTTAAGAATTTATAACAGATGGAAGAATTTAAGAAATATGGATGTTCAAACATACGCAAAATGGTGAATGTTACACAATGTGTAAAGTGACCACTTAAACCAGCCAATGACAGTCATAAGCCTTGTCAATGCCATATATGTTATATTTGTATTTAGATACAAATATAACATATATGGCATATTTTAGAATAGCTATTTGCATATTAAGCTTAAAGTTAAATAATTGGTTTTTTTTTTTCGTTTTTAAATTATCCTACTTTCTTGAAGTAACCCATTTTTTTCACTTTGATGAAACCTAAAAAAATTTTAACTTCAAATATTATTTAACAGAACTTTGTTTTGTGCTTCTTATCCTAAGCATAACTCTTTTTTTTTACTGTAAATAAATATTACTAAGTGTCCAAAGACCATTTAACTTTTGGATTGGATAAAATCAAATCACGTTCAGAAATTGGTTTGGTCATCAATTGAATATTTATAAATAAAAGTTTTAGGAATTACAGCCAAATCGTTGTTTGAGGAAAAAAACAAGTCAAGTTTCACTAAAAATATAAAAAGAACATATTTTTAAATACTCGTACCTATCCTTGATCCATGACAAAAAAAATAATATTTTGTTTGTATTTTTAATGGAATTACATAACAAAAAGTTTTTGGCCCAATTTAGATATGATTACTTCTGATAATAAAATACCATCATGTCGAGTGAAATAATTTATTTATTATTCGATCGCTTGAAGACTATGTACAATACTATGTAGCCATATTTTCATAAATTTATAACTAGCAGGAAAATTCAATATTCTCCACTATCACGTTTAAGGATTTCGTTCGAAAACAGTTTTTTAAAACTTTATTTATGGTAGTACTGAGCTGGAGCTTGAGCGTGAGCCAAAGCTTTTCCGTACACTGGAACGGAAGTCTGGATTCTCTCGTAGCTTAGTTTGGCTGTCTTGATAACAGTAGGCTCATTAACGATTACCTGATCAACCTTGGTGGCTGGTTGAACAACGTCGATTTCTTGAAGGGTTTGCACTGGACGAGATACTACGATTCTGCGGGTCTTCACTTTCTCTTCGATCGGTTCATGATGAGGAGAGGGAGTAGCAGACAGGACGCGAGCCCTTGAGATTCCAGCATCTCCAACGTGCTCTGATGGTCCGTCATGACCGAATCCGACCTCGGCTACACCTCCTCTGGCTGTCAACAGCTGGATGAGTTTGTGTTGGTTGGCATGAGCTTCCTCGTGGCTTAAGTGATTCAAGCCCTTGACGTTATTCTTAACGATGACGGGTTCCAAAGGGGCTCCGTTAGAATGAGATTCTACGATAACCTGTTCTTGATGAGCGTGAGCAGCTCTGGCTTCCGCTTCATGATGAGCATGAGCATTGGCCCTAGCGAGGGCTTTTTGATGAGCGTGAACTTGAGCGCTATAGTTTTCTCTAGCAATAGCTTCTTCGTATGCGTGAGCTTCAGCTTGAGCTTGGTGGTTAGCCCTAGAAATAGCTTCATGCTGAACATGATCGTTGTAGTTAGCGCGAGCAACGGCTTGTTCGTGGGCAACGTGGTTAGCGTGTTCGTAGCTACGAGTGTCAGAATTAACAACAATAGCATCTTCAGATTCATAGTGGGGTCTTGGCGTAGAAGAAACTAGAACAGTATCGTGACTAGATAAATGAATAGGAGCTGGAGTAGAGGAAACTACGACTTGCTGATGCGCGTATCCATCATTTTGAATGTAGTGATGATCCAGTGATTGCTCGGGATAAGAATCGTGAGAGTAATGATTAAGTACTGATGGTGTAATAGATACGGTATGGGGGACAGGAGTAACGGCCACCGCGTGAGGAATGGGTGTTGATGCAACAACTACCGTGTGATCAGCTGAGTGGACAATTTGTTTGTGATGAGGATCTTCCAGAGATTGGATAACAGCAGGTCCCTTTTCATGGTTTGAAATTGGCTCGTCCAACTCTAACAATGCTGAACCAACAGGACGAATAATAGTACGCTCTTCAATATCGTAAAACTGCTTTTGGATGGCTGGACGACGAACCTGAAAAATCAGTGAGAAATCAGCAAATATAAATTAATCAAGGCCTTGCAACTTTTTAAACTCTATTAATCTAGCCTTGATACCATTTAGCGATACTGAAATCAAAATTGAAAACAACTTTTCAGATTAATAATTCTAGTTTGACAGCAGACGTTGTTAATTGATTAAATAAAATATACGCTAATCGATTTTGAGCAACAAATGTGTCGATAATGATCTAAAAATGTTGTAATGATATACCTCGTATTTTTGGGTCTTGATGGCGGGTTTGGCTACATTAACAACCTTCTGTACGACTCCGTGATGAGCTTCAATTTTCGTTACTGGTACATCAGCTTCTGCTGTTACATGATGGACAGTTGGTACCTCTACAGCTGGTACGTGATGAACTGCTGGTACAGCTACAGCTTCATGAGAGTATTGAATTGGAGAAGGAGTGCTGCCATAAGCCACTTGTTGGTGCTCATAACCCTGGCTGGAATAAGGGTTGTACCCTTCGTAGCCAACTTGCTGTTGTGTGTAGGCGATCTGATGTTGAGTGGAATAGGCTTGAGGGCCAAAAGCTGGAACCGCGGCATACGCTGTCGGAGAAACCAAGTGCTGGCCTTGGTAATATGTGACTCCTGCTGGGTTCAGGTAGGGCATACGTACGTTCACATGGCCCGCTGTGGCCAAATGCAGCATTGCTGCAACGGCGATTGTTATCTTCATCTAAAATTCAGATATGAACAAAAAATTACGAACTATTCAACATTCTATTATATTCTATTATTTTGCAATTTATCACGTTTAAAAACATATTTGATAATTGATTATTACTGAAACTACATTTACGCATGCACATAAAATTATGTTTGTATGGCGTCTTATTTTTATATCGTTACTTGAAGCCGGATACTTGACAAGCTGTGAACTCCGTGCAATAAATAATTTAAATATTAGAACCTACAATTGATATTTCAGTGACAGTTCTTTTTGCATCATTTGATGCGAATAAAATTAATAATAAGATACAGCATTGATTGTAAATTTTGTTTTTTTTTTTAAATAATTTAATTCATAATGTAGTCAACAAATTATTCATTTTAAAAGTGCACAATATTTTTTTGCCTATTTCGATGAAGAAAAACTTATTAAAATACCACAAAGAGATCTAAAAGCCAAAAAAATATATATATATATAAATATATATGTTGTGCATTCAAGGAAATTAAAACTTATATTGAAAGCGCACATTTGATATTTTTTTCTATTTAATGCAATATTTGTAATGCGGTATGTGTTTGTAACAATCATCATTATCATAATTTCCTTTCTGCACCCAATGGTACATAGATTACTGCATCGTTACACCAATTGCAGCGTTTCTTGATATTTTTTTGTTACATGAATGTTAGATGATCAGTCTTACGCTTTAAGTACCAGTCCAGGTACTAATTAATATTCTAGTGTGAAAACACCCTTTTGAATCAATATTTCATATCAACCATGTCGAGAATCAAACCCGAGACCTCTTGCAAGGTAGGCAAACGCGCTGACCATTACACCACGGGTAACAATAAACGATTATTACAAATGTTATGGGTTGATTTAATTTTAAGATCCTTTAAACCTTTACAATGCCAAACATATAGATTTACAGGAAAGTTTATCCATTTTTTCAAATACACAAATCATCGGTATTAGCCGCCGGTAAATTAGTCAATCTTTTATCAGCTGAACCCATCAGATAAGCAGTGAAAGTTAAAAATAATCTATAAATACCACTTGTCTAAGTTTGTTTGATTTATCTGTTTCAAATTCGATTCTTATTTTTGAGACAGTGAAGAATTGTGCCTATCATGTTTATGTTTTAATCCGCGAACCATGTCTTTCCTAGATCTTTTGACGTCACGCCTTAACAGTTTTTTGTGTATTTCAATTTATAATTAGCTTTATTTTACGCTACTTTGTACGGTTACGAAATTGATTAATCCAATTTTCGACAGATTCATGATCAAACATAGTCCGGAGAAAGGTGTGGTCAACGTTTGAATTATTATCTTAATGACATTGAATATTTTACTCGTTTTTATTGAGGTCAAATAGCAATACAAACAGATTGTATAATACCACAAAGATACAATTATTAATTTATGAAATATATATTTATAAAATTGCTTGTACCACTAGTGGAGCAGTTTCGTTCTGGTTTACCTTGAATTTTTTTTGTGTTTAAGTGCTGTTAAAACAGTGCCAAAAGGAAGTAAGTCGTTTATAAGAATTTATTTTATGATTTCGACCAAATTTAGTGCGTAATTATTGAAGTATTGGTTATTATAAACAATACGCATTGAATATTTTTAATGTTTTTGTAGTAAAAAACCAATGACAACAAAGGTAACGCGATAGAATAGGGATTTCTTAATTAAAAAACCTACATAATTTTGTTTCAAATTTGCTTCCTCATTCCGTTTTGTTTGTCATTTACTACGCTATGATCTTATCTATCATGTATATGGGGTTTTGCCAGCAAAAATCAGATCTCGGAAATGCAAGTTCTTCAGTACAGAGCTCTGAGAAACATTCTTGGACTGAAATGGGATTCTCATGTCAAGAATATCTACCGACAGACAAAAATTAAAAATTTCAGGTTTATCTCACTGTTGCTTTGAGCTAGCGATATATATATATATTTTTTTAATAAAATTATTTAATCTAACGACTGCAATACTAACCCTTATGACCCATAGACAATGAAATATTCCAAAAACATATGGCCGTCTTATTAGGAATTAAAACATATGTCAGTCGTATCCGAAAATAAAACATAAATGCGTCTTATCGGAAAATAAACCCAACTCTTATGGCTAGTAGCTAAACCTTAGAAACTACTACAGAGGCCAAACAAAACCATTAGTTAACTTATTATAAATATTTTATTTTCTTGTTTTATTTTTTTTACCAACAAATTGTTATTTGTTGATGAAACAATGAAAATCTTTAAGTTTGGTATTAAATAACAATCTGCGCGTTTGTCTACCATGCAAGAGGTCTTGAGTTTGATTACCGACATGGTTGATATGAAATATTTATTTAAACGGGTGTTCTCACGCCAGAACATTATATCCCTGGAGCGCAAGACTGACTATCTTACCTTCATGTTACAAAAATGATCAAGATACGCTGCGATTGGTAGACCAATGGGGTGCCCTTTTCACAATTGGGTGCAGAAAGGGAATGATGATGATTAAATAGCATTAATCTTAATTTTGACTGATTTCAGAAACCGTTTAAATTAATCTTCCATTTTATTAAAAAGACGTTTATGAGAAAATTTCA
Organism: Micrasema longulum; assembly: GCF_059751315.1. Lineage (NCBI taxonomy): Eukaryota > Metazoa > Arthropoda > Insecta > Trichoptera > Brachycentridae > Micrasema > Micrasema longulum. The sequence goes on from NW_028278075.1 coordinate 237,048, forward strand.
ATGAAAGATGATACCGGTAAAAGCACTTAAATGAATGTACTGAATTTAAAGTGAAACAATAGTTAATAAAACTATTTTACACAAATTAAAATAAATTGATAAATTATACGAAAATATTTACGCAGCGGAAACATTACGAGTATGTTTTAGTATATTTCCATAGGTATTTTGTTTTATCATACAAATTTGAAAAAGTTCCTATTTTGTCTATTTGGTAATGAATTACATTAATATTTAAAATTAAAAATAGGTTAAAGATTCGGTAAATCAAATTATTCTTATTGTACGCGAGGAATGCAGCTTTTTCAACTCAATATTAAGCTTGCAAAATCCACAAAAGTTCCCGGAATTCACTTTCCACTTTTAACACAAACAATGCACTTTGACGCACTTATAATATTGTGACACTAAAAATGACAATCAATTTTTTTTTATTAATCAATCCATTTAATATGTACCTTAGTGGGGTTTTATTGGTAGTATAAGTTTACTTGTGAGCAAAAGTCATATTCATGAAGGCTTTTTATAGTTTACTAGGTTCCACGTCTTAGCGGGAGGGACAAACCACTATTAAACGAATAATTCCGTCACCTATTCGGGTCACATAAAAAGCTTACAAAGCTCAAAAAACGTACTTTCAATATTCATTGTAAAATAAATATTGTAATCAGGAATTATATGAAAAATGATTTTTACTGTGAAGTTTAACATTTAAATTTATAATTAAAACTGTCACATTGTGATTTTCCAGATTAAATACTGTAACTACTTACGTATTTAGTTAGTATAAAATCAATAAAATAAGTTTTATGGGCCAACCTTTTTCAGAGCATGACTTTCTTTTTCAACGTTTAAAAAAAATCGTATTTGAAAAAGTTAAACTAGCAAATGCAAATTAAAACTTCCCATTATCTTTTTGTAAGTGACATCAATATGGCTTACGTATGAATGGTTTATACAAACTTATTATTCAAAAAAAATTTTTTGTCAAACAGAATTTATAATTTACATTAAAAGCACTGATTCATATACTTATTTTTAATTCTGTGACTTGCTCAAATAAAGACTTAATAAAACCATAGTTTTCGTTATTAATACGTAAGGAGTATCGTCAATTTATTTTAACTAAAAATATAAAAATATTTTCATATTTTTGACACACAATTTGTTTTTTCAATCAAGTATTAATTAGCAATGCTAATTAAAATTAAGTTTTAAAACTAGGCGGTAGAAAAAAAAGTGGTTAAAAACAAAGTTGTTTTTATAAAGTTTTATTAAATATTTGTATATAACCACTTACCGACTTTTCTTTGTCTACTGGTTTTAAGACGTACCCGTCTTTTTATTAGGACACCAAATCAACCAACATGCAAAACCCACTAAACACCTTTACCATAGTTGTTGCGAAAAGACGGGTACGTATCGAAACCGGTAGACATAGAAAAGTAGGTAAGCGGTAATTAAAAAATTTTGAGTTAAATATTTGACCACAAATTTAACGCTTGAAATATTAATAAAGTTGTTTTTTTATATATTTTATTAAAAAAGTTAATTTTGTAAAACCTAAATATCTTTCAACCTCTACCTCCACCTACACCTAATAATTCACAGTCCACTGCATCACAGATTAATTATATCAATGTATTATGACTACATAATTTTTCTTCATATACTTGACTGTTGTTTTTTGGCTTAGACCATAAATATATTAAATTGATAGTTAAATTACACAATAACCAGATGATTAGTATCTTAGCTGAATTGCAAGTCCAAAGTGGAGATGCAGGTATACCGATCTCAATTATATGTCTTCCTGCAAAAAACACCACTTGCTTACTTTAGAAGATCACCGTCTACTGTTGGACATGGGGGTGCTTCATGACATACTTAGTGGACGCCTTGATAGTCCGGCTCTTTTGTCGGAGTTATCTTTAAATGTCCCCAGCTACCGCACCCGTCACACGTCGAGCTCTCTATTTCATCTGCCAGCAGTTCGTACGAACTATGCTCAGAACTCTCCACTTGTACGTTTTGTTAGTGAATATAATTTGAACTTTCCCCTTATTGATCCATTTGATTGTAAAAAAATAACATTTAAAATGCGCGTCTTAAAACATACTTTTTTGTCTTATACTTAGTTTCAATAATAAAGTCTTATTTTATCTTATTTTATTTTATTTTATTATATTTTATCTCTAATTCTAAATATTTTAAATTTATTTATATTTTCGACACTTGACACTTGTGCAATATTTACACACATGTCCACCCTCATTCCAATATAACACCCACTTACTTACACTCACACAAACACACTAGTATGTATTGTACGTGTATTTAATGTATTTCTGTGGATATCTGTCATTGGTTTTATTCTCTGTATATTTTATTTGTTGTATTTTTGTTTAATATATTACTGTTGATATCCCCAATAAATATAATTAAAAAAATAAAATAAAGACTATCAAAGTATACAAGAAAAAAAACATTGGAATTAAAGTGGAAAGACGGGAGTGTTGTCAAGTTTCGGAAGGTGTTGACCTCGCTCTTTCATGACATTGTTCGTAGGGAGTCAGAAAGGTTGATGTATGCCGCTTATTGGAGATTCTTACTGGATGTCTAAAATAAAGAATAATTTAAAAAAATATATAAACAGATGGCAATCATGATGTTTCACATTATAAATAAATTGTCTATGTTTTATGAATGTATGTAAGTGTATAAGCATGGGTGTATGTACGTGTGTATGTATGTACATGTGTATATATGTGTTTATATATATGTGTATATATGAGTATGTGTGTATGTATTTGTATCAAAATGTGTATGCGAGTAAGAATATTTTTTATTAGTCTGTGCTCTCTATTTATTTGTTAACTTTTGTCAAATATTATAATGTAATTGCCTATCTTGGAACTTTGATATTTTTTGGTATTTTTGATAAAAGGTGTAAATAAATAAATAAATCAATAAAAAGTGACAATATAAACACGAGTATCATCATAATCATCATTCGGTATTTAATGCTACACAGAGCGCTGCATTGGTATACAAATTGCAGCGTATCTTGATAATTTTTTTTGCATGAAGGTAAGATATTCAGTAAAGGTAAGATATTTAGAAAGATAGATCAATCTTAGTTTTCAGGTGCCAGTCCAGGGAATTTGAAATATTCACGTATAAAAACACCTATTCAAATACATATTTAATGTCAACCATGTCAGGAATTGAATCCAAGACCTCTTGCATGGTACGCAAATGCGCTGACTACCACACTACGAGGCCGTCAAACATGAGTACAAAGATATATAATTTTTTCATGGTGTAATTTTATTTATTTATTTAAAACCTCTAGTACAAAGGAAAAGTTCATTGGTGGACTTATTGCTAAAAGCAATATCTTCCAGCCAACCAAAAATCTGACTGGTCAAAAGAAGAAATTGATCACAATTTTGTACTGAAAACCATAAAAATATATATTAAAAAATACAAAATACATATATTAAAATAAAATATTTTTAAAAAACCTAGTTAATTAATATAACAGCTGTTTTTAATTGGGAAATACGGCTTGAACATATTAACTTTAATATTTTTTTTTTCTTGTAGTGCACGGAATAACTCTTACTAAGTTCTCAAGAATATTGATAACACATGCAAGATTAGACATTTAGCAAAACTGTGGCTTGATTAATTAGTGAAGGTAGTGCGTCGTTTTAAATGTTTCCATAATGTATTTAAAGGAATTTGTGTAAAAATGTGTAAAAAAAATTCATTAAATTAAATAAATTAAGTATAAAAAAAGATACTTTATGATTGCAAGTTATTCACGTTTAGGTACTGAATTATTTCAGAATATTTTATTTTAATGTTACTTTTTGTACATATTATGTAATAATAATAACAATGTTTAGATAATTTATACGGCGCCATTTTTGTGAAAATCACCTCAAGGGCGCTGTACAATAAATAAATATCCCAGCACGTATTGCAGCTACAGAGCGCATGGACGGTTGGGATTTTAGTTCTTCGTCTCCAATTATGATATATAAGAGCTAGAAAACAGCACGTCTTGCAGCTACAGAGCGCATGGACAATAAGAAATCTAGCCCCTATTTACATTTTTTTAAATTTTTATATTTATTTGACAATGAAGTTTAGAGTTTAAGTGATATTTTTAAAAACGAAATAAAAAGCAAATTTATAAAAATAGAAGTTAGATAACAACGAGTCTTGCAGCTACTGAGCGCATGGACGGTTGAAATTCTAGACCCCATTTACTAAATTTAGATATTTGAAAGTTGATAACATTTACATATTATGAAAAATATAATATGATAGCTAACATCATAAAAAGCCTTACAGCTACAAAACGCATCGATGAATGGAATTTCAATAACATAAGAATGATTTCAAAAAGTTAACAATAAAAAATAAAAGTAAAAAACACAATAATAATACATTGAGCAAAGAACTAGTAAGTAAAAAAATGTACTATTTTTTGCACCACAACATACCTCGATGCCAAGTTAGAGTGGTGAATTACACTGTACACCCAGGCTTGAGAAAAATCACATTAAATATTTGTGTTCTTACCGGGAATCGAACCCAGAACTTTCCGTGTGTGAGTCAAGTGTCTTAACCACTACACCACGGAGCCACTAACGATGTTTTTGTTTAACGATGTTTTATTAAAAATAGTTTTAGTGGATATATTGTTTAATATTTTATTATTTTTATTTGATTCCTACTGTTCGGTTATTATTTCAAATATTCTAATACATATTCAATAACTGTTAGTTAATGTTTGCGAAGAGGCACTTACTGAATTTTCTGTCTACCGGTTTCGGCATACCCGTCTTTTGATCAGGACATAATTATACTTACATGCGAATCTCACAATTCACCTTCACCATCATAGTTGTTGCACAAAAATATAAAATCAATGTGCTGATAGAATACATGCCTACACCAAAAAGCACTGAATATGTGGATATGATTTTTTTAAATATATGCATTAAAATAAATATTCTGTGTATCATCTAATGGCATGTGTCCGATCAGCATGTTGATATCATATTTAAGAAAACTTGTATAGTGAAATTGAGATCTGAGTATAATTAGTCGATGAGTGGTTAATAATGTTTCATGAAATTTTTAAGCGCAAAAGTAATACTTATTGTTTTAAGTATTCATATTTTTAAATTCATAATTTGGTTTTTTTAATTTTTTAATAATCTAAATTAAAATTGAGCCCATTTTCCTATAACTCTGCTAAGTCCAATTGATTACTGGCAAATTATTATTATTATTTTTTTAATAAAAAATATTTTTTTAAATAAAAATGCCAATCGACAATATTTCTTAGTTAAGTTTAGTTATTTTATTTACTAACCAATAAGCGCTTTAAACAAAGTGTGACATCTTCTTGCCCAACAATATTTTTAATGCGTCTAAATGCTAGGATACGGGACTGGTTCCAAGCATTTGAACGTATTCCAATACTCCAACTTTATAGGCCTTGTATGCAAAAAGCTGAAGAGTTTTTAATTAAATATATAATCATCAGTAAACGATATTAAAAATAACGAATTACAAGAATAACGTAATTCATTGTAGCATTTGTAAATTCATATTGATTCATATGAAACGTCTATGCAACTCTAATTTAAAAAATCTAAATCAATAGAAAAGAGTTCGCGAACAAGCGTAAAAAAATTCTAAAAATAGAAATGAACAAATCTGACTTTCGTTAAAACAGTTCCGCGTTGACTGTTTTTTTGCCAATTTTTATTTTATTTTGTAGATTTATTCATTTTTTGTGTTCTATGTTATTTCGATAAAAAACGAATTCACCTAAATCAAATAAATTACAAAGCTACCGACCTTTTCAATTCTTCTCTAAAAAGAGGATTAGATTTATTTGCGTTATGCGTTTTGGGGCTGAATTCTCATTAAATTTATTGCCTGCTTTATATTCGTAATTAATTATTTAAAAAAATTATTACATAAAATCCTTTTAAAGTTCATATCCGCTTAAATGTTGAAGTCACATTCGGAAGAGTGTATCGTCTGTCGTCAGAAGTGTACAGTATTGGCTTTCCATTTTCAATGCAATTTAATAAAAATGTGACAATTATTTAACTTTAAACTCCTTTTTTACTTATTAAAATGAAATTTATTGGTTTAATTTAAAATATGAATTTCCTTTTACATGCTTAAGGCTACGAAATATCTTGGATACAATATAAGGTGTTATTACAAAACCTTTTTGTGAAAGTACTCTCCGTTATAGCTTAAATCGTGTGCATTTTGACAAGAATCAACCTATTAATATTATTTCATAAGCTCTTGCATAATCAATAATACTTTGTCTATATTCAAACGTCTATTTACATAAAGCCTTATTGACATTAATAAAAAAAAACATAAAACTAATTGTATAAAAACGCAAATTCCGCCATCATTGTTTAAACATGTCAAACAAGTCAGCGCGATTGCCTACCTCGGAAGAAGTCTCGGGATCAATTCCCGACATGGTTGATTGAAATATTTATTAGAACAAGTGTTTTTACACTAGAATATTTCATAGTCCCTGGAATGATAATGATGCATATACGTTTCTTCGTTTTGCCTGCTTTTATTTTTACAAAACACGTATTTTTTTCGAAAATATAATTAAAATGCAGTGCCACAAAGAAATGTATCAAAACTCGGTATTTTTACAAATATATACTACAAGTTAATTTACTCTGCCAAACAGTATGTCTCACTTCATACAACAGTAAAAACCCACACGGTACGAAAAAATGACACAGGGTGAATTAAAAATTATAATAATATAATTACGTTTTTATTATATTAATAAATTTGATGCCAGGCAAACGCAGCAACCAGTACAATATGGGACCGACTAATCTCCTCTCTAGTTCCTTTTGCAGGATTTTTACCAAAGAGTAGCAGCTGAATAAAATTTAAGTAAATACAAAATAAAATAATCCACCCTAATTTTATCGTGCCGTTTGGATTTGGACAATACGTGCGAAAGAGGCCTATCTTATAATTAAAATATCTAGATTATGCCACATTAAATATATTATGTTATTTGAGTAAGAAGAGAAGGTGTTCCCATTAAATGTAAATCAAGCTTATTTATCATCGGATTAAAAGTGTAAATGAGAAAAATAAACATAAATTCTCACATTAAATTATATCAACTAAAATCTGATTGTCTGACTTTACAAAGTTCGTGTTTATTAAGAATTATTTGCATAAATCTTGTATTAGCTCACTTTTGATGTAATCAAAAAAACATTCAAATGCGCATGAAAAAAAAGTATTCCGTTATTTGTTTAGTTCAAATTAAACTATGAAAGAAACAAGAGTCTTTCTATGCATCAAAATAAATAGGAGATTTACTATCCAGAAGTTTCAGAAATATCTATTTTGCGTCTTTTTTAACTATTATATAATATATAATTATTAGCCCTTTATAGATGTATAGAAACATGAGCTTTTTTGTTTTTCCCTTTCCTTATTTATAACTGGTACTGACAATTTGTACCAAATATTGTATTTCAATATTTCTATGATCAGTGTGGTGTATGTATTCAGTTTGTAAGTTTCACACCATGTTCATTGATATCTTTCGCGTAATTAATATTTTAGGGAGCCGGTTATCAAACTTAGGTAATAAATTAGAACTTGTTTTACTTGCTTTGAATTTCCTAAGCATCTACTATTGACTGCCGATTGCGTCAAAATAATCATTTTAGTATGCATACTTATTTTACTCCAGCAGGTAACAAAACCAAAGGTAGTGACAATAGTATTAAAATTGCTATGAAAAATCGTGAATTTCCATTTTTTAGTCGTTTTACATTTTTTTTTTCACAAAAATTTACGAGTTTATAATTAAAAATTTATTTAAAATTGTAAGTATTATGGCAAGAATGTCTCAAGCAGTGGCGTGCGTTTTTTATAAGCAAATACACAGTTTAGAGTTAGATATATCAAATTAAAATATTGTTTATTACTCGTAAATTCTGTGTGAAATATTACAATGAGTTCAACTGGCTAACTTGGTGTATTCAAAACTATTGTTTCATCTGTATATTTTTTTCTAAACCATCTGGAATGACAGAACAAAATGTGGCATTTGTTGCATATTTGACTTGGCTTAGATAATTTCAATATCAACTTCAAGCCAACAACATAGTGCATTTCCAAACCTTAGTACCAATAGCCCATCGTACTGACGTAAACTGTAGCTAATTTGATGGTTGATAATCATAGAATGGTTTTTGTCCGTATGAACGACTCTTTTAATCGGTGTCGAATTATTACTCTAAGCCTCGAGCCCAGTCAAACAAACACGAAATAAACATGATTTCCATACATTGGGACATATTTTTACTGCTTTTGTTTTCTAATAATGCTTCATACCACACACCAATGGCCGCATGTGTCGGAAATATAACATATACTGCCAAAATGACAAAATTGTATGTTTTTATTATACTCTCCCATCTTTTGCGAATAATCTCTTAGAAATAAATGTTAGTTTATAAGTACACTGGTACCACTTAATTTCCATTGTATTGTATATGAAATTAAAAAAAACATGTAAAAAACACAACAAATGCTTTCTATTTTGTGTAATTCCATAATTGAAGATATATATGCATGTGAAATTGCATCGAAGAATACCTTCAAAATGAATATTTTTTAGTATGTATATTTGTTGAATTATATTGTTAAAAAATAAATATCAAAAATTTGTTGGTATTAGGACATTTTTTTATAGGGTTTTGTGAGATATATGGTGCTACGACAAAAGGGAATTTTGTGTGAGTTTGATAAGGTCATATTAGGATATTTTAGGATGTTTCCAGTATCGTCTTGATAATTTAATTTATTTATGTACTTTGTAATGCAATTTGTTGTTCCAGCTCAAAAGCATGGCATGCATGTGGGTGTACATTTCATTTTAAATTTCAATAAAGGCTACTGTAAGAATACGAAAGGATATTATTAGAACACATTTTTTTTTGCCAATGAGAAAATTTTCAGGAAAAGGGCGAGTGATTTCGTTGTCCTTACCAACCCCCGGGCCGACTGTACCAGTAGATTACACATTTACGGGAGAAATGGATCCATACTGGTCAAGGTGCGGAACTCATGTCTGTGCCGGTTTTGCCCCGATCTAAGGGAAGGTAATTAATCCTTTACTAAACAGAATTTACCGGACGTGTCTGGGGCCTAAGGTTTTTGATTACGGGTGCCCCTGTCAGTGGACATCTTTTGCTCAGGACTTCCCTGAGCACGGAATATACGTTTTTTTTTTTTAAAGGAATAACCCGCTAAGATTCTATTTTGAGGCTTGTCAGCAGGTGGGATAGAGGGGATATGGTAGAAAGTAATGAAAAATACACCACAACACCAAGACCAATTGAGAAAAAAATCTTTCTTGGTTTTTTTTCTTGCAACTGGCGGGAATCGAACCCGCGACGCCAGTTTCACAGATAGCCGTCTAACCAACTGCGCCACGGCGCCTGTCAAACGCGCGCTTGATGAGGTAAAATTCCTCAATAGTTACAGTTTGAGTAGGTATGAGTGGTGGCAAAAGTTGGTTTGCAACCAGTAGTCTTTAGGTAAGTCTGCTGCTTTTGGGTGCGCTGCCGGTGACTGGCCTTAAGTGTCACCTGAGGGCGTTCTGGTGCTTCAAAGAGTAGCAACTAACGTTTCCTATCACTGTCGACATAAAGAGGTTTGAAATGGGTAAGGATTAATTTATTTATTTTACTTATACTTTCCCTTGTCCCTACCTTGTAGACGATGAGGGGGGGTTTTAGAGCAACAGTGAAAGCGACATTGAAAGTTGTAAATGTAAATATTTGTTCGCGCTTTTCCTTACTAAATTTGGTTAGTATATGATGAAATATAATTGATTCGTAATGAAAAAGAAATCGCTTGCTTGTATGAGTGAATCCAATGAAAGACATTTAGTCTTTAAAACGGATTCGGGTATGTGGTGGATGCTTTCAATGTCCTTACCAAGAACACAGGATAACGAAATACTTGTGATACTACTCCATCAAGGGTATTTGTGGTGAAAACACTGTTACAGCTTGCAATTAGTGAAAATATTTACATTTAAAGCATTAGAATAGTAAGGCATTTTTATTTATACGTTAAAACAACAATTTAGTTCTGTTATATGTATTGATTTTAAATTTTGAATCATAAATAAACAGGAAGTAAAAAAAAGAAATAATTTGAGTTAAAATGAAATTGCAAAAGACCTTATCTATATTTCGGCAAATTATATATTATTTAAGATGAAATAGAGAGATACTATCTCAGCGTGATGTATGGCATCTATTGAGCCATTATTAAGGCGGTAAAACAAAGATTATTACAAAATAAGAATGCAAAATCATATTTCAGTTTTTAGTAGACCAATCTTCTAAGATCTATACTCGCAGACTTTAATGACATATAATATGCAATTCCATACAATAAAATAAATTCCGTTATTTAACATTGTTTTAAAATAACAGCATCTACCTTGGTAGATGTGTTTTTATTACAAAAGAGATACTCGTGGTTGTTAAAAGACTATTTAAAAAAAGAGATTCGTTGGTCATAACGTCGTAAGTCAATTCAAAGTTAAAACGATAACTTGTCTGGTTTGAGTTATCACAGTATACACCATGTAACATTTACTTTTTTTATATATTCCTGAAACGCCATATTTGTTGTTCTGATTTATTTATTTAAAACCTCAAGTACAAAAAATAAGTACTTTAGCGGAATTCCCTTAAGCAATATCGTTTACTCAACCAAAACAGACTGGTCAAAAGAAGAGTTGATCAAAAATTTGTTCTACAAAACAAAAATATGTACATAAAAAAACGCCATCAATAAAAAATAACAGCGGTTTTTTATTTGGGAGATATAGCTTGCACATATTAACTTTGAAAATTATATTATTTGAAATCAGATAATGAGTATGGAAGGAAAGAGAAACAGGAACCAAGGAAAGAAAAGGGATAAAAATAAAATATTTAATGAAAAACATTTAAGTACAGGGAGTTCAGGATTCTGAGGATATATAGTAACTAGTAGATCCAACAGACGTTGTCCTGCTTGAACGTTGGCTTGCCTGCTATTAACTTGGAAAAATACTTTTCATTGATAAGTAGTTACCTAGATATTTGTTTGTGATTAAATTCCAAAACTAAAAATTGTTAATATTCAAATATTGAATTTAATTAGGTTTTTGTTTATGGTTGAATTCCCAAATATACAATCTATATTATTTTTAAAATGGCAGTCTTTTTGCAATCGTCAATCTTCGTTTTTTTCACCAACCGAGGGGTGTACTTATGTAGGAAAACGAATTTTTTTAATTTATTGAATTTAATATTATTTTAGTATTACCAAAAATCCAGTAAATATAAATAAATGAGTGGAAATTATAAGGAATTTAAGTAAAGAAGCTGATTGTGATCCTCAAAAAACAAATGATGTTTGTAAACATTCAAAAACAAACTTTTTTATACACAAAAGCAAACATCGTTCATTTTTTTGTAATTGCCTTCTCCTCGAATGCATCCCTGGTAGATCGATGAATAAAACATTTATTCTCTTTACTTCTTTTTAGATATTAGATTGAAGATTTTAATATCTACGAACACGCAAAGCGCAAAAATCTATATTTCTCTGAAAACCTCACGTAAATCGGTTAAGCCGTTAAGGAGGAGCTCAATGACATCATACGTACAGAGGAATTACATGTATAAACATGTTTCAGGCGTTTCTCGAAGGTGGCTAAAGAAGGTCCATTTTTAATGGCAAAATATCAAAAGGCAAAACTCAGAAGAATCTTCGGTGTTCGGTGGTTTGACTTTGTGAGGAATGAGGTAATAAGAGAACCGACGCAGCACACTTCGGTGACAACTGTCGTCAAGTGGAGGCAATACGGTTGGCTAGGCCATATACTGCGGATGCCTCCTGAGAACCTTAACCTCGCTTGCCTACTTTACAAGGCATCAGGTTCTTGAAGTCATATACGTCCACTGCTGACAGTTCGCCGGCAGTTTATGTCAGAACTTGGAGACGAGAACTTGACTTGGGAGGACGCAAAGGAGTTGGCGGCCAACAGAAATGCAAAAAAGCTCTTGTGGATACCATATGCTCCAGCTAGGGAGCGGACATGAAATGATGATGATGATAATGATGAATGTCGCATAGAGGACTGCATTGATATGTCAATGACAATCATAGAGATATAAAATATAGAGATAACACTCCAAACAAATCCGAGCTAAAACGTCGTCCCCAAAGGAAAGAAAATGAACAGTGGAGGGAGCAAGTATCGTCACGTCATATCACGTCGACTTTGACAAGCAAAACAAGAAGTACAGTAAAAAGCGCGGACTTTTTATATCGGTCTACTGTAAGTTATATTCAATATGTTGCTTCCTTCCGCATACGCGTCATATTTGTTTATCGTTTCCCGATACGCCCGACAAACTGAACAGGACAGAGACATGATATACCTTACGACTGGTAACATATTAAAAAAACGTCTTTTAACATTAAAATAGCGATTTTAAACAAGTCTTGATTCAGATAAAAACATTACTTCTCGGCGAAAGGTTATACCATCGCTTTTTCAATCTTTTAAAGATTGAATTGAGCAGTATCTTAGCGTACATAAAGACATTTTAGTAATTGCGAGGAGAAAAGTAGCTCGGGAATGCTCGCCGCAGACTAAAGTCTGTTCTATCAAACATATTCCAATTGACCGCAGGTTAAAGGAAGGTACGAGTATTTTGAACGCTCATGTTTACTCTAGTCATATACCTCAATGATGACAATGATTAGTTTTTAAGTAACAAGTGCATTAGTGAAAAGCTGTCTTTTATCATTTAAATTTAAAGTCTAAAGTAATTCTTTGCACTCTTTCATACACCATAAATAGTCGTCTTAAACTGATGTATTTTTTATAGTGCTTGAAACGCATTTGCCATTATACATTCAATTCGTCAAGTACCTCCGTTTAATTGCAACAATTCGCGAACAGTATATATATATATATATATATAATAATGCTATTCTGAGTCGACTCTACGTATTCCGCAATAACTATTCTGACATTGCTGATATTTTAAACATAAAGTTTAATTGATTTAAATCAACTCAATCGAATTATTTCAAAGATGGTGAATGGTAACTGACATGTGTTTGAAAGGGAAATCATCTTTTTTAAAGGTTGTCTGAGTCTTTTGTTATGTTTTTTCTGGTAGTTTATTGTGTAATTTCAGCCCTTAGTTTATTAGTCTCGATTGTTCTTATTATGTTCAAATTCATTTTATTTTGTTAGGAAATCAAAATGGCATTCATAAAATTAATAATTTTACTTTTCAGATTTGTATCTGTTTTTGAAGGCTATTTAACGTATCCCTTCATGTGTTTAAAAAATCCGCACATTCCGGTGCTGTGTAATCAATGCACATACAAATACGAGGGAATTATAATCTGAAAAATGCAAAAAAATTAGGCGATTGCCTTAATCAACTAAATTTGAAGTCTTAATTTAATATATAATTGCTAGAAACATTTGCTGATGCTCATAGCACGAGCAAACGGTCCAACCTTAGCGGAGCTCTGAGAGCAACTGAGTGTTTTTTGGCATACTCGTATAGGCTGGCCTACGTCACGCGTATTTTTTTTCTCTCACCCGCGAGTATGTATATATAGCATCGAGAGTGAGACGTCTTGAGTTTTTGAGACAGTCGTATATTCGTTTTTTTTACTTCATCGCCGCGATAATGCGACACATAGGTAAGCTTTTGACCGTATAGGTGATTTATCACGAATTTAAGATGAAATGCTTTTTCTGAACACAATAAGTGTTTACTATTTAATAGTTTTTTGTAGTAGATAAAGATAAATAATTTTTAAATAAAAATAACAATTACTTTATCTACTACATACACACTTAGATAATAGATTTCTCTGGATGATATCTAGTCTGCCTAACTAGGAACAACCTGTTTTAAGGCAGACATTTTTATTTAAAAAATAATCAATAACTACCTACTTGTTAATTTACTATACAGTTATACATTATTAATTTATTATTTAGGAATGTATTTTGAGTAAATTTTTCGATTTTTCTCGACCCAGTAACCAATTTAAATTTAAACCCAGTAACCAATTTTTTACAAATTTATTTAATTGAATCCAGGTCATGGTTTTGCAATCTTTGGGTAACATATTGAATATTTTGGGGCCCAGAAACCTGGAATTTCTTTGCCCGAATTCAGTATTTGTGATAGACCCCATGATTTATCCTCTAGTTTGACTTCTGGTAGTGTGGGAGTGTTCCTTTTGGGATTTGATAGAATAATTTACTTTCACATATATTATTATTCCAAAAATATAAAATTTCTTTATATCTACGATCTCAAATTCCTCAAATAACATGACGCTGGGGTACCTAAAGTAAATGTACGAGTATATTGTATACGTGAATGAATACCGAAGATCTTAACCAACAATAAATTATATTTACAGAGATATAAAAATTATTAGATGGAATGTGTTTTAGCCATGCATCAGTGAGATGAGAAGTGAAATGAAATATAGATGTTACCCGGTGACAAATTGCTTAAAAATCCGGTTTTTGGGATTAACGTGTATTTTTATGTTTTTGTGTAAAAAACTTCAATTGATTTTTTTTTAATTGATAAGACTTAAATGTTATTATATAAATCAAAAACAATATACATATATTTAATCTTATTTTTAAAAACATATCTCTGGTGTCAGATTTTTTTAAATATCGAATTAAATTTGAGTCTTAATCTTTAAATAATGATACATTATTCTAATATATGTTATTTATGAAACTAATACGTACATAATGGGGATAGAAAAATAAATTGCATCATAATCGTAAGAATATTACGTATATAAATGTTCAAGATAAATGACAACGGTCAATACCTATTTTGGCGTGTGTCAATTTTTTTATGTTTTACCTTCTACTTCCTTTCTTAAAAACGAATAGTAAAAAAACGCATTATTTGTGCAGTTTGATTAATAAGTAATTAAGTATTTATATTGAAAAACTTTTAGCTCTACACGTTTTTGAAAGTACAGTTGTGTGGGAGTTCTAGTTTGCATCTAAGGACATATACTTTTTTTTAAATGTCAAATTTATCGAATGACATAAACATTGAATTAATTTTTTAACGTGTCTCAGAAATTCAATGCACAAAATGCATTGATGTTAGAATACTTTACATGTTTATTGTTCGTAACATTATATTAAAGTTTTTCTGGGCTTAGTTCTCACTATTAGAAAGTAAATGTTGATTGTAATTTATTTTTTACCCTATGTACATTTTTAAAATACGATTTTAGTGTGTTTTTTACTTTGTTTTTTCTTTTTACTACGTTAAAATTTTTTATGTTATTTGTCAGTTATACATATTTTTTTAATATACCTTTTACTAAGTTTCTTACTATGAATTTGGTTTTTACCAAGTATTTTGCTTGGTTTTTAAATGTGTTTTTTACAAAGCCTTTTACTATGTGTTCTATAATGTGTTTTTTTTACTTTGTATTTTACAATGTTTTTCACTGTGTTTTCACTATGTCTACTCCTTCTCTTTTTCCACGTCTGCTTCTAAGTGGAGCATGCGGACATCACCAGTTGCCTCCAGGAAACCCTATCGCCAGCCAGTACTTTTGCCTCCTCCTACGTCAATCCAGCGCCCCTTAGTTCCGCCGAATATCCGCCGTCATCGACGGCCTTCTAGGACGGCGGGAGCCCGCAGGTTTAAAAAAAAAACAACATAGGTTTAGGTTCTCCTGAGGAATGCGCAGCACGTGTCCAAGCCAGGTCCATCGCCGCATCTTCAAGACGCTCTTTATAAGAGACTTGGACTTCAATATTAGCTATAAAATCAAACCACCTTATACCTAATATTCTCCTCAAGCACTTACTGTCAAAACTCAGAAGTTTGATGTTCTGGGCTTTGGTAAGGTGCCAAGATTCACACTCATATAAGAGTACTGGCATTATACAAGAGTTGAATAATCTTCATTTCGTTTTGACCGAGAATAGACTAGAGTTCCAGATAACACGCATTATGTTAAAAGTTGCTCCAGCAATTTCTTGGCGGGTTGCAAGCTCTATGTGCATGCTTCCATCCTCAGTTATGTGAACTCCCAAGTATTTAAAGTGCAGTCAGGTCAATTCTACGTTCTGCTTAAAACGTTCTGGCGGCCTTTATACAAAAAAACGTATTAATCACCTTCTGAAAATAGTGTTGATCACAAAAACGTCATTTCTCAACTTGCAGAAAAAACCCACACACCCACAGCACTCGAAATTTTTTACGGTTTGCATGTTGATGGGAAGATTAATGCCTTCAGAAATCTAGTTTTCCTCATCAAATAAAAGTGGATAATAACATAAGTCATTTAATTTTAAAAATCACATAATTTAAAAATACTTATAATAAGAAAACATGTTTTAATAAAGAATTTCACCTCATACATTTAAAGTTTAAATAAGGTATCATTTAATATTCGATCTAGTTGTTCTCTGCAAAATGCAGATTTCAGGTTGTTTGGTCAACTAGATTTTAAAAATCATCGAAATTCCTTACCGCGTAGTCAAATTATTTTTAAAGTCATTAAAAGAAATGAATTAAGTGATTATTTACAATTAGATACCCTATTATAAATATAAAGTAATATGTTCAATTTGTCGGCCTTGCGATGTAATGTTCATTGCATTTGCCTACCATGCAAGAGGTCTCGGGTTCGATTCCTGACATGGTTGTTATGAAATATTATTTAAAACGGTGTTGGTACCTGAAGCGTAAGACTAATCACCTTACTTTCATGTAACAAAAATGATCAAGATACGCTGCTATTGGTGTACCAATTCAGTGCCCTATGCATCATTATGATAAATGTGTTCAATATTAAATGACACAATATACATGTACATCAGAGTTTTACTAGAGCTGGCGGTTTTCTGCAAAATGCATCTAAGGTTGTGTTGACAACCAAACTTTAAAAAACATAAAAACTGGTCAAATAGACAATTAAATTTTTTATATTAGAAAAAAAAACGAATTCTTGCATTATATATCATATTTTTACGATAGAACATTTCATAGTCCCTAGACTGAAGCGTAAGGCTCATCATACAATTTATTATAAACATAAAAATGATCAAAGTACTTTGCGGTTGAGTACAAATACAGAGTCCCATGCACCATTAGTTGCGGAAGGTAAAAGATTGAATAAATAATATATTAAATAAATTGTTAATGTGACACAGTAGGTAAAGACGATGATCTTCAAAAATTGTGTGTTTTTTTATAAAATATTCATTAAAAACTCATTGGTTTAGTTTTACTTTATTCATTTTGACTAATATCAATTCGGCAATGTTTAAATTCATTTAGTGGGTACTATATCAACTTTAAGATATTTTTAACGACAAAATTATTAATTTACTTTTATTACAGCAAAAACAATATATTTATATAACGTACATTATTTTAAATTTAATTCCGATTATTTATTCATCACCTCAAAACCAAAGCCAACTAACCCAATTTTATCTCCCAGTTCTCGAGGGTCAAGTGTAAAAAGTGAACATATCATTACTAATTTATTTCACATGCGAGATTGATATTTCAAGTTTATACGCATAAGAAAATACCTAAGTTTTTTTACTATGATTTAAAGTGACATTTCTTAATTCTTGTTGAGGTTATACAGAAGGTTGTGTTGAACCAAAAACCATTTACCTACCTTAAATAAATTGTAAAAACAGTAACATTTAATATTGGCTTAATTGTGATAACTGTTTATCAATTTTAAATGTGTTATTCAATACAATATTATGATATGGTATCATTAAGGTCTTTTTTCGAGAACGCTGCTTTAAAACGATTGGTTACCCCGTATTCAAAGGCATGGTTTAATTAAAAATTATTTTCACTCATGATTTGAGTTACTAGTGTATACTAATATTTATGTGTAAAATATACATATCTATATGTTTATAAGAATTTTTAAAGTTTCAACAAATTTCTTTCTAAATGACTCTCTAGGGAGAAAATCCAGCTTGTTTTCAAACATTTTAACATACTCCAAACGTTGTTGAATTAACTAACTGGTAAAAGAAGAAGTATAAAAACCCAAAAATTTAACTGTAGAATTAAAAAATATTTAACTCTACAGTTTATTGTCTCTAACTTGCTCGCGACTTGATAACTTCTATCAAATTAAAAGGTAGTGACATTAAAAAGGTGGACAAATTTAAGAACCTCGGCAGCATTCTAACAGAGACCCTCGCCCCATATATAGAAATTAAATACAGAATTGAGACAGCAAGATCTGTTTTTAATAAAATAAAATCCCTCTTCTGCAATGCTAATCTCAACTTGAAAATAAGGCAAAGATTGGTAAAACGTTATGTGTGGTCTGTATTGTTGTATGGCTGTGAGACTTGGACTCTGAAGGTGAACACTATGAATAGGCTCCGGGCTTTTGAGATGTAGTTGCATCGCAGAATGCTTAAGATATTTGGACAGACTTGATAACGAGCTCAGAAGTCTTAAGTCGAGCTAGAACAAACAGAGAACTCTTAACCACCATAAAAGTTCGTATTTAAGGCATATAATGCGTGGAGAAAAGTTCCACTTGCTTCATTTAATTTTGAAAGGCAAGATTGAAAGTCACAGAGGGGCTGAAAAAGACGGATGTCCTGGCTGCGAAATGTACTAGACTGGACTGGCTTCAGGACTGTGGAGAAGATTTTCCGGGCAGCACAGGACAGAAATACTTTTGTCAGAGTGATTGCCAACGTTGGGAATACCTGACAGGGCACTAAAAGACGAAAAATCGCTAACTCATTGCGTTTTTTAAATAAAACATCAAATAATGCATTGTTGTAGGAAAACTGATACGCATGCAGTTTTTATTTCAAATTATAGAAGCCATTGTAGAAAAAACCCTTTCGTTCATTCAAATATTCACAAAATTAAGGATTTTTTTCACTCCCCCTACCTACCGAAAATCTAAAGAGAAAAGTTGATTTGTTCGTCTCTTGTTTTTTTATTTTTACATTAATTGTCGGCATTACACAAAACTAGCTTCTGGTTGGTTTGTTTGTTTTGATGCGAATTCTTATCATCCTCATATATAATATATAAGGCAAGTTTTCTTCACATTTCAGTTAAATTAAATAAATTTGATTGAATAAACATAATATATAAGATAAAAATATACCATACATATCAAATTAATTTTGTCTGATGCTTATCAGTTTGAGACCTTTTGTTTGGAAAAAATGAACATTCTATCACTTCTTCACAATATTTTGAATAATCCCACTTCGCCTATTATCTGAGAGAGCTCTTCCAACCTCTATCACAATATGGACTATCTCTTCGTTCTAGTGGTCCAGTGACATATGTTACTTAGACAGGAGAGACTCTTCTTATCATTGTGTTTCTTCAACTTTTCTTGGCTAGTACTTACATGTTCTACGTATATTAAGACATTTCACCGTGTTTAGAAGCTCCCTGTCCTTGTGTAACAAATTAAAAACTGTCTCATTTCTGATATGGCCCGTCTTTGATATTTTCAGCATTGTTTGGTGGCACCGCGTTTCAGTCAGAGTGACTCTGAGAGTCAAATCTGTTACGAAGATCTCAGTTGCTATAATAATTCAAATCAATAATAAGTGCTAAGTTATACGGTATGTTTTTTATGTACATTACTAAAAAACCTACTAGTGTCCTTGACTTGGTAAAATGAATTGATTATTTTTACTGGATAAGAAATACACCTATCTAAACAACGTATGTTGGTATAACGAAATAGTAAAAAGTCGAAATAAATATAATAAGTTTAGTGTGCATACATTAGTTTTGGCATTCAATATTGTTAGACAAAATAAATTACTCTACCACCTGGCATTTTATATACCTTTCCGATTCAAGCTGATAAGTTTTATTTTAATATTGAGACTGGTATAAATCAAGATGCTTCCCAGTTTATTCTTTAAAATACCAATTGTAGACTAAAAATATTTGTCTTTTTTATTATGAGATCATAAAACAGACTACACATCGTTGCCGTTCAAGCAAAAGTCACTAACCCTAAAAAACTAAGTTTTATGTTGAGTATGCCATTCAAAGTTTTAAATTATGATCTTTTAGAGGCGAAAATCACCAAGGTTACTCAGAAAAAAGTTGCGTAAACCGAAATTATTTTTAGTTGGCAAAAAACGGTGTCGTTTCTTTCAATTAAACATAAATCACTAAAGGCGAATAGAATTTGTTGACAGTTTAGGCAGATTTGAATTATTTTTTTAAGTCTGACAATATTTTACAACAACATTTTGTGTTAAGGTATTTGTATAATAAAACATAAAACTATTGTTAAAAATCTGTGAAAAAATATTTATTTCTATGCAACATGTTTTTCGCCACAAAATGCCATAATTATTTATATATTTCCTTCCCGTCACTAACTCTTTTGGGTTGTATTGTCCAGATTATTAACAAGCAAAAGTCACCATATCAAAATTTTCTAGATGCATGAAAATGTATCTGAAAGCAAAAGTGACCAGTCTAATTTATAAAAAAGACATGAGGAAATTGTGTTGTATACACAAAACTTCTAAAACACAAAACCCTGATTTTTTCTTGGTCTCCAAACTTTTGACTTGCGATTTATTAAATGGTGTTCAGTAACTTTTACTCAAACGGCGACGATATTTTATAATAATTTACATTTATTATTTTAATACATATGTTATGATTTATGATTTATTACAAGTTTTAAAAAGTGCGTATGACTGGTAACGATAAAATAATAATGAATCTAAATAACTAACAATTGAGTTACCAATACACCTTGATTAATTTAAGATATATATTTATATCTTAGGAATAACTCGCTAAGCCCCCCTACCTTATTACATTACATTACATTTTTTTTTTGCACCACAACAGGCCAGGAGGCCTAATTACAGTGGTGAATTACATCTCAGAGCACCCAGGCTTGAGAAAAATCACATTTAAATTTTTTTGTGTTCTCACTGGGAATCGAACCCGGAACCTTCCGTGCGTGAGTCAAGCGTCTTGACCACTACGCCACGGAGGCCGCGAATTATATCAGAGGCATGTCAGCAGGCCGGAAAGGAAGATATGAAAGAAAGTTATTAAAAATACACCACAACATCCTTACAATCTAAAACCTGTGTAGGTAATTATTTTTTTCAAATGTTTCATTGGTATTATTGTTTTTTTTTTCTTATTTATTTATTTATTATAAATACGGCCTAAGCCAATTACAACAGTTACATGAAGAAACATAAATACAAGAAACTGAACAAAAAGAACATAAAACTATGTAGCAAAGACAAACAAGGGCAAAACAATAATGGTATCCAATTTAATCATAAAAACGAAAGACATAAGACTTCGAGCTAAACCATGCCAATCCAACTTCACCCCACACTGTTTAGCCGCGTAGAGATTTACAAAAAGCCGTAAGATCTATCCCAAAGAATTCTAAATCGAGTGATGAATTGACTAATCTACACATTCTGGACATTGGGGCATAAAAACAAAAGTTTATCTTAGAAGATTTAATAAGTAGCAGATTTTGACTTCTGGTGACATGGCTGGGAACATGAAAAGAAATTGATTGCAACAGAGATGGGACATCACTTAAAGCATTAAGTATTTTGAAAATCCATATAAGGTCCATCTCAGTTCTACGTCTTTCCAATGAAGACAGATAAAGAGATTGCTCTATTTCAAAATAGGAATAATTACCCCTTTGTAATCCCAGCAACCATGTCACTCTTTTAAAAAAACGGTGTTGGACACACTTGATATGGTCAATTGAGTCTTGTAGTATGGAGGCCAAATAGAAGAAGCGTATTCTAGATGGGGTCAAACTAGTGAGCAATAAAGAGTTTTTATGGTAGTAATATTTTTGAAGTCCGTCGTCATTCTATTGATAAAACCGAGAAGTTTGAGAGATTTTTATACAATATTATCAATGTGTTCACGATAGGAGAGCTTACTATCTAAAGTAATGCTAAGATCTTTTATTGACGAAACCATTGAAAGGGAAGTATTTTTTAGTTTGAAATTGAATTAGATAGGTTTTTTTTCGTCGTGAGAAAGATATTATTTTACATTTGTCAATGATGGGTTGAAGACAATTGATGTCGCATCATTCATGCAAACAATTAATATCGTGTTGAAAAAGAAGACGAATTATAAATAAGATTAACAAGTAAATATATACACTTACAAATGAACCAGTTAAGGCATATAAATAATGAAGTGTCATAGAAAAGTACATAATATAATAAGGTTGATAAGTTTAATACATCCGGAAGAAAAATATGCGAGGGCGTTTACTTTTAAACCAAATAATGTAATATATATTTAATTGAATAAACATGAAATTTTAACCTTGCTTTCATGCCTGATTCAATTAAATATTTATAGCTTAATCAAAAGAAAACAGGCATTAATTTTATATATATTTTATTTTTGCAGTACATGATTAATGTTTATTTTAGTATTAATTTTTGTTGTAACCATGTTTATTACTGTGCGGTGGTTTAACTTTGTGAGGAATGAAGTAATAAGAGAACGAAACGAACAACTGTCATCAAGCGGAGGCGATACGATTAGCTAGGCCATATACTGTGGATGCCTCCTGAGACCGTTAACCACGTTGCCTATTTAACAAGGCATCGGATTCTTGACGTCCTGAACGTCCACTGCTGACTGTTTGTCGACAGTTTATGTCAGAACTTAAGGACGAGAACCTGAATTGGGAGGACGCAAAGGAGTTGGTAGCCGATAGAGATGCATTTAGGCTCTTTGTGGATACCATATGCTCCAACTAGGGAGCGTACATGGAATGATGATGATTATGAACCATGTTTATTTGGTATCAGAGCTGTTCAAAATAATTAAATTTAAATTGGTGCTAATGAAGAAATATTCGATTAGCTATGTGAATAAAGTTCAGCATTAAATCCAACGTTTTAATTATTAACCATTTGAAAAAACTAATAATATTAAAAAAACATTTAAGTTTGTAAATGAAAATTATTGATGGAAGTTCATTGTAATTTATCATATAAATAAAACACGAGTGATAATTTAATCCACAAATTTGGAATATCCAGTGACCGGTTTCATCGCTTTCGCGACATCTTCGAGACTGGTATCTTTATTAAAGAGTTAAATGTATTTATACAAAACAGAGGTAAGGATAGATAATTCATCTTACTTTATCTATCCTTACCTCATCACTCGTATCACTCGTGTTTTATTTATATAATAATATTAAAATCAAATAATAATTTTATTTACATAAAAAGACATTTGGGTTCTTGAGATTTTCCCAAATATTTCAATTTTGGTGCCATTTTAAACGAGCTATAAATAACTCATTATTAGAACATGGGAATCGACTTGAGGTAGAACTGGTGCCTCAGACCTTTAATCTGTGAGTCCACAATACTAGCAACAACATCAAAATTCGATTTAATTTGAATCTACTATTACAGTTTATTTTATTTTTAAACGTAAAATTGTTTCGCTTTGTTAGGCCATTTTTAAACGAATGTGAAAATAAAGTAAACGGAAGGTCCTTGTATGCAGTTTTATAATTTTATCAAGTTCAGTATGTTCAATGATATAATTAGAGCGAAAATCAACAATTAAGGAGTAAGAAGTCCTTCCATTTACTTAGTGAAAGAAAATGCAGGCAGTTGTACTGGTATTTTGATGAAATTTATAACATTTTTCAAAAATTAAAGTAAGCTTTTATTGACATAATTAAGAAACAATTTTACAATTTTTTGTTTTTGTATTCAAAAGTAAGAAAAACTGTTTTAGTATACTCAAATCAGGGTTTTATTTTAATTTTAAAATTACAATATGGAGTTCTATAAAATAAGCGTTAAGTCCATACATGTTTTTTTAAAATTGAAATATGAATATTTATATGTTTGTAGATATTTATTACTTAAATGCCTTACTCAATAATTTTAATATCGAAATCAATCACTTTCAGCGGAACAAAATAATATGTTGTGTGTCAAGTAGTTGATTGTGGAGTCAGCTCTTTGACAGACTGTTTCACAAAACTTAATATAATAAACAAAGAACCAAGCAAAACAGATATATGTACGCTATGGTTAAGAATTTTGTAACCTCTAGTAAATAGCAAAGGCAAAATAGCATTGTTGCACCTAGGGTGAATTATCAGCTGGACAGTTCTTTAAAAGTCATAAATAGTTTCAATAAGTTTAAAAGGTCAATACTACAAAGAGAATTGCAGCACAGGACTACAAAACGTTTGATAACTTTATCCTGGAACAAAAAAACTAAATATATTTTTTGTCTTTTTTTTTATGGTTAATTTTCTTTCTTTGTTGACCTATATTTTTCACAATTTGTTAACTTTTGAACAGGCTCTAGGTAAACTAGTTTTTCAACAATACTTTGAGTTTGTCCAATTTTTTGTAGACAAGGACTAGATTCAACTCCCCGGGGAGCTGTTTATATTAACATATTACAACTGAGATGAAGAACATTTTAGAGAAGGTAATATAGAAGTCTAGACATCCACAGGGCTTATGACTTGCCACTTTATATGTATTAAAAATTAAATAAAAATGTATAAAAGAAATTAAATTTTAAATTACAATTGGTAATTGCAATTTTGAAAAAAAAAGCCTTGAATGACCTTAACGTCTGAGCGTAGGACATTTCTTTTACAATTATATTTTACAAAATTATAGCCCACATATTATTTATTTTTTAACGGACTTAGTTCATTCAATAACATTAAATAAAATATACGATATTCATACGAATTCACATTGAAACAAATTAAAGAGATACGTAATTTATTGTTGTTGATAATCAAACAAAAAAACCAGTATCAAAGTATAATTTATTAAACATAAAGAACTAATTATTTTACTATAAACAAACAAAAACAGGATAACTTTTTCGTATCAAAATTATACAGTGTGAAAACATGAATCTTGATAGAATATTTATTATATTATAACAGAAATGAAGAAAATTTAAGAGAAGGTTATTTAGAAGTCTTCATCTCTGTTGTAATATGTTAATATAAACAGCTCCCCAGGGAGTTGAATCCAGTCCTTGTCTACAAAAATTTGGATAAACTCAAAATATTGTTGATAAATTAACTAGTCCATGAAAAAGTATAGAAATTGAAAAAATAACATTTTCAGGCGTTGCCTAGTATGTAGGTGAAATAATTCAATTAGATGAATCTCACCCGCATAAATAAAGGTTTCAGCTCTTTAACTTCACAAACATCAACAGATGAAAGAATTTAAGGAATCTAGATGTTCAAATATAGGCAGAATGGTGAATGTTACAGTGTGTAAAGTGGCCACTTAAACCAGCCATTGACAGGCCATAAGCCCTGTAGATGCCTAGACTTCTAAATTACTTTCTCTGAAATGCTCTTCATCTCTGTTGTAATATGTTAATATAAACAGCTCCCCAGGGAGTTGAATCCAGTCCTTGTCTACAAAAATTTGGACAAACTCAAAATATTGCTGGTATATTTATTAGTTTAAATAATGTATTTATTCCTTATTCGCTTATTGTTACTTATTCAACATAATATTTTTATTAAATTTCACTTGATAAATCGACACCACCCACAACCCACGGAGTAATCATTTCATTGCAAAACCCCTTTGATTTGCTTCCTGGTCTCTGAGTCACGGGTTTGATGAATGTTTACGTAACTTTCCTATAAAATTATAGATAACAAATGTTTCATTGACCACAATAATAGCTACCATTGACCCAAACCAAGCATTTTACATGCCTGTGTTAGAATAAACGCGGACTAAATATCCTTAATCTTATAACTTTCAAAAAAATCAAGGACATTCACAACTGCACTTTAATTTATCGCTTATAACTTATTACTTTTACCTACTGCCTTAAACGATACGAAGTCTGTGATTTTAAATGGTTAGAACCATCGCGCACGTCAGCAAACTACGTACGACAAAAAATTACGAACATCAATGTGCGATTCGGGTATCTTAAGTCCATTGAGAATTGTAAAATGTTATATTGTATTTTACCTTCTACCGTAGCTGAACCTTAAAAAGGTAAATGCACCGTGCGTTCGAAAGTTTAATGGCCTATACTTATGTGTTGGTTACCAGCCGTCAAATCAAGTTTACATACAATTTTCGTTTGTGTAAATACCTTATATGTTTGTGTAATACTTTATAACTTAATTTTATGTGCACTACACAGTGCGTTCAAATGTTTAATAGGCCTTTGTTAATGTGTTAGTGCCTGTCAGTTAGCCGAGTAAACAAAAAAAAACATATTTAAATTTGTTGCAACAGTGAGGAAAAACATTTTTGAGAAGGGAATATGGAAGGGAATAAGAAGTATTAAAATTGGGAAATTGTTCGGCGAATTGTGATTTGGTTCAGCCGGATGAATCTCACCCCCGTGATAAAGGTTTTAGCTCTTTTACTTCACAAAAGTCAACAGATGGAAGAGTTGAGGAAATGTGGATGTTCAAACATGGGCGGAATGGTAAATGTTACACAGTGTGTAATGTGGCCACTTGAACCAGCCAACGACAGTTCATAAGCCCTGTAAATGCCTAGACTCCCATATTCCCTTTTCAAAAATGTTCTCCCTCTCTGTTGGAACAAATTAAAATATGAACAACTCCCTAGGAAGAAAATCCAGCCAGTCTGTAAGCATTTGAACATACTCAAAACATTGTCGATACGTCCCTACCAAAACAAAATTTTTGTTTGTTTTGATAGGGTCACTAGAATATTTTATTTAAGCCGTTTGGTCACGCACACATAAAAAAGGGTTTGATTAAAGTGTACGTGTATTTGTCTGTTTTTGTTTTGTTTTTTTCAAAAAGTCTTTTTTATTTTTTTAATGGAAACAGTATTGTCTTAGTCAAATCGAACGTTGCACATAATGCAGATATTATTTTGTATAAAACAATTTCTTATGGTATTTTTGTAATATATTGTTATGTTTGTATTTAATAAGTAACTCTCAATTGTAAAAGCGCTATGCACGTTTTACATAATATAAAAAATAAAAATGTCATCAAATTAAAGTAAGTGTACACAGTGAATATGTAACCCCTTTGATTTTGAAATTGTTCGTGTCCTTTACAACCTTACTTACTTACTTAATCCACATCCAGGCCTCTTTGTCTGGGGGCAACTCCCGTGTGTCCTTGCAAATCAGGTCTGCGACCCGTACTTCAGACGTAAACTACTGACAATCAGCCGTGGACGTCTAGGACCGTAAAAATCGGAAGATTTGCAAAGTAGACAATCCCACATAACATTTTTTTTTTTAATCCTACTTGTTTTGGCTACATACCAACGAAAACATTATTTACTCTGTAAACTTTGTTGAAAAACTATTGTCAAATTTATTGTTTTAAAACACAGTAATTTCTATCAAAAATATATAAAAAATGCAGTATGACTCATGTTTCCTTTGTTTTACAAAATTAATTTTATTTTTTCAATTCACATTTCTAAATCAAGTCCTTAATTTAAGTTAAGTTTTTTTGGTAGTATTAAATTAACAGTCTATGCATATTTTTTCATCACAATAAGTATATCAAGTCAATTACAAGCGATTCAGTTGTTTAATAATATTTTGTACACCTTAGAAATTACAATTATTTTTTTACCATCCCTAACAAAAACGAAAAAGCTATTTTATGGATGCTGCTGGCTACATCCTGTAAAAATCCTGAAAAGGTAAATTGAACGTCATGATCGTCTAATACCGTACTATTGTTGAGGTCTTGACTTTGATTTCTGGCAAGGCGCAAGTGAAATATTGATTTTAAAGGTTGTTTAAAACGCAATATTACGCTGTTTTTGGACAGACACCTTAAGAGTGAGACTGATAACCTTAAATTTCATGCGACAAAAATGATCCAGACACGCTGCAATGGAAAAGTTCAGTGTTACCGGAAATTTGGTATAAAAAATGTTTTTTTACACGCGATAAAAATTAGAGAATTTATTTGTATGGCGAAGTTTCTCCAAAATGCATGAAAAAAATTGTAAAAATAGTTTTAATTAAAAAAGACAACAGAAACACTACAATAATCCGCACTATTAAATTCCAGACCGTTATCCGGATACCAAAAATCTAGATAATTGGATAAACCGTTTAATTAAGACAACGGTTTAAAAGAAAACGCTATATTTACTATGAGACACTATTATATTGCTTTCGAAATAATAAAAAAAAAATGAATTAGAGTAAAAAACTTACTTAAATATATCCAGCAAAGAAAATTATTTTACATTTTTTAATTTGTCATTAGAACATCTTCTTTATTTTTTATTTCCTGAGAATGATGCGTATTTTTGGCAATTCATATAACTGAAGTTCGGATAAACGAATTTTAACTGCACTTTGAACATCATCACAGGTTTTTCTTAACCCTTTCTCCGCGTTTAACACTTACGTATTTTATTAATCAGTTTTAATATCTATTTTTCGAATTTTATCTATTAGTTTCCACACTAATTTTATAATTGACTATGAATATAATACAGATTTTATACTTGAATTTTTAACCATGAACCATTTCGATTATAAATTATTCTTATATGCTGCGGGAACCACGTAGTTATTTAAAAAAATAATAATTTTAAAGTGTATTTTAAAGTAACAGGGATCTATTTTGAAATGTCAGCATAACTCACCGACGACATGCCGTGACATCACGAGTGAAGTAATTTCAAAGTCGTTAATCTTAAATATACATTAAAACCATTAATCGGCTTAGTTTGATAATTTATTAACAAACAATAAAAAAATAAAAAACCACTGAACTTCATAATTGGAGTGCCAATGCAGTACCCTAGGAAATGACGATGACGATGATGATGCAGTCAGGCGTCATGGTACCCGTCAGTTAATAAAGTACATCGGGCTTAAGAAAGAGACTGCTGAATTTGTAGAGCGTCGTCTTTGTCATTTATACAGCTAACGGACTCGAGCGACAGAGCCGAACTTGAAGCCAATTATGCTGGCAGTCTCTTAAGCCCGTTGTACTCTATTTCATGCTGGGTACTGTAATTCTGAATACATCAAGTAGTATACTTTTTGTCGGATACGGGACATAAAGCAAGATCGTGAGAGATGTCTCTTTATAACTATCAACTAATGATTATGTAGCTACTAATAATATGACATTTGTTCGTCACGATTTGATATTTGTAGCGAGAAAATAATATTAACGTGACAAATTAACCGTAGAAAATGATACACTTAGTCAAGTTGCACCTAGAGATGATAATATAGGAATTATTATATTTATGTGGTTGCTTTTATAAAAAATATACGGAATTCATTTGTTTCTTAAGGCCCAAGTCACAAACTAGCTGGCCCTCGACGCTAGATATTTTACGTTCTTGCATAGTTCCAAATTACATTTTTCAAAAAATTTACAATCCAAACCGACGTTCGCCTAGCTCAGAGTTTATCTTCAAACTGACTTATAAATAATTGATTGTAAGATTTTTTATAAATGCCACGGTCTGACGTGAGTCGAATCTCGCAAGATAAATTTGTATGGAGATGGGCAGTTCAAACTTTTCTTAATACTCCCAAAAATTGTAATAAAAGTTTAATTACTCTTGAGATGTTTTGTTGAATTAAGAGAATTTTTAAAAGCAAATAACAACGTTATATGAAGAAACGTAATATTTACAAGAAACAGAACACAAATAATATACAAATTGTGTTGTAGTTGTAAAATACAAACAAGGGCAATGAAAATCGGGTTGTAGTCCCATGGCTAGTGTCTCGGACTCACGGTTTTAAGGTCCTTGGGTTTTTTTTGTTTAAAAAAATAGTCGCGTTCTTATAATTTACCAAAATCCTTCAATTTTGATGACCATCTTCAACGAGTTGTAAATAACTCACTATTAGAAAATGGAAATCAAATTAAGGTAGAGTGGGTTCGAACCTCGGACTTCTAATCCCTGAGTCCCCAACACTAGCCACGGGACCACAACCCGATTGCACAACACAAGTTGTGTGACCAATTGACTAATCTACGCTTCTGGACATTGGGGCAAACAAACGAAAATTTATTTGATGAATAACAGATTTCAACTTCTGGTGACACGGTTGACACATTTTATCTGGGATTACTACGGTGTTGTTCAGTAAAATATCTGTAACAGGCGAACAGAGCATGACAGAAAAGGCATTTTAGCGTGTTTTTGCGGTAGTTCTTGCATTTTTCCTCGTGAAATTTTGAAAATTTCAGTACACAATGATCTCACACATAATCATTGTGTATCTTAGGAGATATTTACCTAACTACTCGTATATAATCAACAGTTTAATCTTCAGTAATATTGCTCCTGTTGGAATGGTTGGAAGGTATGTTTCTAACATCTGACCCTTAAAACAGGAACTGTTCGCCTCATAGTACAGTGGTTAGTGCGTTTGCCTACCATCCAAGAGGTAATGGGTTGGATTCCCGACATGGTTGATATGAAATATTTATTTAAACTACCGTTTTTACACTAGAATATTTTAAGGTCCCTGGACTGGCACCCTAAAAGTAAGACTGATTATTTTACATTCATGTTACAAAAGTGATCAAATTCAATGTGATTAAATTTCCAATGTAGTGCCCTATACACAATTACATGGGGAAAGAGAATGATAATGGTGGTGATAAAATAGAAACTCATGCAAAATTGCTATGCGTTTTGATAATGATGTTCGATATAATATTATATTATGTAAAGTACTCGGAAATTATCAATTACTTCATGATTAGACGTAGGTACCGTCTATTAAATCAAGATATCGTAGATATATTGATAAAACCCTATAACTGCATTATTGCAAATACTAAAAAAAAATCTGTTTATTTATTTACTATGCACACGGCACGCAGTGCCTTTTACCCAACAAAAATACATATTTAATATACCATGAACACTTCAATATAATGTGAAAAATTTAAAATAAAAGAAAGTAATATGTTTCATAAAAACATAAAATAACAACAGTTTAATGTAAAGAACATGCCTATATATAGTATGTAGATTATAAAAAATAATAAAATGAAAAAGCATATAAAACTTTGAATTTTAAAAATATAGGGGTTTTTTTTTTTAATTGGTACAAAATAAATTAAATACACAAAGCAATAAAATTCTTTTTAATCTGGAAAAAAAATGTTTCCTGGTCTTCGTTATTTATATTCTGGGCACGATACATTCTCATGAAACTTGGTTTCTTTAAATTGTTTCAATATATTAGATTTTGAAATAAAAATATATTTGGTTAATAGAATGAGTGGTTTTCACCAGAAAGCATAAAAAATGTACGATTAGTGGATTTTTATACATGCTTACTTTTCAAACTAATTTTTGGAGGATTAAAAAGAACTTATCAGTTGATAAAGCTTGAAAAATTACAGATATCTGGATTTTTTCCATGTTTTCTCAAATTTTGTTATTTAGAGGGTTTAATCAGTATATCAACCTTATAAGGAAAAAATCAGAATGCGTTAACAAGGATTTGAAAATAACCAAAATATTTGTTAAATTACTGAAAATCGCCTAATTATGTTTAACCACAAATTTAATGCAATAAAAATAAAGTAAGGTTAATAAAAAAAATGACATTTAAAACTCTCTATCTTGTCAAACTTGAAAATGAATCAAATATAAATATGTTTGGTCTGTAAAAAAACTTTCTCCATTTTAACAACAGATGTCGCATGTTTTCTCCATGCTTTCAATTTCTATAGTTAGCTTTCACACGCGTGCAAAATATAATATTCAAACAAAACATTTATAGAGAATCAAAAATAGCAGTACGTGAATATAAAAGTTAACTACCTATAGGCATAATAGTAAATGCTAAGTATAATGTTAAATGATGTCTTAAACCAAGCCTAAACAGATCATAAGCTCTTTAAATGCCAAGAGTTCTTTTTTTTACAGTTTCGTCTCTGTTGAAAAACCAAATATTTGATTAAATTTTAATGTAATACATTTGCATCAAACTGCTATTAAAAATTAGGACTGCAAAAACACATCCTTATTTTCTTTATTAATAAAATTGAGTTTTTTCATTTAAATTTGTTGCAACAGAAGGGTATTTTTTTTTAGTAATATTTATAAAATAATCAATACATATTGCTTTTTACTTAATAAAGCTCAGCCGAAATCAAGAAAGGGGTATCACTAGAGCCCCTACATGGCACTGCAAATTGAACAAAAACCTTGCTAGAACCTTTCAGAAATTTCTAGATGTAGATTCTGCAGTGCAGATAAGGAAACACTTATCACATCATATGTAACTGGATGCTTTACATCATAAAAGGAGCCTTGTCCTCGGGGAACCACTGGTTAAACCTGAGGATATTAAAGAGCTCGCCCCCTATCTAATACACCATTATTTTACGCATTTAGGCCTAGAGGGGGAGATTCTGCAAAATGTAAACTCTCGCCTTTCACACAGTAGCCAGGCTATTTATTGACCTGGGCTTGGAAAGTGGATTTATTCACGACGAGGACCCATAACAACATATCTTCACAGGTCATAGTGACGTCAGGAGCTTGCATAGCACTGACCCCCACCACTAAGAATAAGAATCAGTATTTAGTTTGCGTTAACCCTAAAGTAAATTTATTATGCTGACCAGTTTAAGATTATAAGTCTTGACAATGAAACAGGCATATTCTAACCCGGTCGACATGTTGAATAGATTTTATTTTAGTGGTTTTACATAATTTAAACAGATAGTACATATAACTATTATTTCTAATATTTTTAAAAATATATGATATCATATTATATTTTAAATAACTTATTTAAAAATGCAATGCAATGTATGTCATAACGTAACAATGTTTAATGAAAAATATTTTTAAAACTGTGTAAGAAATGTTTAACTAATATTATGTTTTATTTTATTTGGAAAACCAAAAATTCTACATACATTTTTATAGAAACCAACAGATATATTTCATAAACTCAGAACCAATAACAGGTTTCCACAAAATTTACAAAGTTAGTAAATGAAATATAATACATGGCATGTTGAGTTTATACATATGAAAATACACATTGTAAAAATAAAACACATTTTTATACAATACAAATATACCATATTCTATCTTTTCAAAATTTATTTCTATATTTTGTGAAAAATGACTCTATCCTAATCAATATATTTAAATGAACCTCTGAATTCACAATGCCAAAGAAGAAATGAAGCTTTTAACCCTTTGTTTATTCACCAATATTTTTCTAGATATTTCTCAAGGGAACTAGGATCCGTGTTTGGTCCATGTCTCTCAACTGGTTGACCATTCTTGTCAATGATAAACTTGGTGAAGTTCCACTTGATGAAACTGCCAAGAGTCCCCCCTTGCTTGTGTTTCAGGTACTTCCACAAGGGCTGCGCACTGTCACCATTGACGTCACCCTTCTCGAAGATGTCACCGAATTCTGCGTTGGAGGAGAGGAGGTGACAGACTATGTCTTCACTACTTCCCGGTTCTTGGCCATTAAATTGGTTACAAGGGAAACCCAAAATCTTAAGTCCTGGAAATAAATAGCAAAATTATAATATTTTTATGAGTTAAATGATCTCTTTTTTAAATGCACCGTCTCTGATGACCTTTTAGAAAGGCCTGAAACAATAACTATCATCATCATTATTTTCTTATCTCAACTAAAAATAGCCAAGTTCTATAAAATAAGGCGATGAGGATTATACTCAATAAAAATATCTATTCTAATGTAGAAAGAATGCACAAAAAAACTGGCTAGCTCACCGTAAAGCAGCAAATTAAGTATAATGTAATAATTTATATACATAAAATAATTAAGGGGATGTAGAAAATAAAATAAATAATAAAATTTAATCATACATATGAAACAGGTGATAAAAAAAGGTAAGATTACCAATGGGGAGAAAAACAGAATCTCAAAACTCATTGTACAAGGGATTGAAGCTGTACAATGAGTTACCTGAAGAAATAAAGGAGATGGAAAAGATTGAAATATTTCAAATTAATTTGAAAAAACATATTATTGAGAATATTTTATAAAAAAATTGTCATGTTATGAAAAGTTTAAATGAACTTATAAGATGTTATGCTGCCAAAGCTGCTCGCGATATTTGCAAAATGTAAGGTGGATATGCTTTGAATAATTTGCTAATTAGTTGTAAAATCCGACGGGGATAAGAACATTCGAGGCGCTGTTTAGAGCTGCTCAGGACAAGGACATATTATATTCTCAGGTGATAGCAGGAGCAAATCGTTCATTTAAGAGATTATGCGTAGTTTCCCATTATATTTGGATATCGATAATTTTTTTTATAGTCGATGTATTTATGGGGAAAAAATAAAACAATTGTAATTGACACCATCTGTTATCTGTTACTAAATCAAATTATAATTTTAAACGAGGAACTTGAATCCCAACCGTCAATGCGCTATATAGCTGCAAAACATGTTGGGATATTGTAAAGCGCCCATTTGGTGATTTTCACAAAAATGGCGCCATATACATTTTCCACAATAATAGTAGCTGCTTCAATAGGTAAATATTATCAACTATTAAATATCTTTATTTAGTCAATAGGGTCTAGAATTCCAATCATCCATGCGCTCAGTAGCTACACGACTTGTTGTAATCTAACTTCCGCTTAAATCAATTTGTTTTTTATTTCGTTTTTTAAAACATTCATTCATTCACAAAACTTCATTGTCGTATAAAATATTTAACAAAATGCAAATAGGGGCTAGATTATAGCCTTAATAAAGCATTAAATACATTTTTTTTTAAATATGATTTTATGTGATGGTAGGGACATTAATCTTACGATACATGTGCCACTCTAGGACAATCAAATATTGCAGTGTATCCAGGAATCGAGCTCGTGACCTCAAGCATGGCGGACTTGTTTCCATTTGATTTCATAAGAAAAATGTTAATTAAAAACCTCAAAACAAAAACTGCATTTGCGATATATTAATTTATTTATCATTATTCCTTCCCCAAACCTGATGGTCCATAGGTCACTGCATTGATGTACAAATCACAGCATATTAAACAAAAAGGTACATTATCATTTATATTTTTTTTGTACTTCAAATGTATTTAATTGTTCGTCTTTTTATATTATGTTAATGTGATATGTATTTTTCAATGATGTTTTTGTTGTGTATGTTATAAATTGTAATATGTATGTTGTTGAAATGTTATACATATTTTCGTCACAACTCAACACAGAACTTTAGTTCCATGGATTTGTATCTCAATAATTGTTACATAAATGTGTTGTGAATAAAGTAAATGAAATATATTATTATTATTGATAACTTATACAGCACCATTTTCGTAATATAATATCTCATGGACGAAAGATATTATTTTTTTAATTTAAGAAAAACAATGTCCTTTGTCCCCACATGCTAAGGATTTATTCAAATGATTTAGAGAACAAGTGGGTTTTAAGTTTCTTCTGAAATATCACTTCACTCTCACAGTTTCGGACCTCCGCTGGGAGAGCATTCCATGCCATAGGGCTGGCGACCGCAAATGCGCGTTCGCTGAATTTAGTGCGCTGTTTGCGTAGAGGTATAATAACTTTCCCTTTCGAAGTAGATGTTGCTGATCTAAGCGTAAGACGTCTGTCAGCTAGTTTATCTGGAATGCAGAGTTCCCTTAGATATTCTGGAGCAGAGTTGTGCAGTGACTTATACATAAGCCAACAGAGTTTGTATTCCACTCTCTGTGGAAAACGTAACCAGTGTAATTACCAAAGTAGTAGAGGGATATAATATGATATGACTAAACTAAGAGATATGACTGGACTAAGAATATATAAAGTTTATATTTGAAGCACTAACTATACATATTTTTTTCTATTATTATTTAAAAATTTGGCGTATATCGAATATTGCATCAAATTTGGTAGAACGAAATTAATTTAATGTAGGTAGTATAGGGTGGGCCTTAAATGTTTACCTCCGTGATGTAGTGGTCAAGACGCTTGACTCACGCACGGAAGGTTCCGGGTTCAATTCCCGGTGAGAACACAAAATTAAAATGTGATTTTTCTCTAGCCTTTGTGTTCTGTGATATAATTCACCACTGTAATTGGGCCTCCTGGCCTGTTTTGGTGCAAAAAAAAGTTTCAATTATCAATAATTTAATAATTGTATAACATTCAAATGTTTTATTTATTTTTTCAGAAACTACAATAAATGGAAATTTTAATAATATCTAAGTTTTAAAAAATGTTATTGTCCAGGTGAGTTCCACCAACTTGTTTACTTTGTGTAAGACGGATTCGCAAATTCTTAAAAAATTTCCGTAGGAAGGCGTTAAGTTCCCGCTCGATGTTTTGTTTTTAACTGATTTATTGCTATTGGATTGTCTTCAAAGACTCATGATTTTTAGTATCCGAAAAAAAATTATCACATGGACTGAGATCCGGGCTTCGTGGGGGCCACTCAATGTCTCCTCCTCGTGAAATGAGTTTCCTGGGGAACATCTCCTTCAAACGGTTGAAGATAGGTATCATTCGGCTTCAACTCTTGCATCAGTGAAATTTTATAGGCTTTTAGATGTAAATCGTGGCGTAAAATTCTTCGTAAAGTGGTCCTCTGATTGTTTAAGGCTTGACTTCTCTTGCGAGTTGATTATTTCGGATTTTTCCTTAGAGATTCACTAACACGCTTAATAACTTCTGGTATCCTCGTTGACTTCGGGTGGCCTTCATTCATTATTCTTACTGTTGAGACGATTGTCTTTAACATTTTGATCAATTCCCGAATATATTTTGCGCTTGGTGCTCGACTTATGTCTTGTAAACCAAAGTGAACCCGGTACATTCGTCTTGAAATCGTCACGGAATAATTGTTTGCGTGATATGTGCGAACATAAAACGCGGACCTCTTTACCTTAAATGGCTCCATGGCGACTAAAAATTCCACGAAGTAGCGCATCTAATGCTACCCTTCGCACCGCGCCCGCCCTACGTATTAATAAAAAAATAACGAAACGAACCGCGAACACAGTGCATATTACATTACAACTTTCTAATTTCAAATATTGTTTGTAAATATTATTATTTAGCCACTTATGGACTTTTTATGTCTACCAGTTTCGAGGGCATTTGTCTCTTTGTCGGGATACTCACCACTTCCACTCACTACACTGACACTTATGACGAAGAGATGGGCACGTCTCGCAACCGGTAGACATCAAAAGTCGGTTATTGGTTGAACAATTATATTTACTAACATTTATCAAAATGTTTGACAACAAAGTAAATGCTTTTTTTTAAAAGAGAAATACTGCAGTCCATAACATTTACTCAAATATTTCCATTTTTGGACCATTTCCTAAAAGTCATTAGCAACTTGTGCTGGAAAAATGGAGATCGAGTTGTGGCAGAGAGGGATTTGAGCCTCGGACCTTCGGCCCGTGAGTCCGCAATACCACCACGGGACCACAACCCGGTTCAAAACACGGTTCTTTGAACATAAAGAATTAAGTTTTTATTTTATATATTTACATAATATGTTTACTATTTGGCTACGCATTTCCTATGTTTTAAAAAAATTTATTTATGCTTTATTAAGTTAGTTCATAACATCTCAAGAAGATGAGGATTATATATTTTTTAAATATGTATTCTAATGTAAAAAAAAATGCACAAAGAAATAAGCTTGCTCTCAGTTAAGTATAAATAATAAAGTATAATAAAATATTTAAGGGGATGAATAAAATAAAAAATTAATAAAAAAAATTAACTAACAATGTCATACATATGAAACAAGGGATTAAAAAAGGTTACCAATGAGGAGAAAAATAAAATCTCAAAACTCATTGTACAAGAAATTGAAGCTGTGCAATGAGTTATCTCAAGAAATAAAAGAAATAAAAGGATTTTTAATATTTAAAATTAATTTCTTCTCGATCTTTTTTTATTTCTGCATCCATCAACATTCGCATTGTAAATATTTTTAGCTGTTCTTTGGCTGTCCATTTGCTCTACATGTCCAAACCAACGCAGAGCTCCTTTCTTGATCAAGAATATTACTCTTTACCCAATCTAATCTAATCATTTAATCTGTAGTATTCTTCTTTCGTAATCTTCCCATGTTTTTTTTAAAATTACATATTGAGAATGCGTTTTTAAATTTAAATATCTATCTAAGTAAACTCCGAGATACTTTATTTCATCCACAGAATTTTAATTAAAATTATCAATATTAATAATCCTTTGGGTATATTTTTTCTTTTAGGATTCATATATTTCATTTTTGCGATATTCAATTTTATTTACATATTTAAATACATAATTATCTCTTTATATTTAAACTAGTGCATCATCTGCAAAAAGTTGAATTCTACAATATTTTAGAGATAAACCGATTTCATTTTTTATATACATGATAAACAATATAGGCCCTGGCTCTGAGCCTTGGGGTACTCCTAAATTATTTTCTGTTGGATCTGAAATAATACTATTTACTTTCGTTACTTGAAATCTGTTATTTAAGAAGCTCTAAAACCAATAATAGCATTTCCTTTTACTCCAATTATACTGATTTTTCTTACATTTTTGTACGACCAATAGTCAATGTTCTTTTTAAATCTAGAAAAACCGCTAACACATATTTATTTTTGTAAATTTCTTATTTCCTGTTATCAATTATTGCAAAAGTCAATACACATTAATGATATGGACATCAACTTATCTTATCAGTTATCAGAAACACGAAGATATGAATGTATGGTATTACAATGGACATAAGTTATAATTTTTTTTAGTTTTATCAAAAAATGCATTGAAAAACTTTTTTTTTTTCAAATGAACACTCATTCTACTTGATTACAAATTATATTTAATAAGAACATTATTTTTTCGCAATTTAGTTCCAGTGACAGGCCATAGAAGAGATGGAACGAATATAAATGTCTTGAAGAAATCTGAAGTAAGGTAGGAGGGAGCGAAAACTAGGTAGAATAGCCAGAGACAAGAGCCAATAAAATAAACTCTTAAAGGAGACAACATTCTACCGATGAATTAGAAGCCGAAGAAAAGAAAAATAGTTCTAGGGGTGTAATTAATAGTTATTTTAATAGAGCAACCAAGATGAACGCTTTTTTATAATCTCACCCCCTGCTTTTTTATAATCTCACACCTTTTATAATCGGTAAGAACTCGTCACGTGTATATTATTTTACTCCTTTTCTGAATCATTTCAATAAATCGTTCACATTTGTTATAAAATGGTTCGTTTACTAATAAATATTTAAAACGAATTAGATTTTACATAAATTAAGCGCTATTGCTTAACATCGGGCTAAAATAACACCATAAACTAAATCCATAATAATAATTAAACGCTTAAATTATTCCCGTAAGTATAAAGTTTGAACAGTAATTAAAACAAAAGATAATCATGTCTCTAGAGTTATAGAATATAAAATTATTAAAACTCACCTTAACCTTAAGCGATTATTTAATTTTCTAATGTAATAAATTTATATTTTTACGTTTTTTGTTCCTAACTTAAAAAAATATTTTAAAAAATCTATCATAAATATTATTCTTTTATAAAGGTATGCGTAAATTTGTTGAAATATTTTTTTTTATAGACAAAAAATACTTCACTGCGTTTATAAGATTAACCCAAATATTTAAACTTTGTGCCCATTTTTTTGTCGTAAATTTATTTATGATAACATCGATATTATTTATTTCCTACTATTTTCCGATTATTTATTTTATAAGTTTATTTTTTTGTCATCATATTTTATCATCGTTCCCTTTCCGCACTTTATGGTGCATATAACACTGCATTGCTTAACTAACCGCAGCGTATCTAGATCATTTTCACATGAAGGCAAGATGTTCAGTCTTACGCTTGAGATGCCAGTTCATCATCATCATCATCATAAGTTCGACTGCTTTGGGTGGACCATGGCTGAACCCAGGAGTCTCCTTCAACCATTAACTCCGGCTAACCATTCGACCGCGAGACGGACGTTACCATTTTAACTTAATATTTATTTTTTAATTAGTTCGTATAAAAATATATTTAACAAAGAATATATTTAAACATATAGGCGGCCACCGTGGTGTAATGGTCAATACGCTTGACTCGCGCACGGAAGGTACCGGGTTCGATTACCGGCGAGAACACAAAAATTAATTGTGATTTTTCTCCTGTGTGGGTGTTGTAATTCACCAATGTATTTGGGCCTCCTGACCTGTTATGGTGCAATTTTATATATATATATATATATGTATATATATGTATGAAACACCGACAAAGGGTACCATTAAAAAAATGAAATTAATAAATTAGATGAAGATATAATGGCAATAAGTAATTACATTTTAAAAACATTGGTTACCTTTAGATTCTCCATATTTTTTCTTGAGCTCCGTCAATTCTTTATAGTTAGTAGCTGTCAAACCGCACTTAGAAGCTATATTCACAATGATACACACGTGTCCTTTGTACTTTTCTAAACTCACATCATTTCCTTTAAGGTCCTTAACTGTGAAATCATAGATTGATTTCGCTTCCTTATAATTGATCTTTTCCATTACGAATATTACAACAGCTGATCACCAATGATTACTGTAACGCGGTACACACCAACTTAGACGAAGCTCTTCTTCAAACTGCTTTTCAATACAAAATATTTTGTAAATACCCACGTTAAGTAATGGACATACGAGTGTATTCATATTATTATCTCTGTGTTTGCTAAGATTACGTTCGACAGACTATTACTATTGGTTGAGGCATGTTTGGACTTCGACCAAACGTGTGAATCAGATGATTTCGGTCTAGAAGTCTTAGGAGTGGAATAGTCATGCTGATTTAGATGTTTACATAATTAATATTATAAGGTGCTAATAATAGGTAAGACAGGGCCGCGGCGTAGTTGGTGAGACCGTCAACTTTGAAACTAGCGTCGCAGATTTGATTTCCACCGGTTGCAAGAAAAAAAATGAGAAAGATTTTTTTTTCAATTGGTCTAGATGCTATGATGTATTTTTCATAACCTCCTTCCTCTTCCTCTTTCCCATCTGCTGTCAAGCCTCTAAATAGAAGCTTAGTGGGTTATTCCTTTAAAAAAAGGGAAAAAAAGGCGTGATCTCTGCAGTACATCATTTTCATCAAACCCTTATCTACACTTGGTGGTGCATAAGGCACTGCATTGTTAAATCAAATTCTGCTTATCTCCACATCTGCTACAGGAGGATAAGGAGATCTGTCTAACGCTTCATATGTCATTCCAGGAACAGTGATATACGTAAAAACACTCCCTCTACATACCCGAAAGCCGTTTAAAAGTGTTCCAATCGGTTTCGTTCTTATATTTATAATTATGGATAACGCTCAAATGCAACACTTATTTTTTTTCCAATATTATAAACCGTAATTTTAAATGGATTTAACTTTATTTTATTAACTGTCCCTTTCACTGTGAGTTTGGCCAATTATATAGAGGGCTTTTATTGGCTTTTATTATTCTTTCTCATGACCATATTGCAAACACGAATGGTAGCATGTGTGTTTACTTATATCAAATTCAATTACTAAAGTCGATCTCCATTATTGTATGTTAAATATTTTGATTGAAAACTATCATTAAAAACAAATATTTTATGTCAACCATCCCTGAAATCAAACTCGGTCTCTCAAATATGATAGGCGAACCCGCCAATTACTACGCGACGGGGATAATAAGAAAATACTTCTTATTTATAATTTATATTTATTTTTAAAGAACAGTATATTACTGACTGTGTTTAGAGTATGTTCTAATGTTTTTAGGCGCATCCTGAAATCAAACCCTCTTAAAATTTTATGGAAAGACAGCAAAATCTCATAAGAAATGAATACTGCTGTAAAGAAATAATTCACCTTAAATGAACATCAATATTATAACAGAGATGGACAACACTTTAGAGGAGAAAAATGGAGGTCTAGGCATTAACATGATCAACCTGACATCAGCTGAAGGTAGCCACTTTACGTGCAATGTAACATTCACCATTCTGCTTATGTTTGAACACTGAATTTCTAATATTTTTCCATCTATAAATTTTTGTGAAGTCAAAGAGCTAAACTTTTTATTGATGTAGACGAGATAAATCTGACTGATATATTTTGGCCGAATACAAGGTAACGCATCGCTTAAAAATATATTTTATTTATTACTTGTACATCTTCGTTGCAAACATCTGGGGGAAATTATAATACAAAAGTATGTACATATTTTTTTTAAAACATAAAAATTTCAGTTTTTGTGCCTTTTTTTTAATGTCTGCTATATTAGTTTGTTAAAAGAAATATTTTATAAATGATATGCAAATATATTTTCGGTTTTTATTTCCTTAGAGCTACTAATTTGTAGTGTAGAGTTTACTTTAAATTAACTTCTGCACTTTTGCACGGTACACACATATGAGACTTAGTAATTATAATGAAATGTATTTGTTTTTTTAGGTATTTTTCATGTGTAAAAAAATCTTCAAGTGAAACACTTTACTCATGATACTCATGACAAAGGAAGACTAAAAATGCGTGTCTAAAATATAAATTAATTTATTTTACAATAGTCCTTAGACATTTTCATTATATATTTTACAAATATCATTTTGTCTTAAAACTACACACATTCAAATAACCTTAAGCATAAAAGCAATTTGATTCAAAATTTATCTCTCACTTATCGTTCGTACGCGTATATTTATATTTATTTAATATTATAACTTTTTACATGCATGCCTTTATGTTAAAATGATTTCTCAAAACTGTCTATGGTTAGATAATGATTACTAAATGATTTTTATCACGAGTTTACCATCTCGTCGAATTAGCTGTTATGATTGATGGTAACTGTTCACAATACTAGATGCACAGATGACGAAATGACTAAATCAGATTCCAACTATTGCGAATCGTCAATTTGTGATTCTGTGTGACTCGCATGACCTCTGCCCCTTGACTGTTT
The DNA here is from genome assembly GCF_059751315.1 of Micrasema longulum. NCBI lineage: Eukaryota > Metazoa > Arthropoda > Insecta > Trichoptera > Brachycentridae > Micrasema > Micrasema longulum. The sequence goes on from NW_028278075.1 coordinate 280,280, forward strand.
CCTCGTTCCATAGTTGATTACTACTTCTTCTGGTTCTGCTGATATATAAGTAGCTTTTGGTTGCGATTCACTTTCTTGCTGCGCATCTTGAATGTACCTGTACTGGGGACGGATTGTTGGTCTTCTTTGCTTTCGTTTACGTGGTGCAGCTGTAACTGCTGCATGTTCCGCTGGTTTCTTTGTTTCTTGATATTCGGGAGCTGCTGTTGGATATGTTTGATATTGACTGTGTCCTGGGTAGTTTGCTGGTGCTGGACTAAAACTCGGGGTGTAATCATCATCGTCTCTAACTGGTACCGGAGTAACTGAATATCCCGCTTCAACTAGAGCTTGGAACTCTTCTTGAGTGTAGACTTTGTTGTTTTTTGGAGGCGGAAGCCTTACTGTTTGTATTTCTTCTTCTGGTTCAACGCTTGGTGCCGGAGAAGATTCAATGGTTACAGAATGACTATGTTTTTTAGGAGCTAGAGATTTTGAAACGAATATGGAAGAATGAGATGGAGGTGAAATCGGTACAATCTTTTGTTTTGACTCGGAATTTGTCGTTTTGTCAGTAGCAAATCCCGACAAACCTTGGCGAGGCTTTTGAAGACTTTGAGTTAACAATGATTGAATCAGCTGTTCATCTTCTGCTGAAAATTGTGTCAAGATTTGAGGTTTAGGGGATGAATACGGAACGTACTTTGGAATGTGTTCACTTTTTGTTTGAGTTTCATAATTATTATCCACATATTCGGATTGATCTACATAAGTAGTTGGAGTGCTTGTTGATGCTTGAGCTTTTGGGGTTGGTAATCTATAGTATTGTAATTTTGAATCACTGGAAGGGTCGTCTGTTTGTGGTTTTAAAGTTTGATAATATTGTAAATATGCTGGAGCACCCTGTTCACTGGTTTGTTTTTGTGCAGCTGGTTTATATTGGAACTGTTGTTGGTGTACTGCCTGTGGAACTGCACGCTGCAATTGAGGGGCACTTACAATTTTCATTGCATTAATTTCAGGGTATGTTTGATATGAAAAGTATTTTGGTTCTTCTGCGGGGATTTGGACGTACTGTTGTTGTACTTTTTGAGGGACTGGTTTACTTTGGACTGGTAGGGGCTTAGTTGTTTCGATTAGGTATTGTTCGGGTAATTGTTTTTGAGGTTGCTGACTCTTAAATCTTTGAAGAGATGGAGCAACATATTTTGCAGATTGAGCTTGTGGTCGTTGTGGAACAAAGGCATATTCATTTTGTTTTTGTGCTTGTTCTGCAGCATAAAATTGTTTTTGCGGAAATTGGTATCTTTGATAATATTGAGATTGCTGTTGTTGTTGTGGCCTGGCCTTGAGCTCTATAGCTTGGTTTGCTGCAACAAGTTGCGCAAGTTCTTTTTCAAAGGATGAATCTCCTAACGGAGAAGGTCTTGGTGTATATTGAATGGAAGGGAGAGCAGGATTATATCTAGATGGTTTATCTTCGGCTCCAGCAAAAGCCGCCTGTAACCTAGATTGGTGAAGAGCTTGTCCATTGGAAGTATCCACAAATCCTTGGTTTGTGTAATATCCTTGAATAGGTTTAGCAGCTTGAGCTGGTCGTAATGGTTGCGGTCTACTGCTCTGATACAGTGGTTGGTAAAATAGTTGGTTCTGTTGATACACTGGCCGCTTTTCTGATTGAAGTTGAACATTCTTAGGTTCTCTGACAAATTGCTGAGCCGAATAATCTGGTTGTTGACTGAAATAAAAAAAAAACAATGTTTTAGAAGTACCTTTAAAAAAATATAAAAACAACAATTTTAGCAACAACTATGATTTTTGTTAAAAAAAAAAATATTTTGTTTTTCATGAAAACCAGGATGTTAAAATTGCTAAATACTAGAACAGACACACCCAGACTAAATGTATATTATATTTTTTAATATTGTGGTTTCACCGGGAATCAAACCCGGAACCACGTGAGTTAGGCAATCGTTTTAGCTATTATGTAACGGAGGCCAGCTACGTTAGATCTACATTCCAACATGACCTTGAATAACAAAAATGTTTGGTTTGGATTAAAAAAGCGTACATTTTTCATTTAAATTCTTTCAAGTTGATAAACATTATACAACATGAGGAATGACATTAAAATCAATTATATCTAATAGATTTTTTTTTCTGCATTCTATTATTTGTTTATTTAAAAAATGTAGTTTAGTACCTTTGAACTATAAATTCTTGTCGTGCAGACACACTAGATTGAGCAGTTGGCTGTCCACCGTCATACTGCTTGACTAGAGTCAAATATCCGGCTTCGGGCTGAAAAAAAAAGAGTTATTTAAAAACAAATAGAATAAAAACAATTTTTCCTAAAACAAAAAATTCGTTAATTTGTAAAAATTTTAGCTTTCATATTTTTAAAAGTTTTTTTAATACTGGGACATGTATTTTATTTCAAATGAAGAAACGTTTTCTGTGGTTTGGTTTCTATTCACTTTATTTAAACTTTTAGAAAATTAATTTGAAATAAAAATAAGGTTAAACGGATAAATAAAAGTTTTAAGAGCTGTTAGCAGGAACGCACATTTTGGCAAAGCAAAAATTTACAACTCACATTAAAAAATATGAAAACCTCGGATTATATATAGATTTTATATATATTTACAGTATTTTTACTCAAACGTACATTTTATTCTTGTTCGTTAAATTAAAAGCGCTTGGGCTGGTCGCAAATGTAACTTTTTTTACCTACATACTCGGATATACTAGTGGAAAAACTTACAAAAATTAGTTTGCACGGACACGGTTCGATAACAAGTGTTGCAACAGAAACCGGTTATGTGGGTTCGTTTATTTTTCTCTAATTTAAAATTATTTTAAGTCTCTGTTTGATTGATGTAGTTATCTAGATTACTAGATCAATCAATTAAATTCAACTTCTTTAATCATGTGTATAATAGCTTTACCTACTTCGACTTAAAATAAACAAATCGATATTGATTAAATAAAAATAAAATTTCTGCTCCTATGGTGTATTTAACACAATGGACGGCAAACACACCGTATACCAGATGTGGGCAAATGCGGCTCGTAGTTGGATCAAGTGTGACTGCTAATGTCTCTTGATAATATGATTTAATGTATAAATAAAAAAATAATTTGAAAAATGTAAATACTTCTTCTCCCGTAATATTTTTGAGAGTTTCATCTAAATTATCTAAAAATGATATATAATCATTTTATTAAATTCATTTCTTACTAAAATTTTGTGTTTTTTTTATTTTTTATTTATCTTTTCTTAAACATGTTTTTTCTATAATTAAGATTTGTGTATAATGAAATACATTTATTTAATACGACATGAGAACGTAATTATGGAGAATTTGATAATCCAGAATGCGCTCTTGTTGACCTCATTTCATTTACAAAATCGGGTTGTGGTCCTGTGGCTAGTGTCTCGGACTCACGGACCAAAGGTCTGTGGTTCGAATCCCGCTCTACCTCAACTCGATTCCATTTTCTAATAGTTAGCTATTTACAACTCGTTGGAAATGACCCTCAAAATTAAATATTCGGGTAAATCATAAGAACGCAAATATTTATTTTCTAAAAAAAAAAAAAAATATTATGCCCATCCCAACCATATACGAGGTATGTTCAGAAAATAACAGGATTTTTTAAATTTCGCGGGTTCAGAGATTCCGATCGTCAAATAAAGTTTTTGTTATGTTGGTATACATGCTCCTAAAGTATGCTAAAATTTACAGCTGTAGTTTAAGGTCGAACCGCACTACGACGGCGTGGCACAGCACTACGCGGCGCTTCGCTTCAACACGAAATATTCTTTCCACTGTTTTGTATGAATACAATTGTGCTGGAGCGGCGCGACACTGGGCGATGCGGCGCGGCAGAGTTGCGTCCGGAAGAATATTTTGCCGGAAGTCGGTATGATATAGCCCGCTTCACTTCGCATCGTGTTAATCCGCATTCGACGTTAATATAACATATTTATATTCTATTCACTCTACCGTCTACAATAATTCATATCCTTTTTTTCCGACATCCTGAAGTAGTAAGTATGAAATATCTCGGGATCTATTTTAATATTGAATTTGCCTGTGTCCAGGAGGATGAAAATTACAGTGATGTGTCTGAAATAGGACCAGTACCCTTTATTTATTTGTTTGATTTATTTGTATTTAATAGTCAAGTTTGTAAATTTATAAGGTAAATAGAGAAGAGATGCATGGAGGCTTATTGTATATACCATATGTTCCAACTAGGGAGCGGACATGGAATGATGATGATGATGATGATGATGATGATGATGATGCTGATGATGATGATGATGAATGTTATTTTAATAAAATAAATCAATTTAAAATTAAATATCCATATTTCCCTAACTATTCCATTTGTTGACTTTTGTAAAGTAAAAGAGCTAAAATCTTTATTATGTGGGTAAGATTCATCCGACTAAACCATTTTACCTACTAGGTAACGCTTTTTTTTTTTGCACCACAACAGGCCAGGAGGCCCAATAACAGTGGTGAATTACATCACAGAACACCCAGACTTGAGAAAAATCACATTATATTTTTTATATGTTCTCACCGGGAATCGAACCCGGAACCTTCCGTGTGTGAGTCAAGCGTCTGACCACTACACCACGAGGCGGCCTTGAACGCTTGAAAAGAATTGTTCAATTTGGAAACTTCTTTTACCAGTTAGTTTAATCAACAATGTTTTGAATACAAAAATACTCAGAAGACATACGTCCAAATTTAAATAAATTGTATTAAAATAAGTTTCTTCTAAATAACTTCTAAGGGAATAAAAACATACATGTCTTACTTTGCTCTTATAGACTGTGTAGTAAGGTGGTACAATTTGCACCAGTAAAAAAAGAAGAAAAAAAAACACCGCGAACAAAATACGTTCTACAAATACAAAAACATTTAAGTTTGTAAGTGAAAATTCTTGATGGAAGTTCATTGTAATTTATTATATAAATAAAACACGAGTGATACTTTAATCCACAAATTTGGAATATCCAGTGACCGGTTTCATCGCTTTCGTGACATCTTCGAACCAGTCTCGAAGATGTCGCGAAAGCGATGAAACCGGTCACTGGATATTCTAAATTTGTGGATTAAAGTATCTCTCGTGTTTTATTTATATAATAAATTCTACAAATACCATTATGCGTAATGCACACTAGTGCATGTTGCTTACATTTAAATTAACCTTCGTAAATTTTTATTTATTTATGTATTCGGTTTAACGATTCCGCGTTTTAAAATAAATACATATTTGGTACATGTAGTAAAATAACCAAAGTGTTTGCATGGTAAACTAATAAAAACATTTCTACCTATCTCACAGTTAGATGTAATTTACTTCTAATGGAAAAACGTATATTAGTTTAATATTGTACATGCGTCCTCAATTACGTAAGTTATTAGCCAATTTATTAAGTGCTAAAAAAGGATTGCAGTAAATTAGCGTTAAAACAAAAGTTTAAAATTAAAATTCTAGTTTTGTGTTTGTTTCGTAACAGCGAAAGCAAAACATAGAATACATTTAAAGCAACTTAAACATTGCATCTTGATGACTCGCTTTTGTTTCCCAATAAGTTCAGTTCCCGGTCACGACTAGGCTTGGCGCCTTACTCTAGAGGTCTTGAGGCTTAGCCATTTGTTTTCTTTCTTTTGCTGAAAAGAAACGAATGGGCTTGTAGATAAAGAAGTTACGTATTAGTGAACAATAACACATAATTCGCACTTTTGTGATGTATCTTACAAAAAGCTAATGATTCATGACCGATATGTATCGGACGTACCATTCAAAAGATTCATAACTAAAAATCGTCTTTAGAAAATTATTTTGAAATAATTTTAATACAATTTTCTTGTATTCGTTTCCGCACTCGAGTGTTTTTATCTACATATATGAATATTTATATTTGAATGAGATTGATTTATTATGGACAAGGCTTATATTTACCGCAAGTGGGCGAATCGGTCGGGATCAGCAGTGACCTTTGACCTTATTCTGTAACTAATTCGTTTTGTAAATTCATTTTTATCGTATTAGAAGGAACGAGAGCGAAATACGATTTTTATTGCGTTAGAGTCAGATGGATATATGACGAATGAACGAATTAACGAAACGAAATTGTGGTAGAATAAGGGTCCTTATTTGGAACTCCGTCAAATTTTCTTGATAAATTAAAAAACTAATTTTGGTTAATTTATTCAGAATTATCAATGCTATTGACGAAATTGAGGACCTGAATGATTATTTATGTAAATTAAAATACCTTTATCCATCAATTCTAAATAAATTATAGTAAATATCGCCTATGAAATAAATTCCTTACACCCAAAACCAACCTGGATCCCATGCATTATATTTATTTGTCTTTTGTTTTGTACGTTTACTAGGGATGGAATGACTAGAAAGATATTGAAAAGAGGGTGAGTGCCGGAAACTGAGTAAACAGTGCACTGAAATCAACCTTGGCAAATAAATATTTGTCGCAAGAGGCAAAATTAGCAGCTCACAATGGAGTCCTGGTCTTGACTCTGATGTATGGGAGCAAAGTATGGACTTGGAAAAATAGGGATAAAAGTAGGCTGAATGCTGTCGAAATGCCATCTCTCAGGTGAATGTGTAGTAAAACTATGAACGATAGATGAACAAATGTCGAGATCGTACATTATGTAAGGCTGAGATAGGCATTATAGTATAATGGTATTTGTAGAACGTATTTTGTTCGCGGTGTTTTCTTTTTCTTCTTTTTTTACTGATAAAATCAAGAAAGGAGCTGTGCGCTGGTTTGAATATGAAGAGTGAATGGACAGCAAAAGAACGCCTAAAACTATTTACAATGCGAATGTTGATGGATGCAGAAATATATGAAGACCGAGAAAGATGTGGCATTACTAAATTCAACAAATACTTGAAGATGGATATGTCAAAAATCGGACTAATCGGCGCGCGTGCCTGAGAATATGTGTGAATGTAGAGAAAGCGAAATATGTATGCAAAGATAGAGTGATGTGGCGTTCTATTCTTTCTGCCTACCCTTACATGAAAACGGCATGATGGTTTGTCATCATTTAATATTTTTAAAATTGACTTAAAACATTTAAGTTTGCAAGTGAAAATTCTTGATGGAAGTTCATTGTAATTTATTATATAAATAAAACACGAGTGATACTTTAATCCACAAATTTGGAATATACAATAACACATGTGCATTCTCCATTACTTTACCCATTGTAATATAATTTTACTAATGACTTTTTACCCTTTGTTTATCAGAAATCATTATTTACAAAACCACACTCACGAAGGATGGGACACCAAATATAAAATAAAATACTTAAACTCATTAAAATAACATTATATCAATTCATTAGTTAACCCAAAGAAAATTTGTTGATAATGATCCTTAAGATAAAAATAACTTTATTTAATTTCCTTACATGTAACTTTGAATTATCTATCCTTACCTCTGTTCTGTATAAATACATTTAACTCTTTAATAAAGATACCAGTCTAGAAGATGTCGCGAAAGCAATGAAACCGGTCACTGGATATTCCAAATTTGTGGATTAAAGTATCACTCGTGTTTTATATATATATTAAAAATTGACTTAGTAAAAAAAGTAGGAATTACAGGAACAGCCGGACTATTGACAGACATCAATACAGTTTTTATTCTTATTGAACAATGTTCAACAATTGGTGCTCGTTTGTTTATTTAAAATTTTCCATGTTATCAATATGGAAGAGAAATTACAGAGTAGTGAGTATTCCAATCAATATTATTAAATAATAATTATTAAATAATAAACTCTCTGGGGCTGGGGAGTTTATTAAGATTGATATATATATTTTAAAATAGTTTTAGGTGATATTCCGTTGAATAAATTTACCTTTTAGGAAACGCCTGTAGTTTTTTTCAATATTCATGTTTCTATAAATATTTGTTTGTCTTTAAAATACTGAACACATGTGGTTACTTGAACATGGAAATGAAAAACTCTGTGAATGCTGTATTCCCTTCACTGAGAGTTTCTTCGTCTTTATTGAAATATCTGTATACAAAATCGTCACATTTAAAACAGTACAAGTTCATTACGTAATACAGAATGCAAACTAGCCGGAGAGCATTATTCAAAATTGTAAGACAGGGTTTGAACGTGGGAACTTCGAGCAATTAATTTCTGGATATTTCAAAGGTTTATAGAGCCATTTTCACTTTTAACACAGGAAGTAACTAATAAGATTGTATCGCGGATATTAATTAATAATTGATATTGATATTCAACTAACTACATACATACTAGACTTTTCCTTTCTTTTCTATGTTCAGGTCTGCCTGGTATGAAAGTATTCCTATCATATAAAACAATTGAAATTGAAATTCTCATCAATCTCTTGTTACTTAAATTGCGTGTGCGATTGCCATCAAATTATATTTTTTTTAAATCTCAATTTAAGAATAGCAATACGATTTTGATCATTTTAATTAAAACCAATTAAAACATTTTAAAAATCTCAGAAAACAGTGCGTTATAAGAATAAATAAAACAGTGAAATAAAGGTATTCTTTGTAAGTGATGTGTTTTTATTGATTTGCATCAAAATTAATAATGATTTTGGTGCCGATACCGATGTGAAATATATAATTTGAAAAAACGGATCATATTTGGCTTAATGAAAGAAAAGTACAAGTTCTCAGGCAACGTGAGGTAAAACTGGGTGTGTACACTTTATTTTTTTTAATTTTCAATTAATTTATCCATACATATAGTTTACTCATGGGAAGAAACGGATCGAAAAACACTGTCAAAATAAGTTGGTTCAGGAAATAGGTCCAAAATACAAAGGGTTTGGCAAGCTGGAATAATTATTGTGCCTGAGGTTACAATCGGTCCCCTTTCGGGCAAATGTCATTTAAGAACAGATTAGTTACGGCAAAATACCTTTTAGGAATAAAATTAAGAATAGTCCAGAAGGAGCGTAGAATCATATTGGAATACATCGGACTGTGTCCAAAAATCCTCCCACTATGCCCCACTTTCGCCGCGCGCATTCTCGAAGTCTACGTTCGTCTACATTTTATACTAAACAATTTCAGTAACTACGTTTTTAAAAAAATTATTCGAAATATTTATTATTTTCCATCCATGATAATACAATCAATCAAAATTGACTATATATATTTTTGAAAAAAAACTCATTTTCCGTCATTATTAATTTACTGAACATAAATACATCGACCACAACATATTAGCATACCGAGAATGCATTACGAGGAAATATTGTTATGTCATGTCTAAAGTCACTATCAATCTTGTGACTTTCATTAATTTATACAAAAGTTTCAATTTTTTTTTATAATCATGATTAAGAAATACTGCATTAAACGTAATACGATTATATGCATAATTATGTGAGTTCAATCATGAAAATAATGCTGCTTCCGTTTCCTCTGAAAAAAATAAGAGAAATGCAATAAATCCGGGTTATTATGTTAACTAAAAGCACAGTCGAAATATTTAAGTATCACTTTGAACTTTTTCGCGGTAATCTCATCATATGTTCTTATGAAATAATTCATAATGCATCAAATAACATGAATATTAATATTTTTTTTTCTGAAAACAGGTATTACCCAAAGATATAAACTACTTAACAGACTTATGACATTTACACAATTCAGAAGCAAACGAAAACTTATGTAGTCGATATTACAACAGTGATGGAAAATATTTTTGAAAAGAAAATATCGAAGTCTATGCATTAACCTAGTAAGGCCACTCGGTGAAATCCCGTTAATGCATACAAACATTTCGACTTTCTCAAATTGTTGTTGAAAAAACGAAGTGTGTACTAAAAAATTGTGTGTCAACTAAAAACTTAAATGTCATCTAAAAAAAATTATGTCAACTTAAAAATTGAATGTCAACTAAAAAGTTAAGTGTCAACTGAAAAAAATATCGTTTTTTGGTGAAAGAGTTGCAAACCCGCTTAAACCCTACTATATCACCACTTAATTTATTTTTATTAATTAGAAATTTTAGTGCTACAAAATATTGGTTGAAAAAAAAATGGTTTTACATTAAAATATTTGTAAAAATTTGAGTATTAAATTTAACAGTGAATTTTCTTGAAAATGTATGAATAAAATAATGAGTCCTTGGCACGGGTAACCCTAGTGAGGTCATATTATTTTTACTATAATTCTTTGTTTATAATGGGAAAAAAAATAGATTAAAAAAAAACCAGCTAATGTTAGGCCATAAGTCCTGTAAATGCCTAGACTGTCATATTCATATTTGAAAAAAGTTTTCCCTCTCTATTGTAACAAATTCAGATATATTTTTAACTCGTTAACAATGGATTTGATATATTTGGGTAAATCATAAAAACGGATTATTTGAAATGTCGGGATTGTGAATTTTCCACAGTCTGTACTGTGAACATGATGCTTGGTAGTGTCTGTGAAGCTGGAAGTTAACACGAACTCTGGTCACGATATGTGAATGTTTTGTAATATTACGCCAGTATGGGTGTCATTGCTAAGAGTGCTTTTTAATCGTAGTCACTGGGAAGTAGAAACTGTAAACTATAGCCAAAGGGCATAGGGCATTATTAAACTATTTTGTGTTTCAATTCTGATTTATTCAATTAAAACGTCAGTTATTATCGTTGGATAATTTATACAGCGCCATTTTTGTGAAAATCACCTCAATTTTAGCTGTGTAATAAATAAATATCCCAAACCGTCTTTCAGCTACAGATCGCATGGACGGTTGGGATTCTAGTTCAATTCAAATTATAACTGATAGGAGCTTGATGACAGCACATTTTGCAGCTACAGGGCGCATGGGCGGTAAGAAATCAAGCCTTTATCTACACATTTTTATAATTGACAAAAAAATTTAGAATAATAATAAAAAGAAGTAAGATTACAGCAAGTCTTGTAGTTACAGAGCGCATGGACGGTGAGAAATCTAGCCCTTATTTACACATTTTTAAAGTTAACAAAGAAATTTTGTGTATTTATGTAATTTAAAAATCAAAAGTAGTAAGATTACAACACGTCTTGTAGTCACTAAGCACATGGATAATTGTAATTCTAGACCCCATTTACAAAATTTCGTTATTTTATAGTGATAACATTAATATATGGAAGCTAGATTCGTCGTCCAGCTACAAAGCGCATGGACGAGTGGAATTCTAGCAACTTAAAATGATATTAAACATTTTACAAAAAAAATATTTTCAATTATTCCTGTTTTATCATATCACGCAAACTTCTACCTGTTACATCACATAAACGTCTTAAGGACAGGTTAAAAAACATTTTTAGTTCAATAATTGTTTCGTTTACGTTATAATGTGCAAATCATATACATATTTTTAAAACGCATTTTTCATGTAATTCTTTTTGTCAAAAAAAAACTTTATTCTAACGATGTTAAAATTTTTAATAATGGAATTTTAATTTATTTTAATTGTTTTACACTTTACTGTAAAAAACTAAATTTGTCATTTTGTGGGATACAATAAGGTACCTAGCTGCCATCGGCATTACATGATGAACTTTTTTATTTTGATGATGTTCTTTAAACATACGGATATGGCTGCAGTTTTATCAACATAAGGAATCGAATCCATGATTTCTACGTTGATATAATCACTATCGTAGTTTGCAGATTTGTATATTGTGTATGTGTGTTTCACTCATCGAATTAAATAAATAATAACTGATTAACCGTAGAAGATAGCATCTAGAGCTGTTAGCTGATTTATGCAATTACGATAAAGAAAATTTGTTCCGGGTAAGAGGGAATTAGTATTTGCTTTTATGTAACCTTAAGTATTTTCATAAGACAGCGGTATTTGCATGATGACTTTGTTATAATTTTTATCTTTGTATTTATTAGGAAACGAACGACTCATTAATCAGGAACCACGTTCTAAAAAAAACGTAAAAAATCATGTATACGGGAAAAATCAATTCAGTTCTACCGGAAATATAATTAACATATTTACTTTCATGGTAAAGTTACATATTATTTCATATTTCCGCTTTAATATTATACACCATTCGAAACACTACGTATACTCATGAACTTAATAAAATGGTAAATGAAATATTAACATGAAATTTCTAGTTTCCCTCGTAGTTATTTATTTATTTACTTATTACATTAACGGTTTAAGCCAATTATAACACTTACACGAAAAAATGTATGTTCAAGAACCTGAACAAACAGAACTTAAATATAAATGAAGCAAAGACATACAAGCACAATAAATTATTGGTCAGGTAGGTTTACATGAGCTTAGTAACTAATGCTTGATTCTAGATATACTAGGTTGATCGAATATGTATACCAAAATGCTACCATTGATGTAAAAGTAAACGACCATGTAAAAACGGAGAAAATCAAGATCGAAAAGGATGTAAGACAGGGTGACACGAAATCACAAAAACTTTTTACATTAGCCTTAGAAGACGTTTTGAGGACGCTTAATTGAAATAATAAAGACATTTTAAAATATGGTAAATATTTAAATCACAGACGATGAAGTAATAATAAATGAAGAGGTACATGCACTAGAAACTGTGGTAAAATAATTATACGAAGCCTCTAGAAAGATTGGTCTGAAAATAAATATACACAAAAATAAGATTTTCAGTCCAACTCCTAGCAACATATGAATATTGGTGCTGTTGACGAGTACATTTATCTTAGGCACAAAATAAAATTGCGAAAACCAAATCAAACTGCAAAACTGCCGAGCCGAATTGGGTTAAGTTTGGCGGCTTTTGGAAAACTGATACACGTTTTTAGAAATATGGAATCCCAAAAAATCTGAAGATTACAATTCTTGAGTTCTGCCGGTGACAACATAGATCTTGAAACCACGTCACTCACTGACAGAAGTGTTCACAAAACTGAGTGCACTCAACGGTCCATGGAAAGACAAATGTCGAGTGTTTCCTTAAGAGACCGAATAAGGGATGAGACGATAAGACGCCGTATAAAGGTGACCGATATCGAAAAAGTGGGAAGACAAAAATGGCAATGGGCCGGTCATGTGGTGAGACAAAAAGTTGATAGGTGGACCCCCAGAATCATAAATCGGAGACCGTACGAAAATAAAAAGAAAGTAGGGAGACCATAGAGGAGATGGACTGATGACATTGTGGAACTTATGGTACAGGGATGGAAACAGACTGCCCAGGACAGAAAAATATTGAAAAATTTGGAAGTCGAAAAAAACGGGCTGATAAGAAAAATAAGTAGATCGAATGCTGAAGACATGTCTCTGACACTTATACCCTTTATGTGAACATAATGAATTACTGCTTAGTATTAGTAAAAGTTTCATTGTAAGTGAATAGACGCCAATACCATTTTCTTAGCAACTAGCCGAAAACCCCTACCACGATTTACTAAGCACTTGTCACTTGCTGACCCTATGAACAGCTACGACAAGTATTTATGGCTGCGGAAAGGTGGAATTAAAATAGTTCATATTTATTTATTTATTTATTTATTTATTTATTTATTTATTTATTTACGGACAAAGTCCATTATAAACATTACAATTAAAAGAAATTTTTACAAAGGAATAAAAAAATATAAGGAACAGAAATAAGCAGCAAAGACAGATGATAGATTTTTTAGATTAAGTAAAAAGCATAGGCTAACTATACAGATTCTTTAGCTGATTTGTAAAGAAAGACATCCTTACACCATAATAATCAAGATCTTGATGATCGTTCACCCGCCTGATCATTCTGGGCAAAGGCGAAAAATAAATATATAAACATACCTGCAAGTTTGTCGTTTGTATTTTATCATCGTTGATAAAATAATGTTTAAATAGCGTTTAAACCTTAGAGTAATAACCTTATAGAGTCGCTCATACTGAAAGCTATTCCATGATTTATGACCACGAAGTGAGCTACAAATTATAGTAATACAACAGGCCGTAGGTACTTGGGTTGAGAATTTCAAGTGCGAACCGAAACCGTCCATTACACGTTTGTTGTTAAACATAAAACCAAACTAAAACCGAACCAAAAATTTGGAACGCTTTTGTTCTATGCAAAAGAGCCTAAGGACTGCTCTAGAAAATTATTACCCTGAGAACACACTGCGCAAAATAATGTGGAGGTGGTGTTAGATTTTGAACGGATGTTGGGCCACTAATACTTTTCTGCTATTACCAATGCATAAACGGGTCGATTTTATTTCTTATTCATTTACAAATTAATAATGCAATTTATCAAGACCTACTGAACAGCATGTTACTTCTATATAATTAAAATGGACGACGAAAACCCCATAAAACGCATAACTCTCTCTACCCCAAAAGGACGACGAAGATCAGGAAGGCTTAAAACGCGGTGGACGAACTGCATCAGTACGGATACGACAACTGAACGAGGAACTGAAGAAGAAGGACAGCAGGCCAGCAAGAGCGGAGGAGACTCCGGGATACAGTCAAGGCTCACCCAGGGCTGCCGAGCTTGTGATGAAACAGCTACTTCTCACTTTTCACTAAGCTTAGAGATTAAAATTAAAAGATTAGAACTAGTGAAAAGTACTCAGTCCGTGGAAACACGATAATAGAGTATATTAAAAAAACAAGATCTTTATATAAGACTTCGAGCCAATCTATGTCAATTCTTCTAAGTCTCCTATGTTAGTAGCGAAGAGATCTACGAAAAGCGGAACATCTATCCCAAATAACTCCTAGTAGTGCAACGAATTGACTAATCTACACATTCTGGATATTGGAGCATTAGAACAAAAGTTGCTCTTAGAAAATTTGATAAATAATATGGTTGGGAACATGAAAAAAAATTGATTGCAAGAGAGATGGAACATCACTTTAAGCATTAAGTATTTTTAAAATGCAAATAAGGTCCATCTCCGTTCTACGTTTCTCTAATGAAGGCAGATTATACAGTACGAATAATCATTATACAAGAAAAACATTTTTGTTAGAATTATTGTTTTATTGAAAATTCGAGATTCATATTTGAAGGGGTAATCTAAGACCTGTTTTTCCAAGAATTAAAATCGTATTGATATTTCAAAATTATAGATTTTATACTAAACATAATAATATGAAAAAAACAACTACATAATTTAAAAATTTGTGATTATCTAAAAAAAAATTAATAATTTCGATGTTTTTCGTGTTTTATCTATCGTAATAACCATCGTAAACTCATGGACAAGACAGTATTTTATATTTCATATTTTTTTATGCGGATTTATTAATTTGAAAACTTATGTCTTTAACAAAGTATAAAATAATAATAAAAAAATATTATTATGAAACAAAATAACAAACACATGTACACAAATAAAGAAAATATCAGTACATAGAATTAGCATAAAATAAAAAAATAACAAAGGAAAATTAAATAAGAAATTATAGCATTGGTACACATAAAACTAACTTTAAATATAAATAATAGTTACAGAGGCGATGTATAATATTATAAACATTTAAGCAAGTATAACACTTAGTAAAAGACGTGATTAAAAAGTATCGATTTTTATTTTAATAAAGATAAATTAAATAAATCTAAATTTACACGTTTGTTAACATTTTTTATACATATTCTCAATTATAGAACTCCTACGCATATTGTATTACAAAAAAACCTATTATCATTTGACAATTTTCTAGTCAGGCGACTACGGGGGGAGGTCCTAACAGAATGCCCGTACGAGGTTTTCGCATAATCTTAACTACTGATTACCGAAAACAAGTACGATGTTTGCTCGGAGACACTTTTCATATATAGCTCCAAGAGTGTTCAACGTCTTGGATGAACATATTAAGTTCTCCAAAACAACGTCTATATTTAAGATGAAGATCCATAATTGGATTTTATCGAGGGGTAGAACCCACTGTAGAAGATTGCTTCGGGAATAAATATGTAATATCGATTCTGTCTTCATTATTATTTACGTATGTATATCATTTTCGAATAAACTTAAAAGTGATGCTTGATTATTTGTAAATATATATTTTAAATAAAATTATTTAATATTATGTTTATTGAATAACATATTTTACCATATAGATGTGCTACTATTATAACTTTATTGTATTATTTTGTTTTTTTATTTATTAACAACTAATTACCGAATTGAATTTTAAAATGACTATAAATTATTAATAACAGATTGCCACGTACCATTAAATAACTTTTTTGCATTCCATTTCTTAACATTTACATTTTTTATTATTTTGTATATTGTTTTGAATATTTTGTGTATTGTTTATTATATTGATATATGTCTTTGATTCATATAGAAGAGTCCTAATTTAACACGGAATTTTCTAACAAGTCGGGACATAAAAAAATGTAGTTGTGCTATGATAAAATTGTGTATTTTGTGCATTAAATAAATAAAAAATAAAATAAAATTTAAATTTTTCTAGATTTAAATAATTTTTGCGAAATAAAAAAAATGCAAAATAGATTAAATACTTTTTCGTGTATCAAATAAACATTTTAATAACTATTTTTTAGCATATTATTTAGAGAACTATATTGCCTTTTTGTTCTAATGCAATTGATCACCTGACAGTGAACGGATTTTTTAGGAGACAGGATTTAGTAATTTTATTGACGTGTATTTCAAGGTCAAGTATATCATAGTTGTTCAGAAATATTGCACACATTTTACTTTAAAAGAACATGTAATATGAAGTGCACACATTTGTTCATATTAGTTTTTCCATTTGATGCACATTCGCTTATTTTATTTTCTTCTATTTCAAATCGGTATAACACATACATAATTTAACACATTAGAGCTTATATTCCTATAAGCAAAATAAAATCTACCATTATTTACAACTATAGTTAATAACGTAAAAATATAAACAAATCAATTAATTTGATTTCCGGTTAGCAATCAAACACGAAATTTTTTTGTAAATTTGCGTAAATTGATGAATTTTCAAATATTCTCATTTAACTTACCAATTTTCAATGGTAAAGAATTAACCACAATTTACAGTTTATTAAAAATAATTTAATACTTTCACAGAACTACTGCAAAAGTAGGTCTTTAAAAAGCCCGGCTCCTGAGTAAAGTGCAAGTACTCTCATATCCTTAGGATTGACCAGTGGTCATCCGAAGATGCGGCTTCAATTGTGACATTAAGCATTTTATTCGCATAAAATGCGTACTTATAGATTTCAGCATCTGCACTAGAAGTTTCAGAGGGGGTTATTCTAGCAATGTTGTTATGATCTCAGTAAAGTACTTAATTATTTTATTTATACTAATTATGTTGCAGTCTAGCAACACTGGCAACTCAATTAATATTTTAGTACATTTTTAAAATGGGTAGGTTCCGTGCGCTTTTACAGTTTATATATACAATGAACGCACAAGAATCGATATCTTTTCCATTTGAACTCCGAGGAGTTAACATCGAACCTGATCGTCGACTTGCAACCCGACAGCAGCCCGCTTTATGTGTCAAGAGGCTTGTCATGGAAATAAAAGAAGATTATAATAACGCAACCTCTTTTTGTTTAAGCGAAAAAAACATCGAACGGTCCGCTGCTCTAACAGATGTGTTTATTCAGTCTGCAAATTATTCTTCTAGTGATAACTGATGCGACGCTTGGTTTCAGCTAAGTTTCCTTAGGTCAAAGTAAATTTTTGCAACTACCCCTTCACTAGTTCCTTCCCATCGATCTGACTATGTGCTTAACCCATATATATAATTTAAATAGAAATCAGACTTAGATAAAATTATACGTTGTATTAGTTTGATTTAAAAGAGAATGTGCAGTCACCTCAGAGCTGGCATCCTTCGTCCTTAGTAGGTAGTGTCCTGGCGAGGCCCCATACTGAAAGTGTTGAGTTCCTCCTACAACTCTTCCCTCAGCCGTTTGCCTCTTCAACTTCCCTTGGTCACTCTCAGTTTCCATTTCCACCAGAATGACATCATCTTTGTCACTTTCTTCTGGAGTCTCTGCCGCTATATTCTCGCATAAACAGACCGCGAGGATAGCTGAAATCAAAGAAAAACCGCATATGTGATAATTTATTTGGTATAGTTTTATATCTCAATCTCTTGTACTTGGCTCCAGCCAATTTGATTCGAATCAAAGGAGGAAGGTACCCGATTAAGACCATCTCCAAAAGACGTGTAAGATAGATTTGACGCATTGTGCGTCACGAGGGTCTGTTAGAGGATGATGCTGATGTCTGATGCTTAAAACTACAGGGGGCACCCTCACCAAAAATACCTCGGGGATTTATGCGAAGATGTGAGCTCCAAGTTTTATGAAGTCTTAAAGAGGGCCGCACAGGACAAGACCGAAGTGGCAGAAGAAATGCAAAGCTTTCTTTCAAACCAATATATCTTACAGAATTAAACCAGAGAAAGAAAGAGTGAGATATATCTCAGGTAAAGCTAAGAAATATTATATTTATTTTAAATAACATACATATTTTATGAATTTAAAAAAAATGTTTTGTGTTGTTTTAATGATTTTTTATAGTATCTTAAAATATTTCTGCTTGACTCTGGTTTAAAACATGATGACATTACAAATGTATTGTCAACATATTCTGTATATAGTAATTTTTTTTCTAAATAACTCCCTGGGGAGAAATCCCAGACTGTCTGTAAACATTTGGATATACTCAAAGCAGTGTTTATATTATGTACATTAAATTGTGCAGTTCTTACGTGCGGATGAAGGAAAAATAAAATTAATATTTTAGAAGTTTTGCAGCATGATGAAAATTTCGGCAAATTGTTATATTTGATTTTTTTAAATCTGATTTCAAGTGGAAGAAAACATTCTCAATTATCACTTTATTAGCTGCATTTTTTATTTAAAATAGCTCATATTCAGAAATCAATCAAATTAACATCAATTAACTTTTTTGTGGGTGGGTAGGTACTTTTTTCTCAATATGACCATAGAAGACGTATGAATTCTTAGGTGCATAGACAATTTCGAAATAACTGAATGACATTTCCTGTCACAATATTTTTCTAAGCTACCTATTTAACGTGCGTGACAATTCCATGTTAACTCATAACAGATTATGTCGTAATGATTACAAAACGTGACATAGATATACTGGTATCATGAACATAAAAATATCATCAAGATTTGTATGTTAAAAACCGAAAACAGTATATAATAGTCAGTATAATCATATAATTTTTCGGTGAATCTGAGTAAACATAATTAATATCATAAGTGTTTCTTCGTATCGTTTGCATGATGTTAATAAAAACAGCTCATATTTTTGGATTTAAGTTTAACTTTCGATGTTATAACCCAAAACCACACGCAATATACGCACATGACACTCGAGCTATTGCCAACAAGTTCCTCATTGTTCCCAAACTAAAGGCCACATCGGCCCAGCGTAAAACTATATAATTAACTACCTTCATCAATATTGCAAAAATCCGTGTATTGCGTGAAACATTTCGTGGCTTGATGCCAAAAAAACCCATTTTCTGTCAAACCAGGTCATCGAAAGGGTCGAGAGTTTTAAATACCTGGGATTGTTTGTTTCACAAAATGGCAACTTTCAAAAATAACTGGAAGTATAGCTAGAAATTTTAGGCGCTACATTCAATAGTATGTGAATTCGGGTTTGATTCCTGACACGGTTGATTTGAAATATTTCTTTAAAAGGTTGTTTTGACACCAGAATATTTCGTAGTCCCTGGACTAGTATCTGAAGCGTAAAACTTACCTTCATGTAACAAAAATTATCAAGATTCGCTACGATTGGTGTACGAATGCAGTGCCCTATGTAGGTGCAAAAAGAGAATGATGATTTTCTTGAAAAAAACTTCTTGGATTTCAATCTCTCCGATCCGACGAAGTATTAGTTTGTCTAATACTTCGTCGGATCGGAGAAGTTTAAATTCTTTGGGCATATTTTTATGTCTGACCTAAACAATGACCTGGATATTAAGCAACGGAAACAAGCAACTTTCGTTACCTTTTAAAAGGCTGTGCTGAAAAATTCCTTTACATGCGGTTATGTAGCATCGTGTAGAGACATACTGTTAGTAATTCTTTTTCCATAAGTCATAAAAACTTCAATATAATTTAGGTCCGTTATAGCAAAATAGATTAAAAACAATAAGTACGCCGGTCATTTAACTAGCGTGCCATCCCGCTTACTGCCAATAACCAATCGATTGAACGAATTTCTTATTTGTCTCTTTCACACAAACACCGGCCACAGAACAGTGTATATGTCTTCCTTCTTATGTGTTATATTCTCGTTCTTTTTCTTATAAATACAGCAAAACAAATGTATTGTTCTATTGGCATTGGTAGTGGTAAGAACGCGTATTTTTCGTATTAAAATCTCGTATGTTTATACAAATTTTACTATCCAAATCCGATGTGAAAATGTCCGTTTGAAGATTACAAAACATGCAACTTCATCATTTAAATAAATAAGAGAGATTTATCAAGTCTTGTATCCTATGTAGACTCGTGTTACACCACAGCCACACAAGAGTTTAAACATGTATGAATTGCTAGGAAGTTTTTAATGTGTTTTTCTCGAGTGCATATTGCACACCACTCGTGCTGCAAGTACACAGCAGTAAATGGAAGTGCAATAAAAGTGCAGTTATTATTAGCCATGAAACATCTTCCAAGGTTCTGCAGTCCTTCTGAATTGTTTGTTTTTTTAGGAGTAAGCTTGAAGCCATGGGGCAGCAAGGTGGTTCAAGGTACGAGGATAACCCACTCCTGAGGCTTTGGTTTCTGCCTGAGGAATTTTCAATTACCGTAAGTGTGCTAACTCTCTAAAATAGTTTTATTGGTCCGGGTTCTCTAAGTTTTTATACTATTTTATTTTATTTTATTTTACTTCCCGTAATCTTTATGTTTTATTAAAGGCTTTTTTTATAAATTTATGCTTACCACTTTAATAGAGAGCTATACGTCAACCAATTTCGAGATAATAACATCATCGTCAGTTGTATTTTAAAAATATTTCCATTTTGATTCATAAAATCATTATTATCCGTATTTTTCTGTTTCATACTTCATTCTTCTAAATAATTTGAAACACAAATAATAAAAAGAATGCATACCACCTAGAACCGAAAATTTGTGTAAGATTTTTTTTTCTGAAATCGACGTACTCACTTCAAATAACTACAAACAAAAGGATAGAGCCTTAATTTTTAATAATAATAAAAATAAAATATACCTTTATTCAACCAACTTTGTACTATTTGTTTTTTATAATTATACTTTGATGATATATTTATTTTATCTAGTATTAAAATAAACTTATCTGGGGTTGTTCTTTGTAAGTCCGTTGGCTATAAGATTTTTTGAGACCGTTGTAAACGAACAGTTTTTAAAACTTTATATTTTATTTTAATTTCGTTTTAAGTATTATTATAATTAATTGTTTGCAAGTGGTATTGAGAAACCCTACTAAAGTATGTTTTAAAAAAAATATGTTTAGTAATATGTAGAAAACTAAAGTTGGCCAATAATTATGGTTCTTTTGTAAATATTGCATATTTTTGCAAAAGCAATTGTTTTCTTTTTAAAATATATACATATTTATAATTATTTGTTTTGTGATTCTGAGTTAGAACAAGTCCTGACGATGAGGCGGAAACTTTTAAACCAGTGGACGTGTAATCGTAAATTAAAGTGTTTCATACAAATTTAGTGAGTGCCGGGAACAGGGTAAACGGTGCACTGAAATCTACTTTGGCAAACAAATGTTTATCGCAGGAGGCTGAACTAGCAGTTCACAACGGAGTTCTGGTGCCAACTCTAATGTATGGGAGCGAAGTATGAAATTGGGAAAATGATGATGAAAGAGGTTAAATGCTGTCGAAATGCGATCCCTCAGGCGAATGTGTGGAAAAACTATGTATGATAGGTGCACAAATGTCGAGATCCGTGAAGTGTGTAAGGCTGAGATATGTATTATCGACAGAATCAAGAAAGGGGTGCTGCGTTGGTTTGGACATGTAGAGCAAATGGACAAAGAAAGAACGGCTCAAAGGATCTACGATGCGAATGTTGATGGATGCAAAAAACGAGAAAAGCCATTAAAGACATAGCACTATCAAGTCCATCAAATACTTAAAGATGGACATGTCAAAAGTAGGAATAATCGGCGTGCGTGCATGAGAAGTTGTATGAATGTAGAGGAAGCGAGTTCTGTATGCCAAAATATAGTATATTGACGTTCGATCCTCTCTGCCTACCCCTACGGGGAAACGGCGTGATATTTATTTGTTTTTTTGTTTGTTCATACAAATTTGTAAACAAAAAATGCTATTTTTTTTTTGTATTTTTCTAACGATATCTCTTCAGTAGTTATTAAAAAGGGATTTTGTGTAAGAAAAATAATATGCCACTCACATTAAGAGGTAATGCACTCTTCTATCTGATAATTCACAAGCGTGTTGCAATATATAATAATAACGTCATTACCGGTCAAACGCATCATAATATTGAGCCCAAGATCACAATTTTCTTAAATTTATGTTTTTAAATTCAGCTTTGAAAGATGACATTAGATCGTAAAAGTAGTTCATGAACACCGTGGCAGCATCACACGTTCATTAACTCCATAAAACTGTTAATGAAATTTTTGGCTACAAAATTAATGACATTATGAAATAAAAACCTGAAAATTAATCACCTAAAACGAAATTAATAAAATCCTTGGATTTGTTACGCTTAGCTTTATAATAAAATATGTTTTACTGTGGAAATAGCTTTCAATAATTTAATAGATATTTAAAAATAAAATATTTGCTCTAAACCAAACAAAATATCCATACCATATTTTCTAATTTGTAAGAAGTTTTCTAAAGTTGAGAAATCCAGAAAAATTCGCCCTATAAGGATTGAATTGTTTGATACATACGTTTTGAAATTTACAGTTTAAATGTTAAAAAATACTAATGTAATAACATGGCTAGTAACAATTTGACATTTAATTTATTCACGAATTAAAACTTTCGATTGAGATGATCGAATTCATTATCGTGTGAGAAATAAACAAGAATAAAGAAAATGATATTAATTCCAATAGTTACAAATAACACGTTCATTCAATTATGGGTTTATAGGTTTATCCTAATTAAAAATAAAAAGAATCGTTTCAATTTATTTGCTTTGGTTTACTTAGTTAATATAGTAAATAATTCATCATCATCATTCCCATTTGCACCTAATGGTGCATAGGGCACATCATTGGTACTCCAACCGTAGCGTATATTAATCATTTCTGATACATTAAATTAAGATGATCAGTCTTAGGCTATAAAATATTCTAGTCTAATAACACCATTTTAAATCAATTTTTCATGTCAATCATATAAGGAATTGAACTTGAGACGTCTTGCATGGTAAGCACATGCGACGGCCACTACACCACGAGGCCGTAGTTAGCTTTAGATCAAGAAAAACTGATCATTTATTATTGTCTAAATAAAAAATGGAATCAAACGTATTTTTTCTTTTGTTTATATGCTTAATGCATATTTTGTCTTTTTTTTATTCAATGCGATCTGTTTGACGAATGTGTGGAAAATCAATGTATGACAGGGTTACGAATGATGAAATCAGGCGAAAGGGTAAATCTGAGTCAATTAGAATTGATAAGATAAGGAAAGGGTCTTTGAGATGGTTTGGTCAAGTAAAACGAATGGACGACGAAAGAATGGTAAAACAAGTATATATGGTAAAAATGAACGGTAACGTAAGATGAAGACAATCAAGGAAGACGTGGCATGATCAGATAAACCAAAATCTTAAGTCTGGTCATGTCAAAAGCAGACAGAACCGAAGGGCATTTATGACAAGATGAATGTGGAAGAAGCTATGAACATATGCCAGAATAGACGTGTGTGGCGTTCCATTCTCTCTGCCTACCCCTACGGAAAAATGGCGTGATGGTAGTAGTAGTGGTATTAGTTTTTATTATTATTATGATTATTTTAATTATTTTTATTATTAATAATATTCGTTATAGGCAGGCAGCCTTTGCTGATGCGCCTATATCTCATGTACTCTTTATTTAAAAAAAAAATACTCGCGTTCTTATAATTTACTCAAATATTTCGATTTCAGTGACCATTTTCAATGAGTTTTAAGTAACTTACTATAAGAAAATGGAAATCAGGTTGGGGTAGAGTGGGATCCTAACCTCAAATCTCTGATCCGTGAGTCCGCAACACTAGCCACGGGACCACAACCTGATTTAAAACCATTAGGACATCATGCAAAGACCCAACCAACAGATTTCATTTTAATTAAGGTCTATATAAATAATTTTACAAATTGACCGCTTTAAAACGAGTACTTGTACCTTGAATTAAAACCACAATTTTTTCAACTCTATTTAAAATGGTTTTCTGACAAAGAACTGCCGTAATCACTATAAAACTTTATGACAATGTGTTACATAAGATAAAAATCATACAATTTAAGATGTTGCCTACCTTTTTCATGTAATAAGACCATATGTAACAGCTTTCTAAACTCAAATTAAATCATTAAATTAATAATGTAGCAAAATACATTCTCTCACTTCTATTGTGTGTAAGCTAATTTAGTAAACACAATTGTCTTTTTAATGGTCACTACCGCACTTTTGATGGAGTTTTTCGTGTTGAAACTGATAAAATATAGCTAACAATCACGACTGTACTTGGGATTTTTAACCACCGGCAATATTTGTATTTATCGTTCTCAAAAAATTTAACGTAGTTATGCAGAAAGCAACCAGCTGTAGAAAAATGAAACTGAGAAAATGGCAATTTTATTAAAATAAAAAATAATAGTATCTACACAACCGTAAGAATGATTTTTACTTTGAGAAATGATAAATGATGGATGCTTTTGTTTTGTTTATGGTATCTGGTAATGCTGTTTGATAAGGTGTCACAGCATAAATAAATTCCTATATCTGTCTCCTTTTCTCTCGCCAACTTTAATCCTGTCCCTTTTACACCTGTATGAAGTTCCAAACACTATTTAATTTATTATTTTGTCACTTGGGGTCAGTGCCCGCTTGAAACTCAACTAACATACACGTTAATCACCTAATTGATTTCGGTATACCGCATCGCGTAAAAATAAAATATAATTAACAATAATGTTGAATTAAATTTATGTGATAAAAAAGAGACCATCAGTGTGGAGTTTTGCTGCTGTTTTCAAGAGGAACAAAAATCTACAAAAGATCAGTCTCAATCCATCAGTCGCCATCTCAATTTCCTTTCCTAATCCAATTTTGCGCTGTGACAACACAAAATTTATATACCTACTGTTGAAAACCAGTTTACGCATCGCCAGTACCAAACAGAATTTTAAAATGTATTTGACCAGTTTTAATGATTTTTAAAGTCTGGCTGACTAAACAACCTAAAGTGTGTATTTTGCAGAAAACATCCAGCCCTAGTAACATACTGATGTTTTGATATTATGTATTAATCGTACTTTTTAATGTTTATCTATGGTACTTACTTGTCAAGTATCGGTTTAATAATTTGTCATAATAACTTTGAAAATAATTCAATTATGTTTTGAAGGAATTTCAGTGATTTTTTAAGTCTGCCTGACCACACAACCTAAAATGTGCTATTTCAGAAAATAGACAGATCTAATATTGAATGATATCCCATTCAAAATTTGAATTCATTTAGTGAGATTATGTATTAAAACTTATTTTTTTATTACAGATATTTTTAATTTAATAAATTTATAAAATTTAAATTCCTCTGTATTTATCGACTTTCATTTGTTTGAGAACACTAGATTTCTGGAGGAACACTAGATCTTACTATAACAATCAACACCAGTGTTTGCCATGGTGGAGCGTATGCGCCACCGGCGGAGCATAACGCCTTAGAGATGGGGCACCACGCTTCAGAGATGAGACACGTCGGCATTCTACATAGAAAGAAGAATACTCATCGGTCATACAAAAAATGCCTGAGATATACAAAATTGAAATCTAAGTCAAATTGCATTAAAATAGAATAAAACCATTTACAATTTTAATAATTATCTGAAAACACAGAAACTGTGCAGGATGTAGGAATAATGGCATGGATTTGTAAATAAACTAACCAAAATAACATAATATTACTTTTCATGCCAGAAACTTATTTTTACCCTTTTCCTCATCTTATTTAGTGGAATGTGGTATTAGCGCCATAAGCGATTTACTCATTAAAAAACGAAATCGATTGGATATAACTAATAGAGGTATAGAGGGGACCTAAGACTGAAATGAACTAAGTTAGATCCGGACATCAAATTTCTTTGTGGCAAGCGTAACAAAATTTAATCATGAATTAGGCGTCAGGATATATGTGTGTTTGTACTCAATTTCCATTATTGTCACTCGTGTTTTATTATTGTTTTTTTTATATTTTTATTCTACTTAATAACATTTTCAATTTGTGTTTTGTAATCATTTCAGTTATAATATATGTATTAGAATAGGTTTTATTTAATTTCATTGGGGGTTCATATGTTTACAAACATATTACAAAATGATTTGAAAATGTACCTGCTGTTTAATTATAAAAGATGCCGGTGGGATCTGCCTTTTAAAAAGACTGGTTGCTTTCTGCATTATTACGTTGAATTATGACTCATAAATATTGAGTAAGTTATCAAATCAATCTCTAGTTAATTTGATATCATTTTTGCGGTCAGTTTTATGCTGCATTGCGTTAGAAAATGTACATTTTATTAAATGTATTTATAAAGTGGGTGAAAATATGATTTTACAATTATTCCGCTTGAGATCATGAAAAATAAAACATTTGTTGTTGTCTAAATAAAAATTGGAATCAAACTTATTTTGTTTTTTGTTAATATGCTTTTTGCGTATTTTATTTAATTATTTGGGGCATCATCGGGATGTACGAATACGGTATATGAATATATCTGTCATTTGAACGTATAAATTGTTCACAGAAAAGAATAATACATAATACGAGAATATCAGAAAAATATCATTAACAACTTTCTAAAACAAGACAAGGACAATCAAAACTAATAAACCAGGGACTGAAATTATACAATAAACTACCAGACAAAACTAAACAAAAGACTCAGACAAACTTTTCAAAAGATGTTAAAAATATTATTTTGAGCAGAGTATGAATAAAAAATGTTTGTATTATTTTTGTAAAATTAATGTTATAATCCGTAAGGGTTAAAAAATAAATTTTCAAATAAAAAAATTAAACACATTTTTCGAATAACGCGCACGGTAGTTGACATTACTTGTTTTGATAAAACACTTAAAATTCATATTAACCTTAAAAATATTATATTGGAAATAAAAACCACTTAAGTAAAATACAAAATTACTTATTTACGAAGTTTTTATCGTCCCCTATGAAGTTATTATTCACTTGCTTTGTACTCGTATTTACATTCAGACAACGATTCGCTCGCTAAATACAGTTTTTGCACATAATGTAGATAATTTTTTTGTTCAATTTAGCAGCTAGTTCAGTAGTTGATTCGTCTATATGGGTATATGCACATGTATATCTGTACCTCGAAGGCAGATGGATGCAATTTCAGAATTTGATGAAAAGACATTTTGATTTTCTTATCTAGTTGATGATCATGTCCATTGATTTTGAAGAAATGTGATTCTTATAATGAAACATCCAATGTATTAAGATACTGAAAATACAAAGTAATGCTTTAAATGATTAGAAATCACTTAGAGAAAGTAGATTCTTCAGGCTCTTGTTGAACATTTGACGTTTGGATTTGCATCCGTCTGCCTCTGAAATACAGATATTTACTGTACATAAAATTTCTAATATTATTTATTCTTTTTCTACATTACTAGAAATGAAAACGAATTTATAATGTAATGCTCACTACAATAACTGTAAAATTTTAAAAACATATGCATTACGATAGCACTGAAATCTAAACAAGACCCTTATTACAAAGGCATGTTAATAGAGTTATCTTCAATTGTCTTTTAAGTCAAATTGAATTTAAGGTATGAAAAATATAACAATAATATGTAAATTACAGTGGGCCGATGATGTATGAAGTTTTTTAATTTTTTTAGACATCAAAGTGAAAGGGATCTTAAAAGTTGCATTTTGGATTACATTGAACGTTAAAATGATTTAAAAAAATATTCCACACTACTCTTGGCCCTTAACCAAAGTTTGAAGTTTATCACTGTCTGAACAAAATGTTCATACAAAATACAAAATGTTCAGACAATGATAAACTTGAACAATTATCTATATAGATAAAATGTTTTTTTTTGTTAATAAAGATATAACTCAATCACATTACAAATTCAAACAAGTTTTAAAACTACCGAAACGCAAAAAGTTTACACTCCACGGAACTGATTACGTTGAGCGCCGGGCTAATATTGACGAAAACAATGGCTCATTGAAACAATGTTACCCATTTATTACAAAACAACGTGCAACTCACGCCCTTTGATACTTATTGAATAAAGTTGAATGCACATGATAACATTTAATTGGACTGATTTTATGACTTAAATACGAAACGAGACCCGGTTTAGCGCAAAAAATCGACTTTTTTGAAAACTTCAAGCTTTTTATCGATTTTTTTTGCATTCCGAGTAATCCAAAAGGCAAATTTTTAGACCTCTTATATTTCGAAATTTGGGAAAAAATTCATCTGGCCACCCTAATGTACATGTCGCCGCCTATTTATTAAATCATCCACTGAACTGAGCGGCAAGGCTGTTCAATCAATTTTGGAATTCAACTGTATGACTAGGCCCTTCAATGAATGAACGTTTAACGAAAAGGTTGAAGGTTTTTTTTTAAAATTCATTTTGTTATATGAAGTTAGGTCAAGTAAGGCTTGTTTGGATAAAGTTAAATAATTAAAATAAATGTTTGTTTTACTCAACTTAATTCTTTGATTTAAAAATATTAGTTTTTTTTTTGTTGTTATTAAACTTAACCCAACCTATCCTAATCTCACCCAGTCGCTTTTTGTTCAGCAGTTTCTAAAAGTCTAGCATAAAACCAGCTAACACGTTAAACGTTGAGTTTTTCTTATTCATTCAACGAACGGCTTAGCCATTCAGGTGAATGCCAGCTTTTTATGAACAGCCTAGCCAGTTCAGTGACTGATTTAACTATTAAGCATCGTTTCATTGAAATCAGGGTCCTGTGGTTCTATTCTGAATGCTCTCGCGGCCGCAGAAAACACTTTTGTCTCGCGTATTTTGTATGTTAATAGGCGAAATAAAAGCTTTTTCTACGGCTGAGAGAGAACTTGGAATTTTACCTCTAAAACCATGCGTTACACGTAGCGTTTTATTTTCGACTATTATTTATTTATTTACCTATATTCACAAAATATACCATTTTTAATAACATTGTTTACACTGAATGAGTGGTTAAGAAATTTGTTATAAAATGCAATTACCTACCTACATTTATAGGAATGTATATGCATATAAATGTTTGTTTAATTTGATACAGTTTCTACATCCATCGGGTCTGTTTGTGATTATTTTAATTTTCTTTAAATCAGCCGCAAAATTATAATTATTGGATTGATTGACCGTTACTCACTGAAAGTACAGTTGAAACGAAAATTAAAACAGCTTAGTCATTGCTACACTATTCTACTAGGTACTAGTTTTTAAAAATAAAATATAACTAAGCAATATAACTACGTCATAAAATTTAGAGAAAATGGGACGCTTTATACTTTTGGAGGTGGAAATAGGACGTGTATAATAATCCCACGCATCTTAAAAAGACGACCCAAGAAAATAAAAATTAGTGAAATTTAAAATAAAGACATTTCGGAAAAGCGTGAAAACTATTTAGAAGGGAAAACATTTTTGCGAAGGGAATACAAAAATCTAGACATTTATTAGGCCTATGGTCATTTAAACTAGCCAATGATAGGTCAGAAGCTCTGTAATGCCTAGATTTCGATATTCCATTCTCAAAACAAAAAAAAAACTCTGTTGGAACAAATTTAGATCTAAGTATGTTGTGTTATATAGCTCTATAGGTATTTCTCCTTGTATTTTAAAGGTCATTTGATGGTTTTTTGGCTTATTTCCGAAATGTAAAAAAAACTCACATGAATAATACCTGCTATCGTCTGTCTACTCTCATGACTGACAAAAGCCATTTTTTTATTTTATGTTGTCATTAGTTCTTACCGAACTGGAATTTAAAAAACCATCTTCACTAAAGGATACTAGAAGGATAAGAATAGGCTGATAATCATTCAATTTTTTTTTTTTAACTGGTGGTGCACTAATCTAAAGTTTAAGAACCACTCCTTAACGTGATGAGTAATTTTGTTTTAACATGAAGTTATAATGATATAGTTAGTAATTGTTTATCAAAACCGAATGAGTTTCTTTTTAAATTGGGCACTCAATGCCTATTGTTTATTTTAACTACTAAGAAACATAACATGTTTCTGAATCTTTTGTCATCATTCATATTTGGACTCTGTTTGTTGTTCGATTCGTGTATTATGTAGCAAATAAATTATTCTTGACTTTTCTAAAACAAAACATAAACAAATAAATTTGAAAGTTTGTTAACAAATTGATGCCCATGTGATTTATTACACGTCACACTACTTGTTGTTGCTACAGATCTATGTAACAACAAAACAATTATATTATATGTAAATTATTGATTAGCATTGGACTGTATAAAAACCAGTTATAGTAACAAACCGGTAATCTGTCATATAATTACCGGAATCTGTCGTCGTGATGCATTGGCTTAGTAAGCAGTACATTTAACTTTCATTACTTTTACTTAAACGGCTTATAACGTAACTTGATCAGACTTAAGTGAGTTAAATCGCCCATAACTATTATAAATAAATTATTGTAGTACGCGATCGAAAAATAAAATGATATCGTACAACGCACCTTTGACTAAATACCGATAATAAAATACCGTCATAATATCTTATTTTTCTTCATCTTCTAGTAGATCCGGGGATCTCTTTATTACAAAGAGGTCTTCTGAGATACCGAACTCCAACTGTCTCGCCACCTCTTTTAAGGTCTTCCAGATTGGCGACTATTCTCTGGCGTGTTGTTTTCTACCACGTGTGGAAGTCTGTTAGTATTTATTCTCCCTACGTGGTCACGCCAGAATAGTCACTCTTTCCTGCCCCACCTCACAATATGTTCTATGTTGCAGGCTTGATTATTAGAATATTTTGACTTAAGAGTTATTATTTTATAAATATCTACTCAAGTTATCTATTTGTTTTATAATATATTATTTTTGCTTCAGTAACATGTATTCTTGGCACATATATATACTTTATATTTGTATAATAACGATTTTTAATTTCTTACATTTGATCAACTAGGCATTTATAATTAATTAATTTATTTATTTATTTATTTAAATTTTTATTCCAGTAAAATGGCTATAAAGTGCAGAGCCAATTCTACCATATGAACATATAAACATGAACTTAAATATAAATATAAACAAAAATATAACAATAAACATAAATATAACAATAAACATAAATATAACAATAAACATAAAAATAAACATAAAATAAAATTTTATATTGCAGCACTTATGGTGGTCTTAACATATCGCGCCATCGCTTGAACAACGGTGATTGGATCCACTCTGCAGTGGCTTAATAAGTTTTAGTTTTTCTTTTTTATGTTATTGTTTTATTAGTTTAGGACTACTTATGCTCTAAAGATAGAAAAACTCCATCTTAGAACAGGCTGTGCCATGTTAGATGGAGACTATCATAAACCGAGAACACTCCGTTTTCATTTTACATTGATTGGTTTTATATAGATTGCCTGTTATTAAGTATGTATATTATTTTTTTGCAATAAATTTATAAATTGAATAATAAATAAGTGTTCTGGGAAATGCCAGAAGAACTCAAGAAAACTTAAGACGTAACCATTTAGAATATAATACTTAAAATGTATTAAAATTATATTAATGTGGATGTGAGAATGTATTTCAGCTACTTATTAACAAATAATACAATCAAATGGGTAATACATGATAATTTATTTCAGGTAGTCTTTAATAACGAGTACTATTGCAAGAAGTTTTAGGATCTAAGTTAAATAAAAACTTCATTTTCTATAATACCACATTTCACTAATGTTACTGACCGCAAATATAAATAAAGCATCATTAGTATGTAAACATCGTCTTCAAATAGTGTTAAGCCTAGAAAGTTAATCTAGAATCTTCTTTTCCTATTCACCACTACATGTCGATGTGACATATTCCGCATTTCAATGACATGAACAGTGTATTTTTACATTCACATGCTTTACTGGAATTTCATTTAAGTAGCTAAACTAGAATTACTGCATTTAACTGATAGTGATCATGTGAGTACCTACTCATTTGATACCAATATATAAAAATATGCTTTTATCACTTGTTATTTAATTCGCAGATTTACTTTGAATTATTATTAAGAGGATAACTTAATTGAGTTTACGAACTTTGTACTTCGTTGTATGGATAAATGTGAACAGGTGGATGTGGTCTACACTGATTTTGAAAAGGCATTCGATCGTGTGGATCATATCATCCTTCTGAGAAAAATTCTTAACCTTGGAATACGAGGTGACGTATATCGATGGATATCATCCTACGTAAGCAACAGGAGCCAATCTGTCGTACTCGGAGGTTTTCGATCCAATTTTATAGATATTACATCGGGAGTTCCTCAGGGTTCACACTTGGGTCCTTTGCTCTATAATGCTTACCTTTATGATATATATGCAGTCATCCATAATTCAAATTTCTTGATGTATGCTGACGATAAAAAAATATATTTGAATATTAAAGATACTAGTGACTGCCATAATCTCCAAGACGATCTTCACTGATTAACAGATTACTATGAAAAAAATTTCATAAATGTAAATGTCTCAAAATGTTTACTCATTTCTTTTTCACGTAGCTCCAAACCTATTTCACATCAATTTTTTTTAAGTAATCAAGCTATCCAACGAGTTGAAAGTGTTCGTGATCTTGGTGTGATTCTAGATAAAAAAACTTACGTATGAAAACCACATCGAAAATATAGTGAACCGGGCACACAGAAACTTAGGTTTTGTTATCCGCACTTGCCAAGTTTTTAATGATATTGGTAGTATCAAATTAATTTATTTCGCTTACGTTCGTAGTCTCCTTGAATATGCCTCCTCTGTGTGGTCTCCCCAGTATTCCATACACAAGATAAGGCTTGAAAATATTCAGAAAACATTTTTGAGACATCTCAATTGGAGATCCAGATTTACGGACCTTAACTATAAAACTTCTTGTCATAAACATAATATACTTAGTCTTGAGGATCGTCGTTTGTTATTAGATATGGGTATTTTACATGACATTCTTAATGGACGTCTTGATAGTCCTGTTCTGGTTTCTGAGTTGGCCCTTAACGTACCTGGCTACCGCACCCGTCACACGAATCTATCTCTTTTCCATGTACCCACAGTTCGCACCAACTATGCTCAGAACTCTCCTCTGATTCGCTTGACGCGTAATTATAATTTATTTTTCAATAACATAGACATATTTAATTACAGTAAACTCACTTTTAAAACCAAAATTAAAAAAACTATTATTTGAAAAAAATTATGTTTCGTTATAAAAAAAAATATATTTATATTTTTACATTATAATTTTAAATTGTTTCTATTCACTCATATCAAATACACACTTACCCTGTCCTTAAACCTACCCTCACACCCATATACAATCACACACATATTCACATACCTACCAAAACCACACTCCACTTTTTTACACACGCATCCTCACACACAAAAAAAAACTCGCACACATGCACTTCTATAAATTATATTTAACTGAACTGGATTTTTATAATTGTATTTATGTGAAAAACTGATTTGGCTTTATTTTATGTTTTTTTTATTATGTTGTGTATATTTCTTTGTGTTGCTGTTGTTTTTCTTAATAAACAAAATAAATAAATAAATATGTGGTCGGTAAGAATTTTGACGATTGTGTATTTGACCATTTTCTCTCTGTCACTCTCTCGCAGATGTCTCCCGGATACAGTGCAAAAAAGGCGACTGCACGTCTGACTGATTTTTCACAAATAAAATCGACGAAACAGATTTTTATGATTTCTTTAGAAAGAGTATCAGATTAAAAAAAATTGTGTCGGTACATTTTCCGTTTTTCAAAACTATTTATCATTTTGTGTCATTTGTACAGTATACCGTGCGTCCGAAGAACGCAGATACAACAAGGTGCTTTCAGAGTTTTTGGATTGTCCTAGCTCCCATAAGAAACAATTTATCAAAAAAACTGAACGTAAAAGGCACGCTAATGGCAAATATCTATAGTGTGTTGAAGAGTTACTGCTTTAGTGCCGTAATCTAGGGAGAAAATACGGATCTAGGTTTGCATGAAGAAAAGTAAGACCGTAAAGAATCAATTTTGAATGTAAACTATTTGTATTTGGCCACTTACTAACATTCAATATCTTAAGGTTTTGAGACGTACTCGTTCCTTCGTCAGTACACTAATAACGCTAAGCTTATCCCAACTTTCACGTTGTTTCTAATATCATGTGTCTTATCAGCGTTTTGATTTTACATTATTGTTTTAATTATTATTAATGTTGAAAAAACTTATTATTAAGTCATTATAAAATAATAATAAATATTTGTTAATGAACAACCACCTACCGATATTTCTAGATCTACCGGTTTCAAATGTACTCGTTTCTTCGTCAGGACACAAATAACGCTCAATTTATATGGATGGTATATTGTAACAAATAAAAAATGAAAAAAAACTACTAAACTTCCTAATTAAAAAATACAACCAATTATTTAGATTCTTCAAGTTCGTTGTCATCAATAAATCACGATTACAATGGGATCATGAATATCTTACAAGTTATGATTAATTGATGTTCACCATTTCTGTGTATGTAGAATATATTTAATTTTATTCTCGATAATTATTCCAGCTGTGAACACAAAATGTCGGTTAACGCTTTCTGCACTAAGACACACCTAATTACACTTTTGTTGTAGTTATTTATAGGTACTTCAACTTTTTATAATGAAATTTTTCAATATCCGCCACTTTTTGCGCACAGGTAAAATTATAATATTACTTAAGAACTCATATTTCAATTAAAAAATATGCGAGTATGTAATAATAATCATTTTTACATTCATTATTACCATATGATAAAAAATGAACACGAATTTCTAATATGAGATGCTGGCGCTGCACCGATCAATCAATCGCGTTAACAGCACTGTTTTTGACAATCTGTCAAAGTTTGACGGTGATCGGATTTTCAGTATTCTGTGAGCGTCTGTTTGAGTGAGTCGAAAAATTGTTGTGTGTCGATTTTAATAATGCATAAAAAATTGGAACAACGAGCGCGCCTCAAATTTTGTGTTGCTAATGAAATGTTGTGTGCCGAATCATTTAAAATGTTGTTTAAGCCTTTGGAGAATCATTTATGTCGAAAACATGGGCATACAAATGATAAAGGAGGTTGAAAGACATTCGTGAATGCTTAGATGATGATGAACATACTGGACGTCCAACAACGTCAGTTACCGAAGAAAACATCGAATCGGCAAAGCAAACCTTGATCTTATT
Source organism: Micrasema longulum (assembly GCF_059751315.1). NCBI lineage: Eukaryota > Metazoa > Arthropoda > Insecta > Trichoptera > Brachycentridae > Micrasema > Micrasema longulum. The sequence continues at coordinate 316,019 of NW_028278075.1, forward strand.
TATCATCTCATATGGATTGGCAGATCATATTTTGACCGACGTTTTGTACATGAAACGCGTCGCTGCCCGCCTCGTTCCAAAAACACAGAATTATATCTAAAAGCAGCGTCGAATTACTGAGGCTAAAGAGATGGTTTTTAACACCACGACAATACGCCATCTCATTCAGAGTTGATTGTTTCGAAGTTTTTTTCCAAAAATTTGACTAATGTCATCAACTTAGCATTTTACTATTTTTGTTTTCCCAAGACTTAAATTTATATTAAGACGATTGATGCTATAAAAGAGAATTCACTGCGAGAGCTGAAGGCCATACCTTATCAGGCCTACCAAAAGTGCATGGGCAATTAGATTAAGCGTTGACATCAATGTATCGTCGTGTTTTAAACTTGACAATGGCTAGAACACCCCAGTTAGGGGTGAAAAAAAGCCAAAAAAACTAAGAAAAAGAAGAAGACAGTATCATCGCAAATGGCGAGTATTTTGAACGGGATAATAAGTTCCACTGCAAACCAGTAAATTCACATTTTTTTCGTTTTAGAACAGACTGCAAATATTTAAAAAAATCATATAGGTGTTAATTGATTTTTCCCTTTTTATTCTGTGGTTTCTCTTCTCTTCAATACATATAAATATGATTGATTGGTCTGTTGAACAGCCTATCGAGAGAGGTGGATCTTTTCCATTCTGGGATTACCAGCTTTAGACTCTTCCTCTCTGACTATGCAAAGTAATGTGTATTAGTGACTTATTCGTCTTTGTTTACTATTGTTTTTATGGACCTCAATAACCTATTGTGCTTGTTTTATCATGTTTTTTGTAGGTACCTAATTATATAATTTATGTAAATGGCAGGTGTTCTGTATTTTACATTGAAATAAATAAATATGTGTGCATGTATGTTAATCATATTCTAAAGAAAAAAAAATAGACTTAAAATGAACGGGTTTGAGTCCGTAATTTTAACTATCTAAAGACTAAATAGGTACAAAGGTTTTTACGGTCACTGTTATCAATTTGTTTCTTATTTTTTGGGTGATACCATGTGTTGGATTTGTACCAACAGTTCAATTGAAATACACAAACACCCAAATAACATAAACAAAGACAACGGGCTGAAATTAAACTCAAACAGCACTACATACTACAAAAATTAATAGAAATGTGCCTACTGCCGACTGCGACACGGTACAAATTACTAGTACTTAAACACACACTTTTTTCGAAAAAACACTTAGTTTACCCAAAACACGTCGGAACAAATCTAAGACACACGGCTTCACCCAAAAAAGACGAAACAAATTGATATCTAAAGACTGTTTTAATAATGTTTCTTAGTGGAAAATATAATTAGAGAAACAAAAATTGTTGACTGGTAGAACTTTAATATTATTATTATAGTTGGATAATTTATAAAGCGCCATTTTTGTAAAAATCTTTCAATGGCACAAGGAGTAAATGGGTCGTAATAGAATTGTTTCATAAAAAAAACAATTTCTAATTTTTATTTAACCCATTAGAAAATTAAATTGATGCCGTGCCGTATTTAGTTTACTTTTTCAATAAATATTTATCAAGTTAAATCGATAAATAAATCATGACGTATGTGTTAACTAATCTTAACTCTCTATTTTGGTATTCTTAATAAGCATTTAAGGTGTTTTACTTCAAACGGTTGATTAATCGTTTGTTGTGTTGTCACTTGTCAGAAAGATGAATGAATTTTATAAAATTATTTATTACCTACGACTCTCATTTGTCATTCATATTTGAGTCAAGAATTAGAAAGTATTATTCAATGATTTTTAACATGAAATTAATGCAGGTTAAGAACTTGCCACTGGTCAGTCTCTTTATATTTTAATTGATAAGAACATTATTGCTGTCGTTTAGTTTTATAGGACGTGTTAAAATTTCAATCTTAATAATACCAAATAAAATTTGTAATAAAAAAAGATAAAATATGGAGAAGGATTGTGGTCCTCTGGATAGTGTCGCGAACTCCAGATCTGGGGGTCAATGTTCAAATCCCGTTCTACCATAACACAACAATTTGTTTTATAAATATGTATTTAAATATTTATAAACCATCACTATCATTTCCCTATTCACTCCCAATATTGCAAAGAGAAAGGGAAATATCACATTCTACTATTACCAATAAAATTATATGAAATGTATTTTGAATAATTAATTGTTTTTTCAAAATCTATATGTTTATCGTAGACATTTTTTTTCCATACGTAAATGTAAAAAAAAAATCAACAAAAATATGTTAGTAGAAAAACGCGACGTGTTTGGCCTTGGTTGTTGTGACGTCAAGATCCATGAAATTGTTCTACACAAATTTCAATGCTAGGAACAAATAAACATTAATCGTTACGTATTAGAAGCGTGGCCAATGGAATCGCCGTTTTTGCGGGAATTCAAAATTACAAATTTAAAAGTTTTTTTTTATGCTACTAATAATAAGCAAAAAAATTTTTTTTACAGGACAGTACTTCATAGACCTTAATTGTTTTAAAAATATTTTTTTTACTAGATGTGTAAAAGTTGATATGTTTAGAATTTTACAAAAACATGTACTTTTTATGAAATTTATGAATAAAAAAAAATTGAAAAAAATATTTCCCCATTGTAGTTGCACTCTTATGCTTCAGTGAAATATTGAATTGTAGAACAACACTTTAATTCTACATTGTCAGGAATTGAATCCGGGACCTCAAGCACAGATAGCCATCGTTGTAAAGTTGGTTATGGTAAAAGGAATATCTGTTGAACTGGCGTCACGGCATACATTTCCGACAATTCTAAGAATATATTTTTCTTGATTGGTTTGGGTGGTTGCGCCACATTTACTTTATGTGTGTTACAAGTTAAATTTATTTGCTACCTACTGGCTCCTTTTTAAGATTTTGCCATTCCTACTGTGGGTAGGTACTATATTTTTGTCTCGGGCCCAACATAATAATACTTTATTTAAACGCATAAAACAAAAAAAATCAAAAGAATGTGATAACAAACGTCATGGTGTGTGCATGTGATATTATCACCGCGATTGCGAGTAAGTTATTTTTGCGATCAATATTTCATAGAATCCATTGTGTCATGTAATCGCATATAATAATCAATAAACCCCACCAACCAGCGCTGATCCTTTCTGACCACAAGATTTGATTACGCGATTTAATGACGCGAGATAAGTTCCATACAATAGGTGCCAGAACCCCAGTACAAGTTAGGTGATTGCATTCATTTGTATAAGGGTTCGGTGGTAAAAAAAGTAAAGATAACCCAATTTCCACGAACCAGTAAGTCAAGCTTTAACAGTTTCTGCCTAGTGGCGCGATCATTGAGTGATGCGATATATTTTTCATAACTTCCTTTCATATCCTCTCTTTTCACCTGCTGACAACCCCCACCCCCTTTTTAATAGAGTTTTAGCAGTTTATTTCTTACAAAAAAGCGTAGTAGGCGAATGCGCCAACCGCTACACTACGAAGCGGACTAATCTCAATTAAATTCCCGGTTTTAGTATTTTAACCGAAAACTGAGAGTAAAAAACAGTCGTCTAGGGTTTTGGTTCTATTTCACATCTAGAACTATAATCTTACACCCGGACACAGATTAAGCCTTCATTAAAACTTCTTAATATAATTAATTAATGAAACATAATTTATTTTTTGATTTTCAGCACTCAAATATATTTATTTTTTTTAAATTACAAAATTAATATTCTCGGTCATCAATTTGTTTTGATGTAACGATACAAAAATAGTAGGATATACTATAATTTTATTATTTAGTCAGATTTTTTAATTTTTTTATTAATTAATTTCATAGAAGGTACATTTTTTAAATAAATTCTATACAGATCTACTTTTAACGTAAACGAATAAATTCATTGAACTAAAAATAAAAATGCGCTGTTTTTAACCATATTAATTATTTTATTATAGACCGATTTTTGAACTATCACGTACTCTTTTGCTGAGGTAAAATTTATCCAACAAGGTGTTTTTCCTTTTCGCACCTAATTGTAGCACCAATCGGAGCGTATCTTGATCAGTTTTTTTGTTACATGAAGGTAAAATGATCAGTTTTAATCTTAAGGTACCAGTTTAGGGATTATAAAATATCGTAGTGTAAAAACACATTTTAAAATTCATGTGAACCATGTCAGGAATTGAACCTGAGACCTCATGCAAGGTAGGCAAATGCGCGCTGACCACTACACCACGATGTCAGTAAATAATTTTATAAAAAAACACTTATAACAATATTAGATACATTTTATGGATAGTAAAACCGTTTTTAATATAAACCATGTTCATTAGATTTTTTTCTTTGATTTGTTCTCGATTATTATGAAATATTATCCAGGGTTGTATGGTTACCCTAACAGTTATAGATTTTTTAATTTATTAAGTTGTCTATCAAAAATATTAAAGTCTATTTAAAGTGACACAAATAATCACTACAGATTGAAATTGCGTCAATTTAGAAAATCAATTTCAACTCTCAAATTACGTAATAAATTCTAAATTGGGTGTTGAAGATAATAACACATTTCTAATCAATTATTCCACCAGATCTGTGATCTTTCGAACAATTAATAGTAAAATATTTATTGCTTTCATTATTACAGAGGCTAATTGGATTGTCGTGAGATTTTAGTAAATACAATTGATTACGTTATATTATTTATTAGACAATCACCTCTAGCTCAATCAGACTATGAAGGTTAACAGATTTATATTATGTTATTTATCTTACTAAAACGTGCACAGCAAATGATGGTTTTATTTGTTATTGGACAAAGAAATTTAATTATGATTTCATATTTTGAGGTGGGATCGAAATTCTATGGACGGGTTGACTAAAAAAATAATCTAACGGAATAAATATTTAATTTATGTAGGAACAGGTATGACAAAATCTAATACCTACGTAATAGAAGCGTTGTATGTAAAAGTGAACCATTTTTATGTCTTAGGTATATTTTGCAAATGATTCAGAATTTTAGGGCCTTAATTATAAAAAAATACGATAAATTGCGATTTCTTTGTACCAACTTTTGTACCTAAATGTGTATATTTGTATGAAAGTTTCAACTGTTTTCGTCGGTTACCTGTAAGTCAACATGTTTTTTTAAATATACGATTATTTTATTTTTTATACTGACAATTTGGTTTTATTTTAAGACGAAGATAACTAGGTTAACTTCCCAATGTAATACGAGCCCATGACTCCAAAGTGAAATTAATATTTCTGTTCACGAGTAACCTCAAATTGAACATATTTTCTTTTGGATACGGACCCAGGATCATTAAGGAATAAATTGAGAATAATTGTTAGTAAATATTTGTATATGACCACTTGCCGACCTTTCCACGTATCCAGGTTTTAAGATGTACCCGTCTCTTCGTCGGGACAATCAACAGGTCTAATAAAAAGTTATTTTTTTAAATATCAAAGTACATTATGCTTTACAGATATACATAAATTATAAAATAAAAGTTTATTTATTTATAATATTTATTTATTTACAATTTTTGTTGGCACCACAACAGGCCAGGAGACCCAATTACAGTGGTGAACTACATCTCAGAACACCCAGGCTTAAAAAAAATCCCATTTAATTTTGTGTTCTAACCGGGAATTGAACCCGGAACCTTCCGTATGTGAGTCAAGCGTATTCACACTTACACCACAAAGGCCGCAAATAATAAATTAATACTAAAATATTTTCAAAAATTATAATAGTTTTGGCAACAATTACGACAAGTAATTAAAAAACCCAATTTATTTTAATCGTGCTAATTAAATAAATTAATAAAAAATATTTGACTTCGCTTGACATCAGTCTGACATTTTAAAATGCGGCTAAAATCGTGACGCGTCTCATTTGTAGCGTAATAAACCCATAAAGCTTACGCGCTTAATTAAAAATCTAGGACATTTTGTCTTAACAATGGAATTAAGTATTGCGTTCGGCAATAATTCGAGCGTTGCCATCTTCCTTGATGACAATATAATAATTTGTTACATTTAACTTACGCTGTAGGTTTTGCAATTTCCAAGTATTCCCGCTTAATACGATACAGAATGTTGTGTAACATCCAGATTCTCGTGACAGCGAGTTGGTGCTTAAGAAACGCGATCACAAAATACCTTCTCTTCGACAACTTATCTTTTAATACGAATATTATATTGAATCGACCGGTAAACTACGCGACACCTCGTAAAATCAAATAACAGGTTGAGAATATTTAAATTCACTCGTTATCATCGGAAAATATAAATGAATCAAGTATTTCAATCTGTTTGCGGAAATCAACAGTCTTGACGTATTAAAATTAAACTTAACCAGTGTATAAATACACCTATTAATTACAGCATTTGGCTATGTGGTTTTGGATTTTGCGTGTTCGAAATAATTTCACCATCGAATGGCATTTCATCAGAGATGGAGAAGGGAATGTAGGAGTCTTGGCGTTAACAGGATTTGTAAGCAGTTAGTGAATAATTTTACTGATCACGTTAATCAATTAATATACCATCATCATCATTCCCTTTTTCCGGACCTAATGGTGTATAAAGCACTGCCTTGGTACATCAATCGCAGTGCATCTTAATCATTTTTATTTCATGAAGGTAAGATGATCATCTTACGCTTCAGGTACCAGTCCAGGGACCATAAAATTTTCTAGTGTAAAAACACATGTTTAAATAAATATTTCAATTTGGAATCGAACCAGAGACCTCTTACATGGTAGGCAAACGTACTGGCCACTACAACACGAGGCCGACAAAGAATCATGCATAACAGACACATATTTTAAATCTTGGGTAAAAAGTAATGTATGCGTTTTAAAAAACATTATTAAACCAAATATGTTTAACAATGTTTTGCGTATGTACGAATGTTTGCAGACTGGCTGAATTTTCTCCAAACATTTTTGAGAAGGGAATCTGAAAGCTTAGGCATTCACAGGGCTTATGACCCTATTATTGGCTGGTTCATGACCTGTAAATGTCCAGACATCCATATTCCCTTCTCAAAAATATTTTCCTTGTCTGTTGCAACAAATTTATATCCAAATATGGGACTTAGGAGTTGTGATTTCTATGCACTTTTTAAAATAAAGTTTTGTGTCCGAGATCCTTAATAATGTTAACCCTACTTAATGGTTTGTTACCTAGAGTATAGTTAAAATTTTTGGGTTTCTTTTACAAGTCAAAATGATAGAGTAGCACTTTTAAATTTATTTATTTTTATTTTATTGCATATATCACCAACTTAATAGGAGGGAATCAGAGAATTTGTTGTCCGAAGGACGTAAGCTGGTAGCTTGTTTTACTAGTAATGACTTGGGACTTAAATATAGAGATTTTGGTATTATTTATGTTTTCTCTGGATATTCATTGTTTACCTTTTAGACTGAAAAAGCACACATTATGATAAAACTGTAAATACTTTTAAATATCATTATAAAATACATAATTTACTGCCTTAGAACGGGGAAGCTATCCCTAGTTAGGCAGTTTAGATGAACCATCAGCAAAAATAAAAAATATGTATGCTTACTTTTACTACTGACTTAATTTGTTGTATAAATAATTACTTGTATATTGCTGTAATAAATATGTAAAATAATTAAAAAAAAAAAAAAAAAACAAAAATAAATAAAGTATGCATATTAGTCTCCAATTTATCACAATCCTCTATTTATCGCTTTTATTATAAATATAGGAGAAAAAAATATATAAACTTTTAACTACGTATTCCAGCTGTTTTATTTAATTATAATCAATTATAATCTTCAGCAAATATTTTAAAACTTTCCATTAGGAGAATCCTAACTGACCTAATATTACTTTATAAAGTTATAAATTAATTCATTGACTGTCCAGATTTGCTGGAGTTGGTGTGTTTCCGTGTACCTGGTCGACATACCCGCCACAGATCTCCTTTTTGCTCTGCAAGTTCTAGGACCAAGTATCACATGCGCTCGCCTATCCCTAGGCTCCAAAGATATGGTTATCAGTATGAGGACAAGGCTGATATATTAGGTTCTGGACTTGAAAGTTATATAACGAGTCTGATTTCTTTTTTTCTATCGCCATTTAATTCTTAAACTTTTCTTTATATTAAATTATGCTTTTTCATACTTATTTATTTATTACGTTTATATTTTTTGTTGCTTATGTGTATTTACCTACTTGTTACTATTTTTATAGTTATGCGATTTTGTCATTTTTTGTTATGTATTTACCTATGTATTTTTTTCATATTTATGTTCAATATATGTTAAAGGCAATTTATACCGTTTATGTAAAAAAATATGAATATTAAATAAGGTTTAAAATGGAGTATTAATACACACACCTGTGGTTTTCATTTCTTAAGTTTTCAATGTTATTACTGGACGTCAATCTAGACCCGTTTATTTTCTTTACTTTAGTTATATGGGTTAGGTGAGAAATTTTACATTTATTGTAAACACTACGAGAAGATTTGACTTACGAAAGTAGTAAATTAATTCAAATTAAACGAAAAAACTCGAAACACCTTTTTTAAACCATAAAAAAAAGCTAAATTTATGACGTCTTTTGAAGGCGTTTCAAGTTTGTTTAAAGAAACGTTTTTATTTTTTTGTCAATTTTGTTACAATCACTTGCATGATAATGTTAACAAATATGTCACAAATGACATGTTAGAGCAATGTTGCTGTATTTGTTTTATTATACTCGTACCTATATAACATAATTTCAATGCTGTTTTTCCAAAGCACCAATTGTTACCGAAACAACTTTGACAAATGATTTTCCCATACTTGGGCATTGTTGGAACACGAGATTAATGTTTCTGACTCTCCCACACTTATCACGTATCATTTCGATTTATATAATAAAACAGCGATTACGAGTATATACATAAACTAAGTGTGTATTTTGTATTGAGAAATCATATTTTAAAGGATTATAATAAGTGTAATTTTAAAATTCATTTCAAACATAAACAAAATACAATTGTCGCCAATTGAACAAATCCAAAAAAAATATTTTTGTTTCATATTTTTCTAAAACAATACACATTCCCTTCTTATTATCTCCTTGATTTATCCCTTTTTGTTTTATTTCGATTTGTATCACGTATATTGTTTTTATTATTTTTTTTAATTTATTTTTTTGCAATTAAACCGTCGCGTCGTAGCTTTGACATGATAACTAAGTAATAACATGTAATTGGATAGTTGGCTCTACTACTTATTAGATTTTTTTAAATAGTCTCTAAAGTATAAACATTTAACCTGCAAATTTTGTATTCAAAATAAATAATATAAAATTAAATTGAAACAGTTCTACAAGCCCTAAAGTTATTATTATTTTAGGGGGATACGTTATTATTATTGTTTGTCATATGTATCTTTATATAAATAAATCATGCATTTCCTGAAAGTGAGTTATTTACGACTCGCTGAAAATAGTCCTCAAAGTTAAATATTGAGTTAATCAAAAGAACGCAAATATTTCTTTTATAAAAAAAAAAAATTACAATTCGTCATCATAAGTAGAAATCTTCCTTTTAAGGGCGGATTATTAAACTTCATGGAAAAAATATTTTTTTTCTAAAACTTCAACTCTCTGTCCAGGCAAATGAAGAAAGCAGATCTGGATATGAAATAGAACCAGAACCTTTGACGAGTATTTTACATTCGATGGCTACTCTCGGGTTAAAATCTTGAATAGGAAAATCTAGGAGATAAAAAGCCACTTCGTTGTGTAGTGATTGACACGTTCGTCTATCATTCTTGAGGACCTGGGTTCGGTTCCTGAGAGGGTCATGATATATTGATTTTATAAGTTCCTTGAACTGAAATATTTCATTGGTCCTGGACCAACACCGGAAGCGTAACCGTACCTTCAAGTTATAGGAGATAGAAATATGCTGTATTTAGTAAACATATTGCTGCTTTGCAGGCAAGTCGCTAACTCAAAATACAATTTTTTAAGAAATCGTAATTTGAAAGTTTTTCAGACCAAGGAATATAATGTTTTTGTGCTTTAAATATTTCATGTACACAACATACTTTCCTCATGTTTTGTTATTAAATTACGTTAATATTTTTTTTTCCGACATATTTTTATGCATCTAGAAGGTTATTAATGCGGCACGGCGATTAAATTTTGTTAAGTTACTTTGCTTGTTTCTTAATCTAAACAATGTAATCCAAAACGTATAATAAAAGGAAGAATATATTATAAATAATTATAAAAAGTATTGTGGTTGAAAATACGTTTTATTTAAACAAATATTTTTAAGTGTTTTATTGTTTTATGTTTTATTATACAAACACCTGAACCCTTTGTATCCAGGAGCCGTGTAAACGCGTGATTATATAACCACGCGTTGTGTCCCGGTCCCGTGTTTTCACGTGGTTTACCAGCTGTCTAAGAAAGTTCATTTTATTGACATCTAGTGACTTTTATTAGTATTTTTTTGCTGCTGGTAAACCACGTGAAAACACGGGACCGGGACACAACGCGTAGTTATTATAATCACGTGTTTACACGGCTCCGGGATACAAAGCACAAAAAAAGAAGTGAGACCCTGTATATGTGCGAACATTGCAATGTGGCTTTCAATAGAGGCCAATTTTGGCAAAACTATCATATAAAAATGACTTATCAAACAATTTTTGATAAAAATGAGAAGTTTCAATTGATTTAACCCATTGTTTTCATAATTATGACACTTTTAAAAAACCCTTCACAAAGCATGAAATTTCACAAAAATGGGCCGGGCACAGGGTAAACTCCATGTGTATTCGGCCGGTGCCCAAAGTGTTTACACAAAGTAAATCTTATTTTTAGTAGTTTATGCTTGTCGAAATTTTGTCAAAAGTCACATCACCGTTTTCCATTAACAAAAAAAAACAATTTACGCAAATTATACCCAAGTTTTAAACTCCGCTAAGAAACCTCAGTGAATTTTGACACTTAATTTTACACATTGAAAAAATTCAACTCAAATTTTAGTTAACAGAAATAACAATGGCATTCTGATCACTGTGCCACTATTATTTCTTCAATTTGAGTTTGAAAAATATAGTTATTGTCATTTTTGCCCAACAAATATTTGCAAGAAATATGCCGTTCATTTATTTATTTTTATTGCGCGAAACACTTTTCTTTTTTCTTTTATAAGTATGCGAATAAAAAAAACATATTTAAGAACATTTTAACATAGTTAAATAAAAACGGAAAGTTTGGACTTATGCTATTATTATCGCACAGGCCCGATATAAGTAGATTATTGAAAAATGGTCAATAAATAATTTTCAGTTTATGTGTCTGCATCTTGTTTGCCACTACTGTACTTAAATGTAAGCTCTGATATTTACACATTACATATAAATATAGCTACTTACTACCTTAATACAACCGTGTACATCCGCTTGAGGATATTGCGAAAGGCTTTAAGCCTACTTTATGAAGGACATTGTTTGTAAAATCTCAGTCTGTACTTTTGTATATTAACAACCCAGCATGTTTTTTTTTGTTTGTTTGATTTGTTTGATTTTTACCCTAAATTCAAGTCATAAAACCATGGAAATCGAATCCATAAAACATGTACAACTGTACGACATGTACACTGCCCTACTCAGCCAAAAGTCCTTTTTTTCTCGTAATTGATATCTCATAGGCTCACGTGTTTACGTTAGCCAACAATTCATTTATTTCTCAAAAATGAGAAATTCTGTTGTAAAAATATATTTAAAAAAATTCAGATTCTCAAAGTATAAAACTATAATAATATACTATGAAATGTGCAATTTAGCTGATTTGTATTTTAGCCTCAGTAGATCAGTACACTAGCCATATATGAATTATACATATTATCGTCCGTCATTTAAAAAGGCGTATCTCAAATTCGATGAATGACTTTTTACGAATTTCCTTGGAAAATTTTTGCCTTTAAAAATAATAAACAAATTATCTTACTGTATTTTGCTGGGTTTTTAAAATTGTTTTAAGACAGTATGATGCTCATTAATTTCATAAATATATTTTCATTATAATTAAAATATTTATGACTCAAATTCGACAAAAAACGAGATACATCTTTTTGAAAGATGGACTACAATATATGTTATACGAGAAAAAAATGTTATGTCATATCTTAAAAGCACTTTCAATTTTGTGCTTTTCATTTAAATGTTTGGTTTTTTTGCTTGTAATTATGATCAAAATATTCTGCATTCAAATATAATATGTACATAATTACGTTAGTTCAATGATAAAAGTAATTCTGCTTCCGTTTGATCAGCAAAAAAATAGAGAAATGTAGTGAAGCGGGTTATTTCGTTAAGTAACAGCACAATAATTGAAGTAAGTATCTTATTGATCTTTTTTGCAATGATCTCATCATAAATTATAATGCAAAATTCATAATTATGTATGCTATTCAAACAGTCATTAAAAATATTATTACATTAAAGGTCAAACAGAACTAGAGCGTCGCTACGTAGCACTGCACAGCGCATCGCAAAAACACGAAACATTATTTTCATCGTCTTGCATAAAACACACCGCTTTATAGCTGCGCTACACTGCGCGACACTTCACAAAAAAATTGTCGCGCAGCGTCTCTGAAGTGCAAGGATGCTCTAGTGCTGTGTAGGATAAATAATTAACAAAAAAAACGATATTTTATCGTTATCTTAACCCCTCATTTCAATAATTTATGTGGTTTAGGGGCTAATTAAATATAAAAGAAAAATATTAACTATACTTAAATTGTAAACATAATGACCTTCAGATTTGGTTGTAAGGTATATTTTTTTGAAACAAAGATTGTTCACGTGATTTGAAGCTAATCACAAAAAACCCTCTCCTGAACGTCTTAAGTGAATTTCAAGTTTTGAAAAAGACGATCCTCAATTTACATATTCATCATTAATTTTTAAATTATAATATAATCATCATTTCCTTATTCGAATCTAATGGTGCTTAAGATACTGCGTCAGCACATAGCGGTATCAACGATCAGTATAATTCACATAGAGACAAAATGATCTCTCTCACGCTTCAAATGTCGGTACACGGACCGTGAAACATAACTGTGAAAAAACTATTTATTTAATAAAGAACTACTTGTGCTATGTACTAAAAAGTGCAGCGTTCATCCGCGTTAAGAGAATGGATTAAAGGTTACGTGTCCTCGACGCATTTAGTTTTAAAAAACTAAATAAATATATTTTATTTTATAAATCAAAAACTGGCTAAAGTCTATTGGCTGATTGCAAAAAAACACACAGAACGATAGAATTACATAAAGTGAATTGCCATTGATTTTTTATTCAATGGCAAACGCACTTACCAGTGGCTGAATAATCTATAGGATATTTATGTTTTAAATTTTTTACCCGTTGAATATACACTAAATTGAAAAAAAAAACAAAAAAATAATAATCTTTTTTACCATGTTGGGTGAATTCAAATGACCTGTACCAATGTAAAATTGGATTTAAAGTTATCGCACAGTGGAACTTAAAAGGAACAACAAACTGTATTCAAGATAACTTTCTTCAGAAAGTCTTATCTGGTTATTTAAATCTACGTTATCAAATGAGTGTTTTCCGGCCAGAAATTCAATGCAAACTAAATATTCAATATTCTTCTAAATTTGTTGCAAAAGAGAGAGAAAACATTTTTAAGGCTGGAATATGGAAGTCTAAGCATTTACAGGGCCTATAACCTATCATTGGATGGTTCAAGTGGCCATTTTACAAACTGTGTAACATTCACCATTCTGCCCAAGTTTTAACATCCACATTCCCTCAACGCTTCCATCTGTTGACTTTTGTGAAGTAAAAGAACTGATTTTTTTTTTATGCGGGTGATTTTCCATACTCAAAACATTGTTAATTAAACACACTGGTATAAGAAGTAAAAAAATAAATAGTGTTTTTTTTAGGCGTTGCTTAGTACGCGGATTGGTTCAGCTGGATGAATGTCTCCCCGGAGAGAAAATCCAGCCTGTCTACAAATATTCGGATATGTTTAAAACATTGTCGATTAATTTGCTTCAATCAAACATATTTCAAAAAAGATGGAAAATATTTTAAAGAAGGAAAAAAATTAATGCTAGCCATTTGCAAGGCCTGCGACCTGTAACTGGCCATTTTACACACTGTGTAACATTCACCATTTTGCCTTTGTTCGAACATCCATCGTTCTTAAACTCTTCTATCTTCTTGATTTTTGTGAATCTGACTAAACCTTCATTGATGTGGGAGAGATTCATAAATATAGACGTTTAAACAGAGACAACCTGGTAAGTAAAGTGGCTAATTAAATCAGCCAATGACGGACCAAAAGCCCTATAAGTCTCTAGACTTCAACATTTTTTCTCTGAAAATTAATGTGAATCTCAGTAAATTTTGAATATGTTGATCTTAATAATTCCCTACGGGTTGAAATAACGTATTTGTTTACAAATATTTAGACAAAGAATTTTCACTTATATGTTTATAAATGTTTATAAACCACTTTAATTTTGAATTACACTTCGACCGGTTTCGAGGTTACTACCTCATCATCAGTAATTAAATGAAAAATTAGGGAATTGAACGAAGGAATTATGGAAAAAGTTTAGTTCCTGACAATGAGGTACTACCTTGAAACCGGTTGAAGTGTAACTCAAAGGTTTGAACAAATTTATAAAATGTCATACCACAAAGTGAAAAATGTGTTTGATAACTACAATAAAGAATTTTCAGTTAATGTGAATTCAACTCACATAAAATTAAATTTTATCCAGAAATTATCACCAAAAAAAATTTGACCTACCGAGTGTGGTACACGCTCCAAATAAAAACTTCATTTTTTCCTAATTTGTATCACAGGTTGCACTTTTAACACTATCCTTTGTATGCACCAACGATTCTTTCGAACTGCAACAGAAAAAAAACATTAATTAATAACCACCATTGTTTCACTAAATCACTTTAAGATCCCACTTAATGCACTTTTCAATTACTAAATCAATTATTTACTTTTTTTCGTGTGTCGACAGTACGTAGCCGGCAAGTATCCAACCGATTCTGAACAGTTTTGTAGTAAGGAAAAGCTTATAAGGCCGCATTGCTCACGTACCCCCTCCAAAATCATTTTGGAGAAAGGGGAAGTAGGTGCCTTATTGTAAATGGACGCTTTAACCTAAACCTTTAATGCTTCAACGATCGATTAAGATTGTAAATACGCTAAGTAAATAAACACATTGTAAAACCGTATTAATGCTTAAAATTTCCAAACATTTTTTCCAGATCTGAAAAATTTTATTAAAATTGATTAACAATATTTTGAATCCATACGTTTTTTTGTAGACAAGAACTGGGTTTAATCATTTTTCTTTAAATTTTTTTTATCTGTTGTAATATATTAATATTTATAACTCCCAAGGGGGTTGAATCCAGTTCTTGTCCACAAAAAATTGAACAGACTCAAAATATTGTTGATAAAACCAGCTGGTCCGAAACGAAGTATAAAAATTAAAAATATTTTCAAGCGTTGTCTAGTATGCAGGTGAAATAATTCGGTCACCCATAGCAATAAAGGTTTCATCACTTTAATTTCATAAAAATCAACAGATAAATTAAATAAATGAAAAATTTAAGGATTATAGGTGTTCAAACAAGGGCAAAACGATAAATGTTACACAGTATGTAAAGTGGCCACTTAAACTATCCAATGATATGTCATAAGCGCTGTAAATGCCAACACTTCTATATTACCTTATAAAAAATGTTCTCAATCTTTGTTGTAACATGCAAAATTAATTAGTTAACAATTCATCGATTCTGTGTTCAAATGAAAAAAAAAACATTTTTTATCAAAATTTATTGCATCAAGCATGGAAATCATTTTTTAAAAAGGGAGTACGGAAGTCTAGGCATTCAAACCAGCCGATGATAGGTTATAACCTCTGTAAATGCCTAAACAACCTTCATCGACATTTTTTTCCCTCTTTGTTGCAATAAATGTATATCTTAAAAACTTTTTAGGGAAGAAATCTAACCTATAAACGCTCGGACGTACTCTATACTTTTTAGTATGTTAAATAGAACCCAAGCCCTAGACGAATGTTTTT
This sequence comes from Micrasema longulum, assembly GCF_059751315.1. Classification (NCBI taxonomy): domain Eukaryota; kingdom Metazoa; phylum Arthropoda; class Insecta; order Trichoptera; family Brachycentridae; genus Micrasema; species Micrasema longulum. Next base: position 332,181 of record NW_028278075.1, read on the forward strand.
GACTCGATTGCTACATTGAGGTGAACATCCTGAAAAAAGAAATCGAGTGAAGATAAGTAGCTACGTTGTGTAGAGGTTGAGGCGTTTGGTTAAATATATTGAGTCCCTGAGTTCGATTCGTGGCAGGAGTCCCATTTTCAGCTTAGAGCGAATGCATCTAGAGGCGCGATGTAGAAGTCTAGATCAGGACCTGTAAGATATTGTAATAGCAATTGGTAATAAGAACTTGAGGATCTTACATAGTAAGAATAGTTAAGGTAATGTTTGAAATAAATAAAAATAGGACTAAAAATGTCGAACCCTCTCAAGGTGGAACTAAAGGTCTGTTGATGTTATTCAATTGTTCGGCTTCTCCTTTTTCTGGTTTCCTCTTTAAAACAAATGTGATGAAGTTCTTTAAAAAGACCACAGCCAATTTACCTGCCAGATCCCCACGGTAGTTAGGGTTCGTTTGAAGGAACATACCTTTTTCAGTAAATATAAGCCTTGTACATAAAAAAGAAAGGGATAAAATAAGCAACCCCCATTACTTTTCTACCGAATAACAAAAACAATATAGATACACTTTGATTAGAGTCCTAATACTACACCCTTTGCTCTATTGGGTGCGAATAAGTTAATGATGTTCATTAATAAAAAATAGACAAGAACGACTTATTTTTAAATACTTTGAGGCAAATAAGTGAAAATTTACCATTTTAAAAAGTTTATTTAGAAGTGTGAGCATCAAAAGAGCTTTTGACTATAATTGACTGGTTCAAGTAACCACTTCAAAGATAAGTGTCAGAAAACATGCGATAAAAGAGGCAAAAATAAAATTACAGCAAAAAAATAATAATTATGGATCAACGAAAAGAAAATTAGAGTAGTGAAACATCTATGTGCAAAGTAAATGATAGAGAATATCGTTTTGTGATAAAAGTAATCGACAATGTCATGACTATTGAAAAAATAATATTTAAGAAAACCAACCAATAAAACAATACTTCAGAAACAGTAAATTAAGGCATACAAAGTTGTTCAAAGAATTTAATCAAATAAAGGATGGAAAATACGAAAAAAAATAGGAAACATAAGGGGTCTAAATTTAGTAACTTGTTATATGGCAAATGAAATTATTTTTATACAGTGTAATGTAAACTATAAGTAGTTGTTTTAGTTTTTTTTTATAACTATCTAAATAAATACATGACATTACACTCAATCTCCTGTGGAAAATTCATCGTTTTGCCTTTGTGCATTTACGAATGCGTATTTATTCCGATCTTTCGTCTTTCAACTTTTGTGAAATTAAACAAGACTTAGAGGATGAAATTTTAAATCAGGCAGTACTTTTTTATTCGGTTTTCTTTATTTGGGAGAAACAAAGCACTTTATTCCTATTTTCTTATTTTTTTAAAAATGTATCATTTGTTTCTATATATGTATATAACAAATTGTTCTTTAATACTACAATACTGTTTTTCTTTTATTTTTGCTGAACTACTAAAATAACTTATTAATACCTTTATTAATTCCTTGAAATAATTGATAAAACCCTTACACTTTTTTATTTAGCAGAAATTCACCAAGTTAATTCACGTATGCGGTAATGTCTGAAAATTATATTTTTACTTATTCTTTTCTCTACAAAGACTTAGACACGAACACGTTATCAACAAAATATTTGTTTACTTTGTAAGTAATATTTAATGAATTATATGCTACATGGTTTATAATCAAATACTTTAATTAACACTTTCAAACCAGAATTATTTCGTGAGAAAATACAACGTTAATGTTTTGTATTCTGTGTATACTGATTTAAAAAAAAAGGTATTTTAACAATTCTTTTAAATCTCACCTATGATTTTGGTTAATGTGAATGTTATTCAGTGTGTAAAATGAATACGTGAGCCACCCAAAGACAGATAATAAGCCCTGTAAATGCCTTGACTTCCATATTTTCAAAAATGATATGTGTTGTCGTCAGAAATTATTTGTTGAAAGTTATTTTTTTATGTCTTAAACTTTTAATGATATATATTTTAGATTTAGCTTCTGATAACCATAACATAAATTTCCTCAAAACAAACAAACCAACCAATATCTAGCTGTCAAACAAACAAAAAAATAGTATTATATATAATGCTGACGATCAACATAAGAACAAAAATAGAGACATTTTTAAAAACATAAGTACTTTAAAAAAAACTCACCGCTTCTTAATTTTGGTAAGTACGAAAGTAAATGAATCTAAAATTTTGAGCAGGTATATTTTAATGAACACCTTGCCTGAAAGCGTCAAAAAAATGTTTTTCTGTATCCAGAACTGAACATGTCTCTATCGTGCGTGTTGTTAATAAATCACTTGAACACAAGTAACAATGTCCGATAAAATTACGTTTTACTTATTTATTAAATTTTTATTGCAGTTTTACACAGTCAAAATGTTTGATTTTACATAATTACATATTTTGTACAAAAATTGATACGTAGTTGTAACGAATTAGAAATAAGAGAATTAAAAAAAAAAAATTAAACGTATGTTAGTTATAAAAAACACGTAGCAAATAAATTAGCTCTTAAAAAGTAATCGTATTTGGCTTTAAAGAAGTTTTTTTTGTGTTTTCCAAAATTATGTGTTTTTATTATTTTTAATGATTTTGTGGACGAATATTGTTGCATTGAAGGGTTTTTTTTGTTTACAATGTGTAAGTACTTTTAAATAACTTAACATCGACCTTACCCTTGTATACCTGCTTTTTTTCTCGGGATTTTTCTTTGAGTTTTGTTTTGTGATATGGTGAATTTATTTCAAATTTGTCGTTGTTTGATATAATAAAATGCTACTGTGGTGGTTGGTGTGTAGTACAGTGATTGTGTTGTTGGCAATTTGGCATGAACCCTTTTTAAAAAATCTTCCGGTTCTTCTGCAATCTCTTTCACCATATCCTTAGTGTTGTAATGAAATGTATGTTTCAAGTGCACATATATGATTTTAGATTTATATTCAATAGTAAGTATTTAGATTAATGATAATTAGATATATGTTAATATTAGGACATTCATATATGTGATGTTGGTACTATTTTAAGACCAAATAAAAAAAACTAAAAAAAAACTATCAACAATAGAAATAAAATGACAAGTTAAGTAAGAACAAACTTTTATAAAAGACAAAAAATGAAAAAGTAAAAAAAAAAATGGGATTAAATTAACATAACATTAAAGATGAGAGGGTCAAAGAAATCAAGACTGAAATATTTGTCTGCGGACCTTAAAATTCTAAACAAGGTGGAATGAAATCCATAAACAACTATATGGTTTTCAGTCAGTACAAAAAATCATTTTTTGTCTTAGGTTTCTTGTTTGAATATTAAATTTCAGAGCTCAGTCATTCAGGCGCATTACATTGTAATTAAGGATTTTGAAGAGGATTAACAGATCAGATTCAATTTGACGATATTTAAGTGGAGATATATTTTTTTTTAATTTTTTTTTTTTTAAATTAAAAAAAAGACAGTTTAACAAAAAACCAGAGGTCAAATACAAAGTGTATTTCGAATTTATATACAAAAAAAAACATTTTTTTATTTTTACCCTGTGAGACCACCGTATTTACAATATGTTCCAATAATTCATTCAATGCATCTGATTCCTTCCGTCACTATTTGCATTATTTAAAGTAAAAAAACAACTGGCCCGTGTGGTCAAATTTATAAATGTTTCCCTCATTTTTGTTTTTATTTAATATTTAATTTTACTCATTTATTTTCCATTTTAATAAATAAAAGTTTGTTAAGACTTATGTACGTTTAAATAAACAAATCAATAATTTCTACAATCCAAGAAAAAATAGAAGCAAAACAATTAAAATTTTCAAACAATTCTCTCGAACAAATATTTCTTAAAACTGCTGGATTTAATTCAGGTTTCAGAAGTTTAATATTAAGCAAAATATAAGAATATTTAATAACTGGAATTCATAATGTTTATATGTGTTTTATTCGCTTTAGAGGGAATACAAAAAATTTACAACATAGTTAAATTTATTGGATGATGCTTTTACTTTTAATAAAACAGCTACTTAATCAAAAATTCATTGATAAAACAATGAATCATTAATAATGTTTAAGTGTCTTCCTGACTTCCAATGATTACTTCGTTTGAGATCAAGTATTTTTGACTTAATTGACCTAGATTTTTATGACAATGGAATGACAAAACCAATATTTTCGAAAATATTACCTCATGATATATAACTAGTTATTATCGTTGTTGCAACAAATAACTCGAATTATTTTCAGAATACGAATTAATTCTTTTTGGAACCTCTTATAATTATAACTTGACTTTGTTTAGTGAAACAGGAAAGCAAATGACTTTTACTTACCTCTGTAATTGGTTCCTACTTGTTATTGTTTTTTATAATTATAAGTACTACTTTTTATTTTTAGCTGTGGAATATTGTTCAAGGTCTTCAGACGGGGGATCCATTAAAATACGTTGTAAAGAAACATGTTCAATTAGATTTAATAGAACTTACAGCCATTGAATTAAAAGTTTTTACAACAGCGTTTAACAAAACCCTCCAATTACAAATTTAAAAACAAAAAATAAAAAATTCGGTGCAATAAGTTTTGTAAATGCCAAATAATAAAATATAAACAAATATTCGGCCTAAAATTTTAAAGGCTGGCGTGTTGGAAACTATAATATCATAAGTTACCTAATTCTGAAAATATTTTTGTAAATTAAAAAATAATGTTAAACAAATTAACCCTTTTTGAGGCAATGTATACTACAGGATATATAATGATCTTATATTTTCAAATGAACTATAACACGAGTAAACAGCATTTAGTAAAAACTGCTTTACCACATTTTTTATTCTTAACTGCATATCGCAATTTATAATAAACTTTGATTAAAACTAATAAGATCTTTAATTTTAGGATTCTGGAGCTTTTTCAACCGTCAAATATACAAAAAAATATTTGTTGATCTAACGAATTAAGGATTTATTATGATTTAATTAATATAAAATAAATACTTTTGTGAGAAAGATATAATTAATTAGGGGAGGTTCTTGAAGCGTAATTTTAGTGAGACATTTAGATACTCTGAAGGAAATATGTAAGTGTTGAAACTTAGGCGCATGGATTTATGGTAGATACATTAAAAAAAAACTATTTTAATTATAAAAGAACAAAAAAAAAACACAGATTTAAATACGAGTTAGAAATCATATGGATGATTTTAGAGAACATATTTCTAACAAAATCTACCAAAAACGAAAATTGGATATGTTCCTTGTGGTTAGGTGCATTTCAATATTGAATTATTCAATTATTGGGTACACTCGAAGCATATATATCTTAATATCTCAATGTCCCCTTTTGCGTGACAAGAAATAAGTATTTATTCCATCTGCCAGTCTGTAGCACTAACTATGCACAACACTCTTTCCTCTTTCGTTCTTGCTCTGTAATGTTTTTTTTTCATCTATTGATATATTATACATACCCCTTAATTTATTTAAAAATAAATAAAAACTTATTATTTCTGGCTGCGATACGATCCCACTTACTATTTAATGATGCATACTCCTGAACACTTACTCCCACACTTATACACATAAACACACATCTACACTTACTCTCATACAAATACACATAAACACATTATTTTGTTGTAACATAATTTAATTATATGTATGATTTTTATTTAGAAACTTAGCTGGTCTGTCTTTAAGCTGCTTTTTTAAAAAATGTTATTGTATCACTGTTGACTGTTTGCTTCTTTAAAATAAATAAATAAATACCATTTTTTGTTTATTACTTCATGTTACCTGTTTTTAAAGATGTTTTTGGAATTTATCATAATCATTACCAAACCCATGAAGGACTACATGGATATCTGTTAAGTAATGTTGTGTCTAAATGTTTAACTGATATTTTATTATTGTTCCTAAATAAATAAAGCAATCAAAACAAAACAATTGATAAATCATTCAAAAGGAGTTCATATTTTTGTCTTTAAACAGACGTACAAACCTTTTTTTTTTCTATACTATCAACGTTCCTTAAACTAGCCCAGAATAACTGTGCTACAAAATGTGAATCGCTTTTTAGTAGTATATTACGGGTTAATCTCGCGATTCTTATCAAAACCGAATAAACAACATTTATGATTAAGTAATCCCAACAGATTTGTATTATGGAACATAATAGTTATCAGCATGGCAATATTATATGCAAAAATAGTATTTTAGTATAATGATATAATGTTGATTTATTAAGAACAACAATATTGCTCGCTACAACTCTTTACTGAGAACAAAGATTTCAATGATCCTAACCAGAAGACGCTGGGTATTCATTTTCTAATCCACTAGTTTTATATACTCGTATAATCCCTGGTATTAAATATGTTTACTTATTTATGCAATAAATTTATATTTTAAATATTAAATAAAACAAATATTATAGTATTGAATGAAGTAGTGATATTGATATATTTTATGATAAACTCTGTCATAAAATGTAATTTAAAAAAAATCTAGCTAACAAATAAAAATCAAACCTATAGGACAGTTTATTTTTACAAAAAATGCATTCATTTAATTTAATTAATAAATTTAATTTTTAGATATGTTTTTGTTATTTATTATTTGTTGTCTTTATTTCTTCTCTTTTTTAACCACATCATTTTTTTATCGGTAGCAAATCAAATGTAGGAAATGTAAACCTAAATAAATTTAGAGCATCGTTATTCCTCGCATTATTTTTACAAAAGTTTTGCGTGCAGTGTATCGATTTATTTAATTGTAAGGAAATATATTCAGCTTGTACCTGATTAGGCAGACTTGACAAAATCCAGAAAAACCTTTTATCTAAAACATGTTGTAGATAAAGTAATTGTATATTTTGTTAATAAAACGTGATTATTATTATAATCTAGTTTTCAATTGACAATTTACAGAATTTCGTATAATATTTCCAATGTTCCATCCATTAACAACAAAAAATAAACTCGCATTAAAAAATAACAGTAAAGACGAAATAATGATGATGTATATATCTATACTCAAGATGGCATATTATGTAGTCGTTCATAGGTAAATATTTGTCGAAAATAAAAATTCTAACATTTTTTTCTCACTGCATCGCTCTATGCACTTTGGGACTAAAGTTTTAGCTCTGTGGGAACGGAAAAATCTTCCAATGAGTAATTTAAAAAACTTTGCACAATTATGCACTGTAAATAACATAATTTATGTGTCAATTATTAAGAATATCAAAAGATTTCAAATATTTGATTTTTGATTAGTGTTAAATTTTTGGTGATTTTTCACTACCCGTGAAACATTTTTTTGTTAGTTTCTCAAGGTTAATAATATTAAATATCATATTATAATAATACATGCTAACATACATTTTCAGTTTTGTACACGTGGGTATATCAACATTATTAAACGGTACCATATATTTTTTACACCTACATTCGAAGCCCCATAATAAGTTAATTGGCAAATTTGAACTACAATAATTTGAACATATTCATTTGTTTGCATCACAGTATTTATTTTCAATTTAGGATTACTGGTTTTTTAGTACGTCAATATTTTGAAAATATCACTGATAACTCAAAAAAATCTGTAAATGCATACTTTTTCTTTGTCGCACGAAGAATGAAATTTTGTGTGAGCAATACAACCAGAACCCTGAAATAGTAGTTTTGACTCAATAGCTGCTCTCAGGAAATATCCCAAATATGCTGACTATGTTCATAAATATTTATATTTTTTTTAATGTGCAAATAATTGTATGTAAGTTTCTGTGTTTTTGTGTAACATTTTTTAGTTACATTTTAAAGAAAAGAAATTCAGAATTAAAAAATGCAATTAAAACATTTCCCAAACGTTGCAACTGTAACTTGCATGTTACAGGTAATTAGTTGCATGAAGATAATTAAAACAATGTTATAAACAGTTTTGTAGGTCTAAAATTGCAAGGTGAGTAACCCACAACGTGTTTTGCTTTAATAATGTATTATTTTGTACACAACATCATCACCACTACTTCATCTGCACCCAGTGGTGCAAACGGCAGAGAGTTTTTTTATTTAAATAATATATTATTAAAAATTTTTACTTAAAAAAAAAAAAAAAATGTTTCATTTTTACTAAAACTAAAACCCCACCAAGCCATTTTCTGTAGCTTGTTGGGGGAGATTATATTTATACTAACTTTTATAATATTATTTACATTTATAAAAACATTGAATAACAGATATAAATTAACAGCCGGAAATATCAGAATATACATGTATGTACAAATAATAATAAATAAATTTAAGAAAATATACAAAAAATGTATATATTTATGCATAAGCTACTATAGATATATAAACTTTTGATCGAGTAGCCACTCTTTTATTTTGCTCTTGTTACAGTGTGAGTTTAATTTAAGTTCTTTCGGCAACTCTTTCGGTACTAAATATTTGAGAGTTCTATTACCATACTTATAACATACTTTTGGTACCACCAAACCATCATTAGACGTAAAGCGTGTATTATGTTGACACTTAAATTGCAGATCATTGAATCGAGTTGTGGTCCCGTGGCTATTGTTGCGGACTTACGGATTAGATGCTTGAAGTTCTAACCCCGATCTACCCTTACTTAATTTTCTAATTGTTAGTTATTCAATACTCTCAAAGAATGGCCACCAAAATTAAAATATTTGAGCCATTGGTAAGAACGCAAATATTATTCATAAAGGTAAGATTTAGTCTTACGCTTCACCATCCATTCCGGGGACTATGAAATATTCTAGTAAAAAAAAAGATTATTTAATCCAATTTTCATATTAACCATGGTTTGCAAACGCGTTGATCATCAGATCACGAGTGCATAGTATTAAGTTTGTTTATATTTATATAAACGTCACAAGCTCGTTTTTAAGAATGGTTTTTTCGTAAATAATTATGTAAAAATAATTCGACAATGTTTTGAGTATGTCCAAATGCTTGCAGACTGGCTGGATTTCCTCCTTAGGGAGCTGATCATATTTAAATTTGTTGCAACAAATTTAAATATAAATAACTCCCATTTTTGAGAAGGGAATATGGGATTCTCGGCATTTACTGGGCTTATGACCTGTCATTGGCTGGTTTAAGTAGCCACTCTACACACTGTGTAACATTCACCATTCTGCCTATGTTTGAACATCCACATTTCCTGAACTATTCCACATGTCGACTTTTGTGAAGTAAAAAAGCTGAAACTTTTATCATGTGGGTGAGATTCATCTGCCTAAGCCAATTCACCTACTAGGCAACTCTGTCGCAAAAAATTGAAATGAAAATAATTATTATGAAATCGAACTAGACTGATAAAAAACAAATAATGTATTAGTTTAATTTTTGTTTGCCTTAACTTTTTCCAGTTTCACAAATAAGGTTTCCGTCATTTTTAATAATCACTCTATTGCTACACTGTAAAAAAACTATTTTAAAACCTTTTAACTTCCATTAAATTTGATTGATACCACTCAATATTGACATACCTTATCATTTTCAATAGAAAGTTCTATTGTATAACACCGAATGCATAATACAATATGATTATCATTGTATTTGTTTCTATATTACATACTTATGTATAATACACAAAAAAACCATAGGTAACAATCATGACCTAACATTCCAAAACAAATTGAATACGTATTTTCACTGATGTAATGTATAGTAAAAAGACACTATATTTTGTTTATTATTTAACTGTTTTTGTATTTTTATTTATTTATATAATTTTTTTATAAAATAATAATAAAATTTTATAGAGTGTGTATATACATAATTAATAATAGCGTTCCAACCTCCCTCATAGTGTCAAAGGACAGGAAAAACTCATGTTTTAAGAAGGAGTTTTTTTTTGCGTATATTTTCATTTTTTAAACAACTTCCTTTAAATAAGATATTATTTTCTTAAAGAAACATTATTTTCTTGTGTATGGAATTCAAGATATGGTGAGTTTCATGTGTTTTTTTTTAAATTTAGATTTAAGTTTTTTTAATATTTAAGTGTCTTGATTTTTGGATACCTGGAAGGTTTTTAAAGCTTTATTCCCACATATTTAAAATGATTTATAACTGCAGCTGTATTACATCTATGAAAAATCAACATATTTGGAAACGTAAGGTTTTGGGAATTTTGTAATTAAGTGCATTTCTATCTTTAAAAGTTGCATAGTATATGTTTTTTTGTAAAGATGTCATCAGATGAGGGCACATCTAGTTCTTTAAAAACTCAATTTGAAGGGTAATTTCTAGGCTTTTTAAATATAATTTTGCGATTATTTTTTGGTAATTAATTTAAAAAAATATTCCCTCAATTATTTTGAAAGACGCCTTAAAAGCTTTTTTATTCTTCTTTCCTTCCCACCCCCACTTCTCTCTTCACAGTAAAATTTAGATTTTTAGTTTGTTTTGTTTCAAATTTTGTATAAAATTTTAAGATTCCATACATTCCTTATTTTCTCTAATCGAATGATTTAGTTAGGTAGGCAGAAATTTCTTTAAGGCCTGCCCATATATGTTTATAAAATGTATGTGTTTATAAAGCGTAAAATAAGTAAATGGGTATTTAATAAAATTTTACTGTTATCCTACAAAACCTTTTTAAAAACTTTTAGCCAATTGGCCTGATCCCATCATCATTCAGTGCGCAACCCACCTCTTTCACCCACTTCTTGATGGTGTTTTTACATTGACAGTCCTCAATATAAATTGTCATTATGGACAATGTTTGACAAAACAACCTTATTATTACTATTTATAGCAATCGCTTTATTTGCAAGCATTTTTTTAAATGTTGGTAAATAACTTAATAAAACTAATTTTATTTCTACCGGTTTCGAAACGTGCCCGTCCATTCGCCAGAACACTAATGACACTTAAATGCAAATCGTATTAAGGAAAACGTGAGGTGTCTACACAAAAAAACTTCTCGACTCGCAAGTCACATTAGTTATTTTAAATACAGGACTTCAAATTTTTCATAAAAATAATAAAGGATTCAAACGAAATAATATGGATTTTCTCGCATTAGGAAGGCTTTGATAAATATTCCATTTAATAGATAATCAAATTGATAACCTTTCAATCTGACGTTCGATTATAAAGGTCACTCTATAACTAGTCAATTCATGGGCTGGCTGTTTCTAGATATTGCAATAAATATGGCAAAAGGACAGTGTAATACAGTATACCTAAAATATTTGACATATTACCAAACAATATTAAAAATACTGAGTTAATACAGGAGTGTGACGTTTGCTCAAATTATGGTTGATCGAAAAAGTTTTTTGTAGTAGTGATAGTTTTTAATTTTTAATAATGGTTTAAAATATGGAAAATATTATGTAATGTTTTTCAAGTAAAATTATTATTAACGTAGGTTCAGTATGAATAATCGAAGCAATTTATAAGAACCTGCTGACGAGTTGCATGTATGCAACTCAGCAGGACTTTAATTTAAGACTGTTATGTAAATATTTAAAAAATATATATATTAATAAAACAATTTAAAAATACTCCTTCCTTCCCTCTTTTTTTCTACTTTTACTCCCACAAGATAATTGAAAAAAAAAACTATAATCAGTGAACGTTAGTGTTTGCTTCTAACACATTAATTTGTCCTGATAGCATGTTGGTTTGTAATTTTCGTAAGTACTACTATGGTAAAGGTGTAAAGTGAGATTTGCATGTTAGTGTAATTAGTGTCCTGACAAAGAGACGGGTACATCTCGAATTCGGTAGACACAGAAAAGTCGGTTAGTCAAAAGTAGGTAGTAAAAGTAGGTTCATGAGTCTAATAACTTTATTTCTAGTTGCATTTGAGATATAGCAAACGTTCATGTTAGTATAAAATATACATTTTTTCTTGGTTTAGATACCAAAGATATGACAAACATTGGTACTTCGCATTTCGACACGAAGTGTCATGCTGAAATTAACAAACTGTCAGCTGTCAGTGTCATTTTATGTGTAATTTATAAAATTATTTGTGTCCAGGTGGATAAAGAATGATGTTCTGTGTATAAAATAGAGCCACAATCCTGGACGAATGTTTTCGACTCAAAAACTGCTCTCAGAAAGAGGAAATCGAGTAGATTTATTTATTGACTAATGATATCTTTAAGACTGGCAAGCAAATTTTTTACAAAATTTTCAAGTAAAATGCTATTTTTTTTCAATTTTGAGGACCAAAGAACAATAGGTTGGAATTTTAATCTAGACGCAGACATACCGTTGTTCATCACATTTTTTTCATTTTTTCATTAATTTCTATTATCAAAATTATCAATTTTTTTTACTAGATTTTGATGTCACATATTTTTTTTTCTTTGTTATAATATGGTAATAAAATATTTTTCCCCACAACGATTTTTTTTAATAAGTATATATGTACTTAAAAATCCCAGATATGGATATGTAAATGTGTTACTCAGAAGAAGCCAATTTCTGGCCATCCATTAAATTCACAACACTCGTCTTCAATACTCTTGTCATTATTATAACAACATGATTCTATACACATAGAGTATCAATATTTAAAAAATCAGAAGATAAAGAAACCCAGTCTGATTAGAGATTGTCAGTCCTTGACATTTATTATTTTCAATGTTATGAACTTTTAATAAAATCAGTGGCAATACCACCCACTGATTTGAAGTGTACCCTTTCAAACACTTTTTTTTTAATACGAAGGAAAAAACATTATTTATGTGGTATTCGTGTTTATGAAAGAAAATATATACTTATTTATTTTATTTCAACCGGGACTTTTACAACTGTTCGGTAGAAATATATAAAATTTACTAGGGCCAATTAAAAAAAACCTATGGTAATCCAATGATACACTTCATTGTAAAAACAGAGCTTACATAATTGTATGTATGCTACATTTGTATTCATGAGTGAGTATGTGTGAATAAGAGTGGGTGGATTCGCGTGTGTGGGTACGTAAGTAAAAAAAAAAAAAAGGACTATTAGATTACAATATTTTGAGTTTGTCTAAATGTTTGTAGACAAAAAACTGGATTTCACTCTCTCGGGAGTCATTACCATTAACAAATTACAACAGAGCCGGAGAACATTTTCAAACTTTTAGACAAACTTAAAATATTGAAAAAAAATCAACTGGTCCAAAAAGAAGTTTAAAAATTCGAAAATTGTTTTTTGGCGTTGTCTAGCATGTGAAATAATTCGATCAAATGAATCTCCAAGAATTTCAGCTCTTTAACTCAATTCAACTTTTAATCAACAATAAAAGCTTGAGCTCTTTAACTTTACTAAAATCAACAGATGGAAGAATTGAAGAAATATGGATGTTCAAACATAGGCAAAATGGTGAATTACAGTGTCTAAATTGGCCACTTAACCTAGCCAGACCGAGGGGGGGAATTCGAATTCTCCATTGACCGATTTGGTCAATTTCACTTTATGTACATAAGCATTCGGCGAACTAACAAAAATGAATAAAATACACGAATGAGTAAAATATGTGTTCGTGAAAACATAAATGAATTATTGCACGGTCATAAACACTTCGAACGTTTTATTCTCCCTATGCCATCTACAAATAGGCGCTGGGGTCGTTTGGTTTTCCCGTTTGGATCATGTGTAATTTTTGAATGTTAAGTGAGGGAAAGGTTAAACCAGCCAACACAAGGACATAAGGTCTGTAAATGCCTAGACTTCCATATCCCCTTTTCTAAAATGTTCTCCATCTCTGTTGTAATTTGTTTTTATTAGACTATTTAAAAATTATGTTTATGCCTACATTCAAAACCTATTTTTAAATATTTTACCAAGGTAATGTTTTAATGCCTTGATGGTATTTTAAATAGTATGGTAAATTGCAAGATTTTTTTCTGAAAATGGCATTACGGTACCATTTCAATAATAACAATAATAATATTGGTTTATTAACAAAAATTACAATTTCTTTATCTACTTCATACGTACTTAGGTAATAGATTTCTCTGGATTATGTCTAGTCTGCCTAACTAGGTACAACCTGTTTTAAGGCAGACATTTTTGTGCAAAAATAAACAATCACATGACTACCTACTAGTTAACTTATTATAAAGTTACACAATACATATACCATTTATTATTTTAGAATGTTTTTAAAAAGGTTTTCCGATTTTTCTGTACAAAAATACAGTAATTATTTTATGACGAATTTGTTTAATAGAGTTCGGGTCATGCTTTTGTAATGTTTGGGTAACATATTGAATATTTTAGGGCCCAGAAATCTAAATTTTTTTACAATCCTTTATTCATTTTTTTTTCTCAACTAAGAATTTAACGGGTACAGGAACGGGGCAGATTTAAGGATCTTGATCCTACGTTAGTGGTTTGACTAGCTAGTTTGCAACAGTGACTGGCGCCTCTCTCCAGGAAGCCTCTAGAAGTACTGGAGAGGATACTAGAGACTAATCTACCCACATGATTTTAATTCCGCAACCATGACTAACTTGGTAAGAGCAATCGACTTAAAACAAAACACTCAATTTATTGTGTGTTTGTATTCTAATTATTATTGTAATATATCGTTATCTAATTATGCATTTATGTTTATTTTATTTGATTTATGAACAACTAACTGGTATTTCTCGCCAGGCGAATATAGTTTGTACAAATTCAGCATTATTTTTTTTTGCATAAAAACATACATGAGTAAAATCAAACAAAAATTTATATGCTTATCAAAGAAAAAACAAATCGAAAAGAGGGGTTGTTCAAACATACGCAGATTTATAAATATTCAAAAGTGATAACTCGCAAAGAGATGTAATTCAGCCCTGTTTTCAAAAACTAGAACAATTTTAAGTCCTGATAATACAAGAAACTTTTATCATTTTAGGACTAGAAACAAACCATGTATTTTGACAAAAGCTAAAACAAATATGATAAATAAATGTGTCCTTTCCGGATTTGAATGGGTAAAAATATATATCTTATATGTTTCTAAATATATTGAATAACACTAAAATTAAATAAATATTTATGTTCAAATATACATAAGTTGACCGGGGAAAAACATGCTACAAAATTATTTATATGTATAATAATTGATAAATGCTGACAAACCAATTATTGTATTGCGTTCACAATATTACACAGTGACTCATTGTTATAAAATGGCCTTTCTTTCAACATTTTGATACTCTGTTATTAAAACCACACCAGCATACTTCATATTCGCGTAACATATGAATTGTTTACTTGAAAGTAAGGGCTCATTACAAGACCTTGTTATTTACAACCGAAAAGCCTGAGAACACCTTTTTAAAACCAACTTCAATGGTTCATTTTGACTTAGACAATGACCTCAAACTTACGTCAAAACAAAGAAAAGTACGTTTCGTTTCAATTCATGAGATAATCACACCTTTTTTTTTGCTTAAATTACGTTTTTCATTCGTTTAAAATATAATCGTATTACAACATTAGGTGGAAAAAACGTTTTGTGGGCGGTTATAAATCGGTAGTGTACGGTCATTGTAAAAGTGATTGATCGCTTTTAGTTTATTTGTGGTATATATGAGTTATATAATAAATTATTATTATTTACATTTTTGATGAGTTATTTTGTAGCAATAGGTAATAATATATAATGTTTTAATGGTCACCATTGTGGATGGAAATAATTTATTATTTAGTTATTTTTTTAGCGCGGTAACGAAACAAAAATAGCAAAACATAATATGCAAAAAATGACAACCTTCTCCTAGTTTTTAAGGCTATTTATTCACTCAAGCTAATAACATTTTATTGGCTGGTATAAGTGGCCAATTTACACACTGTCTAACATTTACCATCCTGCTTTAGTTGGAATATCCGTATTTCTTCAATTCTTCCGCGAGTTTATTTTTGTGAAGTTTAAGAGTTGAATCCTTGCCTCCGAGCGGGATATATTTGAATGAATTATTTCACCTACACGCTAGACAATGCCTGAAAACATTTTTCAATTTTTAAACTTTTTCATGAACCGGCTGGTTTTATCAACAATATATTGAGTTAGACGAGAATATAGTCTAAATGTTTGTGAAAAAGGAAGGGAGAGAAATTTAGTCTAAAGATAGTTTGAACACAGTCAAAATATTGTTGAAGCTAATATTTGTCAAAATAAATTTATTTTTATTGTATTTCAAAAAATTTAAATTAATTTTTATTTTTAATAAGATATCTGACAAATTGAGCTCCAGGACTAGCAGTTACGTAGCGCATTCTATCGGTCCAATGTTTGGCTACATTTTCCAGCAAATCCACTCTTGTTATTAAATTGACAAACAATGCTTTAAGAGTTATGATTTGTTTCCATAGTCGATCACTAGATCATACAGGCCATTAATTACGGTACCATTTCTAGTAAAATTGTTGTCGCCAAGCTTGTCGCTCGGTAAATTCATAGTTTCATTAATAATGAAGAAAGCCTTTTTTAATCAGCCATTGCTCTCCTAGACCACATTAACGCCATTTAGGCCTTTTACCGTCCTCCTGAAAGTCTTCAACGCCCACAAATTGGCGTAATCATCCACTTTGAGAAAGGCTGGCCTATACAAACTAAGCATTATCAGTAGGTATATTTAGAAGAAAGAGAGTCATCGAACGTCAAAACTATCGTTTAGATGAGAGTTATCTGTTTCAAAATAACACTACACATTTTGCATTTTTTTTTTTTTATTTCCTTACAAATTCAATTGAAATTTTGTCATTTTTGATATTTGCATTAATTTTCAGACACGAAAATGTTCACCGCTATTCTAAAAAAAACGTTTTCAAACTGTCCGTTCCGCTATGACGAAAGTCCTGTAAATGATGGCATAGCTGTTTGACGTTCTGCTCACAAACAACGCTCTCTAGGAAATCTGCGCTGGACTGGGATATTCGACGTTTTAATGACGTCATCCACCGTTACATGACAGCAGCTAGATGACGGCACTATTCTCTTTGAAATCCATAACTTTAGATAAATAAAACAGGTTTGGTTATACTTATTTTATATGTGCACGTTTAAAAATCATATATCCATCGGAAACGATTCACAGTTTTTACCATTTGAGTTTTTCGGTGAAAAAAATATAAAATAAAGCATTAGTCTTGGCTTGAATACGAACATGAGACTTTATGCATGGTAGCGCAACGTGCTAATCGTGACTGCTTTATGGAAAATGATGTTTATGTATAAACTAGAGCATTTCTAACAATAATTAATTATTTGTTTACATTGTTAATGTTTTTACATCCGTGATATTTTATTTATAAACTTGGGCTTTGAACTAAAACACCGTACCTCTTAAAAATAATAAATATTCTTTTTTTAAATATCAAATTATATTAATTATGAAGTTTCTTTGTACAATTTTATATTTTCAATGAATTTTTTTTATTTTTTTTTATTTAATCTTAAAATAGTACAGACATAATATATGAATGTCCTTATATTAACTTTTATCTAATTATCATTAAAATATATACTAATTACTAACATTTTTAAACAATATATGTACACTTGAAAGTCTAAAACTTGATCTAATTGATGTAAAAATTCACCTATGTATAAAGGAAATAACACTCTTTACCTTCCCGAACGTACTAATTTCACAAAAATTTATAACAATTTATTGTAAAAAAATATATTTCTGTTTATTTGATTATGAAAAAACTCTTTAGGATGAACCGCAAAAATAACTTTGAAAATACTGCAATAAATTCTAACAAAACTTAAGAAACATAAAAAAAACGTTATTCCTTAATTTAAGAGTAAAGGTTAAATAAAATAAGCAGCTTAAAAGTGGCAGACATTTTGATAATTTTGATCCAATGAGAACGTACTTTTGTAACAATTAATCGATATAAAATAATCTATTCATATGGCTAAAGTATCATTAGTTTGCTGATGTAAAATATCACACATTGTTAAAATAAGTCAAATACGTTTATTTAGTTATAACCACTTGTTATTTTAAATTGTTCACTATAATTAGTGACAGGGCTTTGTCTTGACCGGCATCATCAAACTGGTAGAAATAAAATAATGATTATGACCTTCTAATCCGGAGTTTGGGACAATTAATCAAGGGAACAAAACCTATCTCAAACCTTTATCAGAAAACTAGAATATTTATTTATTTATGTTTTTCTCTTACAAACTAAATTAAATAATAAAAGTAATGTGACCTCACTGGAGTTACCCGTGCTGAGGACTTTTTTGAAATGTTTTTACATTTGAGAATAAACAAAGAAGACCAACTTAATAAACATAGATAAATTAACAAAATATTCAGACAATTTTAAAATAAAATAAATGTACAATTATATTATTTATATTATAACACTTGTGGAGCAGTTGATTCAATATTGGTTTGGGCGAATGAGACAATCCATTTTACTTCTACCTAGCTCCACTATCCTACACAGTTTGATAAAACAATATACGGAGTTTTTGAATATTTTTCAAATCTTCTTTTACCTCGATATTACTACTGTCTCTTTCAAAATAATCACCATCGGAGATAAAAGACTTATTTCAACGTTTTTTCCTTGCCTCAAAACATTTCTAGATTGCACTTTTTGGTGAGGCCTTCAATTAGGTCAACGATTTGATTGTATTTCCCTTGTGGTCGCTAAACGTCGTTCTTTCATGGTCCTCTTCATCTTTTGGGAGGAAAAAAGTCGCTTAGTTCGGAGACGACGGTAGCTGGGGCATCAAAGCGGTCTGGTTTTTTGTTCAAAGCGCGAGACGTGAGCAGTCCGCGGGCGTCCGTCATTTCATATGTCTTACTGGTTTGTCTCTCAAAAACTAGCTACGCGTCCGAAATGGCCAAAAATTTAAACATCCAGGGGAAAGGGGCTCTTACAATTGCGAATTTAAATTTTTAATTCAAATATTCCATCTATTTTTTTTATCAGACTCCGTATAATATACTTAACCAATTAAATCTAAATAAGCGAGTGACCACCGCTGATGCTGTGGGATAAAACACAAAAAAATGCACATGTCTCCGTCTAGCTTTTACCCCAGAAGAAATTACTTTGTAATGAAATAATCCTTACAAAACAGTTTTACTGTTTATTATTTCATCATCGTCATTTCATGTCCGCTTCCTAGTTGGAGCATATGGTGTCCACCAAGACCCTCCAGTCATCTCTGTCAGCTGCCAGCGTTTTCATCATTACCATTTTTTTATTTATTTTTTATTTACGGTTCTGTGTGCTGAAACCAACCAATTGCACTTTGATTCTGAACAAACGATACAGGAACTAAAATAATAAGTAGCAAAAAGCAAATAGTTTCATTTTTCTGATTATCTACCTAATAGCACATAATGCGTGCTCGCATGTATTCCATACAAAGTACAAGCATGTGGGTGTGTAATAGCTTGTCTGCTTTTTCCTCGTAATCACTTCAAATAAACGTTATTAATGATGAATTAAGCGGCTTATCCGGGTACTGTGGTACACGAATTTCAAAGTTTATGTTGAAAAAAATAGTCAATCTGTTTTATTTTTAAAAGTTTAATCTTTATTGGGGCGTTGTTACTATCGAGTGTTCAAGGCTAATGATTTAATAGAATTAGCTCATCAGATCAGATTTCAACTAAAACGCTTGACTTTTCAACTGCCGAACGTCAATACCAGGTAAGATTAAGCCTTAATTTACATATTTTTTTAATGCTCTATAAACTGACGAGGAAAAAATAACAATTTTATTAATTACAAATATTTTATTTCAGCAATATGTCTCTATATAATTTAGTAATATATATTTATTGCATACATGCAGCGTCGTAGCTAGGGGCTGGCCAGTCGGGCATCTGCCTGGGGTGCAACCCTCGGGGGAGCGCACTTTGCATACCTCGCAAAGTTATTTTGTTATCTCTTCCTAGAAAATAAATCTTAAGAGTCCCAGAATTTTTCGCAAATCTTGCCAGGGGCGCCCCGACGGTGATATAGATTTTTTAAAACTTTTTTCCAATATTATTTTTATTTTATTTAGGAAAACCGACAGACATATGTTATTAATATATTAAATGCAGCATAACAAATACTTGAAAGTTTAATTACAGGCTCTCTCATAATTTCCATATGAAAGATACAGGATATAAAGGATGGATTTCAATGTATATGTGTTTTAAACTAATAGTGGTATCTGACGGCAGTTCACATAATCTACATTTCTATTTTGAAAAAATTAACATTAAAGCTTTACTTTCCAAGATACTTTGAACAAGAAAAACTATGCGTACAGGGGATAAAGGTTGGATATCAGTTAAATATTCACAATATAGCGATACGTAAATATACATGAAAACCATTTTAGATGATGTAAAACAGTAACGGCCATATAAACTAAACAGGTTTTTTAATCTTAATTTGTTGCAACAGAAAGGAAAAATTATTAGATAATGAAATATGGAAGTTTGGGCGTTTACAGGGTTAGTTTCCTGTCGTTGGCTTGTTTAAGTGGCCAAATGATAAAGGCTTTGGTTCTTTTACTTCACAAAAGTCAACAAATGGAAGAGTTGAGGAAATTATGATGTTTAAACATAGGCACAATAGTAACTGTTACACAGTGTGTAAAACGGCCACCTTAACCAGCCAATTACAGGTCAGAAGCCCTGTAAATGCCTAGACTTCCATATTTCCTTTTCAAAAATGTTTTCCCTCCATGTTGCGACAAATTTAATTCTAGATAACTACCTAAGCAGGAAATCCAGTCTGTCTGCAAACATTTGGACATACTCAAAACATTCTCGAGGTTTTTTAATATGTATTAGTTTATTAAAATAAATAAAAAATGGGTTTACAAACTTAAATGCCTTTTATCTCAAAACTTCCTTTTTTTATGTTTGTATTCTGTACCCTTCGTTTGTAAAAATTTATAAATGTCAAACACAAACATATGTATTAAAAAAATATATATATTTTAGAAGCGCTAACTTTGTAACTATTTATTATAATAAAATAAATATGGAACAACTCTGTTTTTGACTACATATTTTTATCTACCGACTTAACTAATGATCCCTATCCTATTTTTTGACAGAAAGACTTATCTGTTTCGATGTATATTTATTCAATTATATTTAGTAGTCACTATTGAAAATAATAAAGAATGAGATTCATTAGTAGAATATACCTTAATAATGAAGCTTGTCTAGTTTTGGAACCGGTCGGTAGAAAAAATTGGTTAGTAGAAAAGTTGTTTTTTGTTTATTTTATTACAAACATATCTATTTACAAACACTCAATAAATAACACTTTTTAAAGTACGTAAACCATAAATAAACTTTAATATTTATTGAGTAATAACTTCATTAGCAACTGAAATATAAAACACGATACAATTTGAATAATGTGAAATAAAGTGTGCACGAAGTAATGAGATTTAAAACTGACTTATCAGTAAGTTAGCTTATTAATTGTATCGAATTTTATCGTATCGTATTGTATTGTATCTTTTGGCGACTACCGTTGTATAATAAGACGCTTGGCTCACCCAGGGAAGGTTCCGGCTCGATTTCATTCTTTCATAAAAATTCAACGTGATTTATCTCAAACCTGGGTTGTCTGTGTTTAGAATTACTACTATAATTGGGCTTTCTTGGATGTTGTGGTATAAAAAAATGTAATGTAGTGTATTGGAAGTATTTTGTTGAACCGTACTAATAATATTTTTGAATAAAGTAAAAAAGCTTATAGTGCAGAGCCAATTTTAAGACAGAACACTAAAAAACACAATTTCAATACTAAATTCAAACACTGATTGGAGTCTACCTATTTTTAAATTAGTAGACTCAAATGAGTGTATGATTTTTAAATTATCAATATATTTTTTTTAAATCGAATTATTTAACTTTTTGTACATAATGTTAATTGTGCGTTGGCGGGTTTATTGCCAAATGGCAATTTCTTCCAACCAACCAATCAATAGTAAAAAATATTTCTATAATTAAAGTTACAAAACCCATTCAGTAGAAAATAAAAATAAAAGATTTTAAAAGATATAAATAACTGTATTCGTATATAAATTACATTGAATTAATACTTTTAATAAAATATGGAGTTCTACAAAATAAACGTTAGCTGCTGAAAAAAATATTAAATTCTTGCAATCTTTTTTTTTTCAAGTTTACTTAAAATAAAATTTTTAATGAATGAAAATAAACAAATGGCAAGTCAACAAAAAAAAATGAACGTATGCTTTTAGTTTCTACAGAAAAAATATACACAATCATACTTTTTTTTTTTTAATGTAAATTTGATATATATATTTATATTAAAGTTTCCTATTACGTAAAATAAAATACAATTCTTTTGTACCTAAAAGGGAGGAGCGTCTTACAATGGTGCTTTTTTAAAAAAAATTGATGAGTAATTATTGTGTTTAGTGAAAGTTACATAAAAACAGTTATGAATATGATTATTTAATCCTTTTTTAAATATGTTGTATTCCTGACTGAAATCTCGATTTCCTTTGTTCATTTCATTTAAGGAAAATATTCCTCTGTAAGTATAGTGTTGTTTTTAATTTTGAAATTAAAATGTTACCAATTGTTCTACTAACGCTTCGTAGCGTAGAAACACTATTAAACTCATGTCGTTATGGGGGTCTTAGTATTTGTAGCCACAATATGAACATAAGTGACTGGATCTACCTTTTATTGGCTCGAAGGCTCGTATTGTTTGAGCTCTTTAGATGTTACTCCAGGTTCTTTGGCGAAGTAGCAAAGGAATTTACCCGGCCAGTCGTTAACATTGTATTGTACGTTATAGAATCTTCTTGGGTTATCCCCGATCACTGGACTACTCGCTACTATCCGTGGCTCTGTTATAGGTCCTGTCGGATATACAGATCTGGTGGCTTCTAAAAAGAATTTCAAGGCTTTTAAAAAGTTTTGTAATCATTTCGGCGAATTGATCATGTCCAATCAATTCAATCCCAGTCAGTGAAGAATTCACTTCCCTCTTGTTTCAATCCAATGAAGTACATATTATGTACTTCTGGATTACTTTCTTTCAGCACAAAGATGCTAAGGCTACCAGATTTCAGGGAGCTCCTTCGGGCAGCTTTTCTCGTTTGACAACGAGCAAATTTTCCGTGTATGTGGGCACCGCCAAGGAGACTTATGTCCTCAGATGCGGTGTGCGGTATGTGGTGGGTAAGCTGTATACGCTGATAGAAAAGCCCTGTGATAAGAAAAAATATTTTAAAAACTTATTTGTACTGATAAAAAATATCTCTGAAATAAGAATTTTGTTCGGGTCGTTCTAATAGACCATATTTAATTTAGACTTATCTTTTTTTCAGAGATGTATCTATTTGTAGCGGGCTATGTTTAACCTATATATCATTCATTGCTGGTTCGCGTGTCAAAGCAATCATTTCAAATCCTAAAGCGTCATAACACTTTTTGTTTTAAGGAATGAAAAAATTAAACACGTTTATAGCATATCGAATGTAGAAAGACTAAGCCGAAACCCTACAACAATAGTGTCAGGTCGTGACCCTATGATTACGATTAAAATGGTAGATGGATCAATAGTCCATTCAGCCACATCCGGATACATTTTTTAAACACAAGTTGTTCAGACTTTCTTGTAAATTGAATAAGAAATCGAAATTGTTGCGAATATCTTGAAATTGCAAAACATTTTTTGGGAAAACAAATAGCTTTACGATTAGATTGATGACAACAAGTTTTTTTTTATCTACAAGTTTTCTTAAGTGCATTGTGTATATCCGGGGTTTGAATTCCACTTTACCACAAATTAAATTCTGTTTTTTAATAATAGATTATTATAAACTCGTTAAACCTAGACGAAAACTAACATTTTTATTTATATCCCTACAGAGATGAGGTAGAATTTTTTCAAATTCAGGATTATGGATATTCGAGCGTTTACAGGGCTTATGACCTGTCATTGGCTGGGTTAAGTGGCCACTTTAAGTAGGTACTACAACATTCCCCATTCCGCTTATTAGCGAATATCCACACAGGTAACATTATTGATTTTTGTATATATGTTACGAATCGAGAAACCATCCACAAGCGAGTTGAAGCGCCATCTATGTATTGATATTGAAGTTAAGCGGAATGAAAAAATTCTACCTCATCTCTGTAGGGATATAAATAAAAATATTTACCTACTCCCCCTTGGGAGAAAATCCAGATTTGTGTGTGTACAAGTACACGTACCAAAAATAATGTTGAAAACTAACATATTGAAGTAGAACACAAATATTAAATTGTATTTTGTTTATTTGAACTTAAAATAGTACAAACTAAATGAAGAAGTTCAGTGCTACAGGAAATCGGATATAAAAATGTTTAATCGCGCGCAGTAAAAATTGGAGCATTCAATCAAACGTCGAGTTGTCTTGAAAATATTTAAGAAAAATAATAAAAATGATTTAAATTAAAACAAACTACTTCAAACAACGTCGCTAGTTCTTCCGAATCAATCAACGATAGTGTTGTAATAGATTTCTGGTTTACGGGAAACCAATTTACCAATCATCAAAACTACCAATTTACCAAGGGCACTTGTAATTTAACACGTAGAGTAATTTAAAAATTCGAAAACTTTAAATAATCATATCGCTGATAAAACGATACATTAAAATATTTTCAAAATAGTTGACTTAGTTTGTAATATATTAAGAAACATTTTTTTTTAAACCACTGAACTTCCTCATTTTGCAAGTCCGAACATCAACTTAAATTTAATTAACATTAAACTACATATTAACTATCAATTAATGAACTATACACAATTTACTTTTAAGGAACTTACTTTTCTACTACCCACATATTTTCTTATTTAAATTAATTTGTATTTTTTTCTTCTTGTATTTCTCATAATATTTGATCATAAATGTACAGCCCAGTGCCCAAAGAGCTCTCTGTTTTTGCTTTATTGTAAAATGGCAGGCTTTTTTATTTTCGTTTCTTGTTTCATATCCGTTTTGACATTGTATCCAATATTGAAGCTGTTTGTGTTTGATTTCACAAAAAATAAGTCAAATCTTATGGATGATGAATACAGTTCTTGAGGGTTTTTGACGTGAATCTACTTTCATGTAAAAATCCTAAAAAAGATAACCGAGCGGAGAATTGTCTGCCTCGTAGTGTAGTGGTTTTCATTATTTTTGCGATTACTTTTATAATTATAATTAAAAAATACTTATTTAGTTTTATTCCACTTTTATTTATAATTTTTACCAGAGACCGGGTTTCGTTTTCAGAGAATCTCTTAATAAACTTGAGCCCGGAGGACATAGCTGTCGATGGAACTACCAACCAGCGGCCCCTGTTATAGTTTTAATTAAATTTAAATACATATAATTCAAATGCGTTTTCATTATGAAATTTCATAAAATTATATAATTTACACCAGTTTTTATTATATGCATTCAAACAAAACTTATATTCATATGATTGTTATTACCTTTTACTAAAATGATTTTAATTTAAACTCTTTTATTTGCAGGATTATGTAAAATCATGATTTATAACCCCTGCTTGCACTTGTATATAACATAGAAATTTGTTTAGTCTCCCACCAATTTGATGATGTCGGTCACGATGAAACCCGGTCACTTGTAAAAAAATATAAATAAAAGTGGAATTAAACAATATACGTATTTTTATTATTATTGCCTTTAGTACTTTCATCTCTGACGTTCTGAGCAGTTATTTGGTTTTTCTATTTAGTTTTTCTACTTGGTTTTTCGTTTTTTTTTTCTCTCTATCTATCTATCCTCGCCTCTGTTGTATACACCATGATTTGGTCTGACCCACGTTTTTCTTTTCGTCTTTCAATTCAATTCATTTATTTTAAATATAACATATACACTACAAAAATATATTCAATACGCACACATTATAAAAAAGAAAAAAAAATACACGAAAGAGACTCATGTCAAAGTAGTAGAAGACGTTTTGTATATCCAAATTATGTTTCCAATAATCATGTGTTCATTGTACTATACGACATTTCTTAGGCATCCAGATGTTTACTTACTGAGATGGATATGTTCTCATCATCACTATGGCTGCATCATCTCCATGGCATGTGATGTTAATGACCGTATCTCCCTTAGTAGATTCACTCATTTTTTTATTCTTAAAGGCGTTTTTTTTATATATATTTTTTCTGCTTGGTAAGAAAAGGTTTTAGGCGTATATATTGGTGTTGTATATTTAGTTATAAAAGTGCTAAATTTGCTTTATTTCTTTGTTGTTCTCAATATGTGTTATTTTCTAAATGCTTATTTTATTTAGGTCCCGAATTGAGTTGTTGTAACTCTTGAGAATGTAATTTAACATATTATACTTGTAAAATACTTTGTGTTATGTGATTTATGAATACACATATTAAAAAAAATAATTAAAAATGCAGTTCCGCCTAGAAATGTCAGTAGAAAAACTCAATAGATTACTTTATGTAACATACTTTTAAATATAGTGCTCTTAGCACCATTAGGTGCGAATAGGAAAATAAAAATATCATTGCAATCATTCGCACATAATTGATTTCGTTAGAATGTGATTCAAGTGTTTCTCAATGCGCTTCTGACTTTATTCGGCTCATAAAACACTATAAATTGTGCACCTATTCTACATAAATAATAATTAAACCAGGTTTACTGCACGATTATTTTTCATGATCTTATCGAATTTGTTTTGAAGTGTTAATAAATTTTAAATAACTATGGCCGATCGAATTGAATAAGGAAAACTTAACTGTTTACCGAGAAAGTAAAAGTTAATTTAGGTGAAAGTAATAACAAGCGTTTATGTGTGTATTCTTCTTGGTAAGAAATTAATATCAGCTTTTTCAATACTTTATTAATTCTCCGAGTGACTGCAGTTAACAATGGCTTAGGTTTTTACTATTCATTGTTTTGAAAATTATGTTTTACGTAATTCCAAATATAAAATGAAGAGTCAGTAATTGAACCATAAAATTTTGATTACATGTTGTAAAATATGTTAATTTTTTTTATTTTTACGTTTTATCATATTTATATATATATATTCGTACACTTTGCTCAGCCAATAATGAGTACATACCCCGTTCCAAGCTATACAATTACATTTAATATATAATTATAATTTGAAAATTAATAGAAATAACAGAAAAAAAATACATATTCTAATACCCATATTGACACATTTATATATATATATATATATACATATACATACAAACTTATTTATTTTACTGAAACAAACAGTCAACAACGATTAAATAACTTAATAAAGATAAGGTTTAAAGACAGACCAGCGAAGTTTCTAAAAAAAAAATCATACATATAAAATTGTGGTACAGCAAAAGGGTGTGTTAGTGTGTATTTGTATGAGAGTGAGTGTAGAGTTGTGAGAGTGTGTACTTGTGTGGGAGTAAGTGTTCAGGTGTGTGTAAGCGTGAGCATAATTAAATTACAAGTGGGAGCATATCGCAGTCAGAAAGGGTTAAAGTTTGAGGAAAAACGAAAGAGAAAAGAATGTTGTGCATAGTTAATGCTACAGACTGGCAGATGAAATAAATACTTATTTCTTGTCGCGCAAAAGGGGGACATTAAAATTAATTTTGGAGCGTAGGTTAAAGACGTCTTTTTCCTTATTTTTTATTTATTAGATGGGCTGTAAGTGCAAAGCGTTTTATTGTGTTTGTAATCTAGGTATTTAATAAATTTTAGATGAACATTTTCAATCCTTTCAATATTTGTTATGAATACATACACAATAGTGGGCTCTACACAACGGATGCAAACTCCAAGTTATTGCGTACAAAATTGTTGTATAGAATCTTCATTGTACGAGTATACGGTTTTTAAAGGGTTTGGAAATTCTTGAAATGAAGCCCAGCATTTTGTAAGCTTTTTCAACGATGGAATATATGTGAGACCCAAACAGCAATTTTATATCGAGAATATCTCCCAAGTTTCTAATCTCGCTGCACCGTGATATGGAATTATTTTTGATTGTATGATTGTATGTAATAAAATTTTTACTTTAAGTAAATGTCATTGAATAACATTTTGAGGTATTAATGTACAGACGTACATACATACCCTCATATACATATACTCATGCGCATACACATACAAACATACATAAAAGATACACAATTTAATGTGTATATTTGCGAAACTATATACTACGAAGATCTTGAAAGGAAGGTGAGTGCCGGGAACAGGGTGGACGTGCACTGAAATCTACTTTGGTAAACAAATGTTTATAGCAGGAGGCTAAACTAGCAGTTCACAGTGGAGTTTTAGTGCCAACTCTAATGGATGGGAGCGAAGTATGAGATTGGAAAAATAATGATGAAAGTAGGCTAAATGCTGTTGATATGCGATCCCTCAGGCGAATGTGTGGTAAAACGATGTATGATAGGTGCACATGTGTCGAGATATGCATTATCGACAAAATCAAGAAAGGGGTGCTGCGCTGGTTTGGACATGCAGAGCGAATGGACAACAAAAGAACGGCTAAAAGGATCTACGATGCGAATGTTGATACATGCAGAAAACGAGAAAGGCTGAGAAAGACATGGCATGACCAAGTCCATCAAATACTTGAAGATGGACATGTCAAAAGTAGGAATAATCGGCGAGCGTGCATAAGAAGATGTTTGAATGTAGAGGAAGCGAGGTATGTATGCAAAAATAGAGTGAAATGGTGTTTTATTCTCTCTGTCTACTCTAACGGGAAAACGGCGTGATGGTTTGTTTGTTTGTTTACATGCAAAATTTCATTATTGCCATTTGGTTTTTAAAATTATTTATCTATTTTTTTTTTTTTTTTTAACATCCCGTAAGAATCTCCAATCCGTGGCATGCATCACCATCTCTGACTCCCTACGACCAATGTCATGAAAGAGCAAGTTCAACACTTTCCTCAACTTGACAACACTTTCGCTCTTCCCCGATTCCGGCAAAAAAATATATGGACCTTCTTGCCAACGTAATAGTGTTGCCTCGATGCCAGATCAGTTTGTTGAAAACTGTTTATGTACAATATAATATTTTACCAGCGGCTTTGCTCACGTGGTATTGGATAGAGGTGATTTAGTTTTGTAATAACAATGAGGGTTTTAGCTTATCAATAAGAATTTTTCCTGTGGAATTATATATTTTATCTGGATTGAAAGTAGCTTGGTCTTTCAACCGTCGTATGAAAAAAATATGATTAACCGTTAGTCTATGGTTACTTATTATTGATATTCGGTTCATAAATTCAATTCCCTATGACAAAACCAAACCAAAATAAATAAATTTATATATAAATGCAAGTATGTAATTGCCTAGCTTAGAACGGGGTTTGTACCCTGGTTAGCTGGGCAAACGTTTCAAAATAATGTATATATGATAAATAAAAAAAATCAAACCAAACTAACCATAGATAAAGCAAGTCAATTAAAGAACTTTATTTTATTAATTTCAAATTAATTCTTTAGGACGGCCTATTTTATTTATTTTTATTTTCTTTTATTCAGGAAACATACAGTACAGTTACAAAGTTTAATATTTTACACAATTAGACTAATTCTAATGGACCAGTGAAGTTTCCATATTAAAAAGCAATTATATGTAAGGTTAATTATGAAAGTATAAAAAAGAGAAGGAAAAAGAAAACATAAATGAATGTTGTTTAAAAATTAAAATTTAAGTAAAAAAAATATATTTTAAGGTTTGTAGTTTGTAGTGAGTATTTACAAATGGAAATAATATTAAAAATGAAGAAAATTTGTAAGAGTAATTAAAAATTAAGAATGGAAGTAAAGAATGAAAAACATACTCAGATGTAAAAATAAAATAAAATAGTAATAACATTTTTTTTAAAAAAGGAAAAACATAAACACATATTTATTTTAAGGGATTCAAAGAAACGATGAGAAGAATCTTTAAGTGAAATATAAGACAGTAAATTTAAATTTAGGTCAATTTAAAAAACATCTTCAAAATTAATGACACATTATAGTAAGAGCAGCAATATATTGATTTTATTAACATATATAATATAAGTAATTAAAAGTAGTTTAAAAGTATAAAAACATGCCAATGGCAGCAGAGAAAAAAGAAAAAATAAAGAAGGAATAACAAGTATTGCAAGTAATCTTTAAAATTTGAAAAAGCAATATAAGGAGAAGATTTTAAACCAAGACAAATCGATAAAATTTCTAATCTAACCGCTTACTCATTTTCAAATAATGTTGCCCATCATTGATATATATAACGCATTTTTTTTCAAATTCGGGATGAAAAATCAGTATCTTGTTTTACTTTTCACCTTTTCGGCTATCCCCATGCAAAAAAATATGTCTATCACCCGCTCCGTAAAAGAGGCGTAAAAGAAACACAATCAAACAAACGCACTTTTGCATTTATAATATTAGTATGGATGTATGTGTTTATGTTTGCACTTCTAAAACATATTCCTTCTGAAATTCTTATAGAAACAAACTTAATATCTCAGAATATATATTTATAATAGCTATCTTGGTTTTGGCCGTATATATAATAAATAAATACGTAGGTGTTACTATCTTATGAGATAGCTAGCAATGACACTACAAATTTTTGAGTTTATCTCATTCGCCATATTAAAAAAATATACATATAGTTATTTGTACAAACATTTCATATTTTTAAAAATGACACAAAAAACACTCTGACTAATTTTACTTATACTAGGAGTAGGCTCAGTATATGAAGGGTTGACAAGCCAGAAATATTAGTATGCTTTATTTTGCAATCGGTTCCTATATGGGCAAATGTCTCTTCTACGAAACCGATTCGTTGCGGCAAATATCGAATATGTGTCTCATAAATAAACATAATGTTGAAGAAATAAAAAAAAAGTTAAAGCCCAAAAGAGAAACAAATGTACACATATTACTTGTGTTACTGAATGAATGGAGCTGTACAAAATTGAACATTGTGTATTAAGATTTTTTTTATTTTTTTATTATTTAATTGCCATTTTTATCAAGTACATAGAAAATATCGCGTTTTCTAGCTCTTTGAGATCGCAAATCCCATGAGATAAAACCTATTTTATAGTTGTAGTTTTGAAAAGTGGAAATTCTAAAATAGATAAAAAACAAGAATATGCAAAGAGGCTAATATTGCCAAAAACAAGCTAAGTAAACACTGTAAAAGTCCATGTTTCTATATGTTGTACTATTTTACTTTTTGAACAAGATTTTCATCTCTATTGTAATTGTTTTAACGCATATGGGCCATTTACTGTATGAAAAACCTATATTACTTCTACTGAAGTAAATTAAATCAAAGTACGTGAACATCGATTTTAAAATAATTAAAAAAACTATTATAAAAGAGTATGTATTACATAAAAAGAAGTCAAAATAATTCAACAGAAAACATATTTGAATTAATTTAAAACACAGACGGTGTATGTTTAATTTCCTAATATTTAAATTAAGCACTGATTTCAGTGTACAAATTTGTACTATTTTGAATACTGAAATTATTTACTAAACTGTTACCCCTTATACAATTAAGAATGTCTAGATTTAAAATCAGAATAACACCCTTTTATACCATCCCCATAAAGATAGCATCTTAGTAAAAAGGAATAAATGACAAACTAGTATGCTCCTTATGTAACAAAAATTAAAGTATGGTAAAACTTTTTGATCAAACTGAATATTCTTATAGAACTACATTTAAATATTGCGATAGACATTACACAAGCAAAATTTGCAAACGTTAGTTTTTTAACTTTTTTTATTGTTTTTTTTCTATTCTCATTGCTTTTTCTAATTCGTATTTTTTTCCTTTTTTCTCACCCATTCGTTCCATTTGCTTATCCTCTTTATGAACTGCATGTTACATTTTATTTTGTCCCTTTGTGAACCCATAATTGGTCTTGTTATTTGTAATTACTTTATACGTGTTATTTCATTTTGTTTGACCGTGCTGATTTTAATAATTAATTTAACGAAGTTGGATTAATAGAAGTATTTTCGACATAAATTGTTAATTATCGACTTTTGTCAAGAAATTTTTACAAAAACCTCAATCCTAATAGACGATATTTCCCTCATAAAAATGTACCAACTTCCGCATTAAACATATTGAAATTAAAAACACTCGTTTTTAAAGAATTTCCTTTAGTTACATTTAACGGAAACTTTAATACTTGTATTGATAATATTGAGACATAAATCCTAGTAATTAAAACCACGTTTCAGTTGTCCTATTCGTGTCAATCAAATGGCACACCCTGACGGGAAATTGTCCAATGAGTATGCAGTAAGTCATTCACTTCATATCTCATACAAAACATGAATAATGCAACCAAATAATGCCAGCATATCCGCTAACACACAGATCGGCGGCATAAATATTTGACTTTTGATTGGTATGCAAAAAACGATCGAAGAATCGGTGAGCCGAGTTAACTCGTGAAATTTTTAATTCATCCTCTAGCTCATATTTCAATATGCACGTTCATTGAAGTGTCAAAGAAAGTTAATGCAGATTCATAAAACGTAACACACTAATTTTCAACAATGTTTTGAGTATGTTCAAATGCTTGGAAACCGGCTGGATTTCTTTCTTAGGCAGTTATTGATATTTAAATTTGTTGCAACAGAGAGGGAAAACACCCTTGAAAAGGGAATATGGAAGTCTAGGCATTTACATTGCTTATGACCTGTCATTGGCTGGTTTAAGTGTAAAATTCATCATTCTGCCCATGTTTGAACATCCACATTTTCTCAACTATTCCATCTATGGAATTTTGTTAAGGTTTTAGCTATTTTACTTCACAAAAGTCAAGAGATGGAGGAGATGAGGAAATTATTATGTTCAAACATGGGCAGAATGGTAAATGTTATACAGTGCAAAAGTGGCCACTTATTTTTTTTAATTTTATTTTATTCAGAAAACATACAGTCATACATAATAAGCATTAAAAACAATATTTTTTAACATAAAAAGACCAATTAAGTTTTCATGAATTATGCAAAAGATATAAACATTAAAAGTGTCAAAAAAATAAATAAGAATTTCAAGTGTGAAAAGAATAATTGTTGACATTTGCGTTTTCCATGGAGATAATAAAATAAAATAAATGAAAATACCGAATGTACACTCCGAGCCATCCACGCACACACATGAACGCACATATAAAACATACACAAACATATACATTACATGCGGCATATATACATAGCATAAACCACTCAAGATGCACATTCAGCAACTATCCCAAATAATCGACCCCATGAAGAAATTTTCTGTACAAATGCAACGTGCAGTTAAAAATGTCTACATCAATACTGAGTTCATTATAATTTCTACAGGTACGTCTAATGAATGAATTCGAGGTATAATTGTTTTTACAAGTTGGTACAAAAAAAGGGAATTTAATCTAGTATAGCAAAGAGAACAACGAAAACCAATATTTTGTAAAAAATACGGCGAATCAACTATATTATTAAGAATTTTGAAAAGAAAAATTAAATCACCTGTAAGGCGCCTTTTTTTTAAAATTTTTTATTTTTATTTATTTACTTAAGTTAGTTAATATTACATTGTATATTAACTAATATATTTACAATTATAACAAATACTTATTAAATATTTCTTACATAACTACATTATTACAATAAACAAAACTTTTTTTTTTTAAATCCGTAAGTTTTCTTTCATTCTTCATACTTTCAGGCATCTCATCATACAGTTTTAACCCTTTATACATTAAGCTATTTTGTGATTTTGTTTTTTTCTTAAGTGGTAGTCTTATCCTATTTCTATTTCTTGTCCTATATTTATGTACATTTCTATTTAATATAATTTCACTTATAAAATACTTTGGCATGAGATTATTAAACACTTTATATATAAATACAAATACATTATACAATAGTATTTTCTTTATTCCTATACAGTTCAATTGTTTTCTAATTTTTTCAACACTATTATATTTGCTTTTTTTCAGTATAATTCTCATTGCTCTATTTTGTAGTATTTCAAACTTGTTTATGTCTCCCTCGTTAGCTAAATATAATAAAGTAGAGCAATAGTCCTAATGAGGGGCAATTATTGTTTTGTATATAAGTTCTGCACTCTTTTTATTTATTTTTTTTCGAATTCTTCCTAGGAAGAAAATCTTTTTTGAAATTTTCTTATGTATATATTTAAAGTGTGATGTTAAATTTAATCTGGAGTCAAGAATAATTCCTAAGTATTTCATTTCATCAACCCTTTCAATAATTTTACCATCAATATTTACATTCATTGTTATGCCATGTGCTTTGTTACCTATTTTCATATATTTTGTTTTACTAACATTTAATTTCAATTTATTTATCTTTAGCCATGACGATATGTTCTGTAGATCTTCATTCAATTTATTAATTGAGTCTTCATAGTTTTCTCCCGCTATATATATAAGGGTATCATCTGCGAATAGTCGTACTTTGCAGTGCTTTATTATCTGTGTGATGTCGTTTATATATATAATGAACAATATTGGTTCTAGCACTGATCCTTGGGGGACACCTAGTTCATTTTCAATCGGTTCCGATTTATCTATTTTTGTTATTTGGTTCCTTTCACTTAGATATTCTTGAAACAGTTTGATGGCACTATAAGATAGTCTAAGTATTCTTAGTTTTTGTATTAGTTTTTTTCTATCTATCGTTTCAAATGCCCTCTTAAAATCTAGAAATACAGCTAATATAAACTTTTTTTTATCTATATTATTTTTCCATGTATCTATCACAATGTTGATTGCCGACTCACAAGAATTTTTATTTCTAAATCCTGATTGTTCTTCACATAATAAATCATTTTCTTCTAGATATTCAACTAGTTGGTTTTTTATTACTATTTCTAGTACCTGTTCGTATTTTGGTAACATATTTATAGGTCTATATTCCTCACATTTTTTTGTATTTTTTACTTTTGGTTCTGGTATTACCGTTGATGTTTTCCATGTGTTTGGAAATTTCCCTTTTGTAGTGAGTATATATTAAAATTGATCAAAGATGCGCCGTAATCATTTTCAATGCTGCCAAAACGATATTCCAGGCTCCTTTTAAATTTCTTTTGAATGTTTTCAATTTGATTAATATATTCATTATACTGAGGGGACCATACTAATGAAACGAATTCGAGTTGACTTCGCACATAAGTATAGCAAAGAAGTTTGAATGTATTTGGTGATGAGAATGGCTTGGAAATTTGTAAGATAAACCCTAGAAGTCTATACGCCTTATCTACTATTGTATGTGTGTGATCTCTAAATAAAAGCTTATCATCCATCAGTACACCCAAATATCTCGCTTTTATTGAACAATTAACAATTTTCCCAGATAATTTGTAGTCAAATAGAATACTTTTTTCTTTCAAGTAAATGACATGACAAGACATTTATCAGGATTCAATAATAACTGATTGTCCTTGCAATAGCAACAGATTTTATCTAAGTCAGTTTGAAGAACTTCGCAATTATTTATTGGAGACACAATTTTAAATACTTTATTATCATCAGCGTATAGAAAAAAAATTGAGTTTTGAATGCATAAACTTATATCATTGATATAAATAATAAAAAATAAGGGTCCAAGATGCAAACCTTGAGGAACACCTGATGGGATTGGTTTAAATGATGAATTAAATACTTTGAGTGAGACCGATTGACTGCGGTTACTAATGTAGGAACATATCCAACGATACAGATTCTCCAGTATACCAATGTTCCAAAGCTTGCGAAGTAAGACCGAATGACTTATTTTATCGAAAGCCTTTGAATAATCCGTATATAAAACGTCTACCTAAAAACCTGCATCCATTGCATTCAAAACAATATCGGTAAATTCACAAAGATTTGATTCAACTGACCGTTTCTTATAGAATCCATGTTGATTGGGATTAATATGTGGTTTTATAACATCGAAGAGCTGATCAGTTACTATATTTTCAAGGATTTTACTAAAAATGGGAAGAAGAGAAATGGGTCGATAATTTACTACAAGGCTCTTATTTCCTTTTTTATGCACAGGTGTAATATTTGCCTTTTTCCATATTTCAGGAAACGTGCCTTCCTTTATTGATAATTGAAAAAGATAAGTAAGAGGACGCGCAAGCTGTTTAATACATTTGGAAGTAAAAAAGGGTATATGCCATCAAAGCCAGCACCTTTGCTGACTTTGAGTTTTTTGAGATATTTTAGTTATCAATGACTCATTTGTTTCTATAGCATTAAGATCAATTAAACTATTTTCATTGGCAGGAACACTACAACTAGATGCATTAGTTTCCAAAAAATCAGAATGGAAATATTCTGCAAAAGCATTACAAATATTCTGACCGCCAATTACCAAATTATCTTTGTAGGATATTTGAAGAGGCACATTACACCCAGCTCGCTTGGACTTGACAAAAGACCAGAAAAGTTTAGGTTCTCGTTAATTTTGTATTCAGCAGTTGTGATAAAATGTAGGTAAAATTCCTTTTTCGTGCGTTTTTGTCATTCCCTCAGCAAAGAAAAAGTATGATATTCAGACGCTTGAGAGTACTTTTTCCATTTTTTGTGTTTTTTTTTTCTGAAATTAACTTAATTAGCGGTCGATTATTATTTGTAAGACGCTTAGGAACAAAGTTGTTTATAACACCATTTAGAACAACGTAAAATTTCTGGGTTGCGTCTTTCATGTTTAGATTAGACAAAGTATCGAACCAATTAATATCATCTAAATAGGCACAAACATCATCGTAGTTTGCCTTATGAAATAAACGAACAAATCGTTGATGATCGGGAAGAATTTTAAATTGTAAAATGAGCGAAATTACAAGAGTCTTATGATGGGCGTCTTCCAGTGTTAATGGAGATACACATTCGGTGACTCTGCAGTCAAAATTTGAGATAACTAGATCTAGAATACGGCCACGAGTATTGGCATGCGAATTGAACTGGTAGAAGTTATTAAATGACATAAAATTACATAGAGACTTGCTAAGTGGATCATCCTTAGGATCCAAGGTGCAGTGAGTAAAACTGGGATTCGAAAGCCAGGCAGCATTAGATATATTGAAATCACCAATAATCAGGAAAATTTGATTAGGGGTCGTTAAAAGTGTATCGGAAACATTGTCAAAAAACTCGAACATCACTTACAAATGTGAATTTCCATGAGAAAAGTAGGAACAGAACATATTTAAGGTTTCGTGATGTGTGATTGTGTTTACTTTAATCCAAATAACTTCCGCCGTTAGGTCCCAAGAATCTACTACAGAACAACAAAACATTTTTTGACAGCTATAAGCACGCCTCCACCGAGAGTCTGTTGTGTTTTCTCATAATCACGGTCTCTTCGAAATACGTTATATCTACTATCAAAAATTTTGCTATCATTAATACTTAGAAGGAGACATGTTTCAGATAGAAAAATTATATTATATTCATTAATCAAGACGTTATTTAAAAAATCATGAGTTTTGAAGCGAATGTTTTGGTAGTAAATAGATAGACTATTTATGGGATTAGCGCCTGAGAATCTTAAAATATTTCAACCTATTAAATAAAAAACTTAAAATACACCAGTAAAATTGATTTAAATTATATTGGACGCACCTGTAAATGGAGTCTCTATATATCAATGCAGTCACGGAAAGCAAGTAGTTCGCTAAATTATACACATTAAAAAAGTTGAAAATAGTACAAAGAAAAGGTAAAAACAACAAATAAGGAAAACAAGAAATAACACTAGTCAGCTGCTTTAAAAGTCATATTATTTTTTCAAGATCAGCGTCTGATGAGATTTTGGATATGGGTGATCCTTCATTTTTCCTAAGGAATATGTTGCCATTTTACACCCAAAAGAATGCGTACTCTATCCATTTTCAACTGCCTCGCTTTACGCAGTAAAAGCTAATGACAGGTCATAAGCACTGTAAATTCTTAGACTTCCATATTCCCTTCTCTAGGGTGTTTTCCCTCTCTGCTGCAACAAATTTGTACACTCATTTTTAGTAAAAATATATTTAGTAAAAAAGGTTTTGGGTATAAACATATGTTAGGGTCAATAGAAAAAAACAAAATTTAACCAATAAATTCAATTGACATTTCATCAAAATCGTTAACTATGGAATTTTATTTTAATTATTTCCAAAAAAATACACGTTCACAAATGCTATGATTAAATCGATTATATTTTCTCCCTTAATTAAAAAAATCACACGGAATGATTTACTAATGCGTTTTTATTTTTATTTACTCGTACATTTTGAAAACAGATTTTCTTCGAAATTAATACATATTTAGGTTAAAAGTACAAAAAATGAAACAAACCGAAATACCACACTAAAATCGTATGCTAATGATGGGATTATATGCTAACTTACATACAATCTAAATGTCATTAAATAAATGTAAGTATATATTTAATACAAAATGTATACACATGTATAAGTATAATATTTATTTCGAATGCGAAAGAGTATTCGTCTATTTGTTGTGTTTCTTTCACGTCACAACGAAGAAACCGATCTAAATGATTTTTTGCATAAATATAGCCAAAGAGTTGATAAATATTACATTTTACTTTATATTTCAAAAAATTCACTTTCCTTAGAAAAAAAAATGGAAAAACGAATTAATATTTACAGTAAAGATGTCGTTTTTTGCAAAGCGATAATCGTAATAATGGTAATCGATGAAGGCTACTTTTTATTCCAAAAAAAAACATCTTAATTCATCTGGAAATTTCTGCTTGTTAGACAACAAAATTTATTAGTTAACACATTTTTCCCCATTATAATTATAATTCAATGGTTTCTGAAGAAATATAACTTTACTGTTTTAACCTGTACGATTAAAATTTTAATATAACAAAAAGAGTCTTCATTTTGAACTAATTTTTAATTTTCAATTTAACATCGCGTCGTATATTATCGGTTTCTTTTAATTATTTTTTGCTGCATTTTCTCCGATAATTACACGTATTTTATCCAATTCTCAAATTAATTATTATTTAAAATGTAAAATTTAACGATTTCGTTCATTATTTTGATCAGGAAATTTATGTTTTACTCGTTCCAATTAATACACTGAGTTTCGTAAAATTTTAATAGAGAAATCTTGATGGAATGTAACATGATTACTCGAATCAGCCAAGTGCAGAATAATTTCTCACAGCTGAGGTTAAACTGTGCTGCATACAACCAGAAGTATCTTCCAGTTATTTAGTCTAAATTGCTTTTTTTAAATTATGATGTATTTATTAATTCTACTCAAAATGTTAATTTGAAATTTAAAAATAGATAACCACACTTTTCTGAATGAAACACATATTTGAATGAGATGAAAGTATATACAATATACGTATGTTTTGTATTTTATTATTTATTTAAAATGTATTTTTTATAAATCCCTACGGATTGCGTTCATTAAAAAATTATAAAATTAAAAAAAATAAAAATCTTTTGTTAATGATAATATTTATAACATCTAATCATGTTAGAATCTTCAAACAATAGAATGCCCAAATACTTCATAAATAAGAAAGTGTTAAATAAATAAAAAAAAGAATATTACTAGAAATGAGGATAAAAAAAGGTTGCTTTTTAAAATTATTTTATGTATAAAGGTTTAAAAACGGAATATAAGTCTGAACGTATGAAGAATGAAAAGAGATTGAATGAATTTAAAAAGAAGTTATGATAACTGTAAGATGATTTAAATAAATATGCCAGAAAAGTAGTTAAGTTAACGTACTCTTTTATAAAAGCAAAATTATAAAACTATGTTATATAAAAAAAATAAAAACCTTTTGTAAAGGTTGTCTGAGTCTTTTGTTTAGTTTTGTCCAGTAGTTTGGTGTATAGTTTTAGTCCCTGGTTTATTAGTCTGGACTGTTCTTGTCTTGATATTGATTAGCTATTCTCGTATTGTGTCCATGTTTATCACAATTTTTTTCTAGTTTTAACCCTTCGTCTACAATAGTATAAGTTTATTGATATTTTTTTTAGGATTCATGTTGAAAGAGTTCAATTATATTTGTTTATTGTTTTTATAAATGTTAATAATATTACATAAGTTATTATAAATATAATCTCCACCAACAAGCTACAGAAAGTGGCTTGGTGGAATTTTAGTTTTAGTAAAAATATAACAATTGAAATTTTTTTTAAATTGTAAATATGTATACTTATATTATTTTAAAAAATTGAAAAAAAACACCAGTTATTTTTCTGCCTTTGTAGTATATTTATATCGTTTTGATTTCCTGTTATCATTCCATTTTGATAGAAGTTGCATATAGCATACAGCATATTTTATTTTTGTATAAAGGCTTCATTTATTTAATTTTTTTCCGATGTTGGAAATAAGTTTTTATTTTGAAAAAAAGACTCGATAATCCAAACAAAAAAAAAATGGTTTCATAGACACAATTTGATGTAATAAATAAATAAATGGATCGTGATTATTAATCCAATTACCTGAACACGCTAGTTCTATAAGTTTTCTATAAAATACGTTATAATAGAAGTAAACAATATGTTGGTACCTATGTATCTATAAAATAGACGTAAATAACGTCCGTTTTTCAAAGGAATGAGAACGAAAGCGAAACCAATTCACTTTATGCAAATACCTGGGAAATACATAACTATCAATAGACAAGTTACTGGCTTAGTTGCTCCATATTACACAGCTAAACAAGTTTTGCCTTTAGTTACTTGTAAAACCTAGTCATAAACAAAACGGATACGATGTTTTACATATTACTGAAGTCGGAAAGGCATAGCAACTAAAGCCATGGCGATCAAAACCAACATACATATTCATTATTGAAATAAAAGGTGAGTGATAATAAAATCCATATATTTGTAATAATCACTGACTGGTTTTATTGCTTTCGCGATATCTTCCAGACTTATATTTTTGTTATAAAATTTAATGGTTTTTATTGTAGACTTAAATAACTTCTTGCTGTTTTGTTCGATGTCTCTCGACTTTAATTTGTACGGCACACAATTTCCTTGCTTTTGAATAATTTCTAATTATTTTAAACGTTTGGCAACTGCTGTGTGATCAAATCCAAATGATTTTCCAAGTTCATTTTGCGTTTGACATGGATCTTTATCGAGTAATGCTTCCAATTCTTCGTAAAATATATGGGTACGCCAGAGCGTTCTTTATCTTTAACATTAAAATCACTATTTTTAAAGCGTCGCTCGTCACAACCAATCTCTGCATATTGTTTCTGACAGAGCATAGTCACCTGTCGCCATAAGTCTCCACAAAAATTCTATGTGCTTCAGCTGCAGATTTTTTCGAAAAAAGTAATGTAGTTAAATTCTCAGCAAACACTTTAATTGGCACAAAACTGGACATGGTTAACGCCATGAAAAAATATGTTGTTTACACTTGGGCGGAATAACATAATGTACTATTATTTCGGGCTAAGTGGTGGAACTTCACAATGAAGTATTGCCTGATGTAAAAGGGCTAAGAAAACACAATATGTCGATGAACGACGAGAATTTATTCAAGTTACTATTATGCAAAAATAGTAAAGATAGACAACTTATTCAAAATTATACACCTAATGGTTGTTGAATTTTATCAT
The DNA here is from genome assembly GCF_059751315.1 of Micrasema longulum. Classification (NCBI taxonomy): domain Eukaryota; kingdom Metazoa; phylum Arthropoda; class Insecta; order Trichoptera; family Brachycentridae; genus Micrasema; species Micrasema longulum. Next base: position 373,875 of record NW_028278075.1, read on the forward strand.
TTTTTACTGAAGGATCATTTCACGAGAGTTTTTTTTATATTTTTTTTAATACGAGTTGCAGTATTATTGATCTTGCTTCTAATGCACAAGGTTTATATTTCACAGGTAGATTTTGTTTTGTGGCTATTTATGTATATCTAAAAAGTGTTGGAAATGGAGGAAATTTTGGCTCTGGACCTTTATAGGAACTTTTTTCCATTTGCTTATCGAAGAAAAAAATCCCATTAAGCTCATTTCAGAATTGGCCGAACTATTGACTGACATCAGTGGACCTTTCGTTTCACTCGAAAAGATCATGGCATTTTGTGTCCTGTTATCATTCGTTGTCCTTATTACCTGTACTATCGTAACCACGAAGACTATTGTTTCTTTTAAAAAGTCATCGTGACTTATTACGGAATGGAAATGCCTTAGACCCTCACCAACGCTTCAGAATCACGCATTCAGGTTATTTCTTTCGTCGCTTGAAAGGGGGGCAAAACATCAACAAGTGGGGAACATCTTGAAGGGTTTTATCATCACATGAACAGTAGTTGATCTCAAAAACTTTAAAACGGTGCAGGTAGCTCATAAACAAGCCATGGTCAGTGAGGATTTCTGTGAATTCGAAGCTTATACGTTGCTTTTTCTTAAAATCAAAGGCATCAAAAATGCACAAGTGTTATTTTAATTCATTTAAATACCAACATAAAAATCCTGATGTGGCTCACGTTTTTTAAAAAAATATATAAAAAATCATGTACACGGTTTTTCAGAGCCAGATTGCGAACCTCCAGAGGAATATTTTTCATAGTAAGCTTTAAGAAAAAAAAACTAAAACCTTTTTTCCAAAAAGTCTCAATTCATAAAATAAAATAAATAAAATCTCAAAATGTAGTAAATCCTTAATTTCTCTAACAAGCAGCCCCCACAAACCCTACCCCTCTCCTACCCTGCCATTTCCTTTATCCGCGTCTGGTACGTATCGCTTCGTTGATCAAATACGTTCTTATCGTATTTTTTTTGTCGGGGATTACGAAAATGATGCTTGTTTGAGAAAGTAAAGATTTATCCATTTTGAGATATTTATTTTTTATTTTTAAATGACTTTTGAAAAAAAATATTGGTATTTTTTTTTAAAACTTACCCTGAGGAATGTTCCTCCGAAGTTTCCTCATGGTCTGGGCCTGAAAAATAATGTATATTTATTTTTGCACCGCCCATTCTTGAAAAAAATCACTCTAGATTTTATTGGTTCTCACCGGAAATTGAACTCGGAACCTTCCGTGTGTGAGTCAAGCGTCTTGACCACTACACCACGGAGGCTGCCAAAGTTCTTGACTATCCCATCTTGGTGAGCCTCACCAATGCACTTTCGGATAGTGGTAGATTTAAAAGAAAAACCATATTTTTTTTATTTTTTTTTGTCCAATTATTCTCGATCTACCTTTGCTCTCATTATTATTTTTATAATGTTTTTCATAAGTTATTCATTACTTAATTTTTCGCATATTACAAAACACGTTTGCGTTTTTGCCATTAGAATGCGCATGTCTCGAATTTGAGATTTTAGAGCAATCCTACATTACAAAACATTAAGATAAGCAAGCGTCTTGCAAAATATGCCCCATTTGCATACGTGGCTTTTAAAATTTATTGGGTGCATTTGCAAATATTGACGAAGAATGCATGTAAATTAAGAATGGATTACATCACTTTGATGCAATTTGATTTAATTATTTAAACATTTGTAAAAATGACAAATTATTTTAATTTAACCAACAAATAGAATCATAAAATATGCTAATTTTATAGTACATATATTATATAGCTATGAGTGTGAAATAAAACAAGAACCCATAAAGTATTTTTGACTCAGTGGCTACTTTCCTGTGAAAATCCTTAAAAATGAAATCGAGTGGAGATTAGTCTACCTTCTGGTGTGCGTTTACCTAACATGCCTGAGGTCTGAGATTCGATTTTCGGTTAGATCGACATTAAACATTAGGTGATTTTTTAGAGCAATGTTTCTTGGTAAATAGGCTGGCGCTTGAAAACCAATATTTTTTCTTTCGAGTTTATAACAAATAATTGCTCCGTTGCGATTGGAGTACCAATCTAGTTCTCTATGCTCCGTTGGGTGCAAATAAAAATAAAAAAACAAAGATATAAAAGCAGGCAGGAAAAATAAATCGATTAAATCCTATAAAATTGTGAAGAAGGTAATGTTACGTTGTTGGGTTGGATTAAAGTTATTCTAACATAAGGAACTCGTTATTCAACCCATAAACCAAAAAGTTTTCGGCTACTCGATATTGATTACTTTACAATAATAGTATTTTTAATATTTGTATTGTATGCCGATTGCGGGAATAGAACTTAAGACTTATTGCATGGTTAACGTTACCATACGTCCCGTTTAAATGGGACCTTACCATTTTTAGGTAGCCAGTCCCGCTGTTCTCAATCATAAATTTGGGGCTACGAAATATCCTGGTCTTAGCAAAAAAAAACAATTAATGGAACATTTTTTTTTAAGTCGTGAAAAATCATCGCAAAGTACTTTTAGTAGCGCGGCGATGACAGTATATCTAGCGGATTAAATTACCATCGAAAAGTAAGGATTTTGTGCCTATTTTTTTTTTAACCATTGCAGGCCTCGAGGACCAATTACAGTGGTAAATTAGAACACAGAACACTCAGGGTTGAGAAAAATCACATATTTTTTTAATGTTCTCGCCGTGAGTTTGAGCGTCTTAATAAATAACAAAGTAATTACCGGAATAACTGAAATCACAAGAAATCTAGATATGCATTATTTTATTGTCCTGGCTATTCCTCCAGGCAAACATTTTTAAACAAACTGTAAAATACCAAAAAAAGATAATTCCATTTATGGTACTTGGTGTTAACGCCGATAACAGTTTTTTTTCACCAAATGTATGTGTATGTATACAACCCAAAATAAATATAAACTTCGAACAAATATGCGTTTCCTCCTCTATATATATATTCTTAACTAAAAACAGTAGGTAGATGTGCCGTTTTGAGGGGGAAAAAATGGTCACATTATGCATGATAGACAAATGACAGTATGACTTGCAAACCTGTCAAAATCTTTAAAAAGTTGGATATTATTTAGATTTATTCAGAATAAAATTATTTACAGTAATTATAACATTGTCAGTTCAAAATATGGTTTTATTTGTGAGAATCTGACTTTCAAATTATTGGGTCTGTTGCAAACATCGCAACCTCTACTTGAATATTACAAAGTTGGCCATCTCCAAAATTAAGTTTATCATATGACTATTATTTCTTGACATAATCATGATTATTCCATCACTAGTTACATATGACAGTATGACTACGAGGCCGACAATGATGATGATGATGATAAGTTACATAAGAAACATTAACCGCCTCTAATAAAAAAAATATAAGAATAAAGAAGATAATATTGTATCAGTTTTTTGTGATTGGCTCAAAATAAAGAGAGATGGATTTTGCAAATGGTACCCTCAAATATGCTGACCACCGGACTACGTGTCGGACTTTCTTATCTGTAAATTACAAAACTAAAATACCAAAAAGTAATTCCAATTTGTTTCCTATCAATTAATGTAAAAACTTAATCTACAGCTTTCTCTAAAATATGGTGTTTATTTGATTACATGCGACCTTTTATCGAATTAAGATTTATCGTTGTACGTTTTCTGACATAACTTTAATTATTTCGATAAGTCTAGTATCAGTAGGAGATAAAATATAACGCAATATGATGAATAAAACATAAGAATAACCTGCTATATTTAATTTAAAAAATTTATTTAATTGACACATTAAATTAATGATTTCAACCTCGTTTCATCAAAAGTATTATTGATAGAAAGAGATAAACTTGCACACTACATATTAAACAACAAAACAACGCATTTAAAGGCTTGTCTCACTGGTTGTGCCACATAAAAAGAAAAATTGATCGTTTTCGAACGAGAAAAGCTGCCCGAAAAAGTTCTCTGTAATTTGGTAGCCTTTGCATCTTTTTAATTAAAGAAGGTAACCCAGAAATACATTGTATGTATTTCATTGAATTATAAGAAACAGGAAAGTAAATTTTTCACTAAATGGGATTAAATTGATTGGATATTATGCATTCGGTGCAATGATTACTCAATTTTTAAGGCTTTGAAAATTACCTGATCAGGTTAGCCGACGGGATTTATAAAAGGCCCACGGATAGTAGCGAAAAGCTCCAATCGGTATTATTTGGCATTTGAACTATCGTATTACGATTTCAAATGCACCGCTATTATTTTATATAAAAAAATGTCATCTTGTAAAATGAATGTATTGTGTTTGAAGATATCTTACATTACATCTAAATAATTATTTTTTTTAATCAATGTTGGTATATCAATTTATTCATCCAACGGCTTATGCCATTAACAAAATATTATTTTTTTAATAATCAATTTAAAACACACAACACAATATGCCAGTAGTTACGCTCACAGTTAAACCTTGTTTACCTATTCCGTACCCCAATATTAATGTGGCCTAAAAAGCAAAAAATACAGTATTTTAAATTAATGTTTTACTCAAATTCAAGAAAAATAGTGACATGGTCATCATTATGCCATTGTTATCTCTGAAAACTTTTATAACTAGATGGCAAGGGTGAGTGAATTTTAAGTTGTGGCATTGTTTTTGCGAATGAATGTTTGCTGTGCGTACGTATAATTGCCCTCCTGTAAAAATATTATATTTTTTAGTTATGCCATTACTATTTTTTTTAATTTTTTTTTTTATTTAAATCTTAAAGTAGGGCACACATATCATACATATTGTTATGTGTGTTCTAATAATAACATTGCAAATATATTTAATTTATAAATTGTTTATCACATATGTCTTGACCATTATTTTAAATTTTGAAATGTTTTTTTCTTTATAAATATTTTTTTCCATTTCGTAATACTTTTTAATTGCTTTAAATAAAATTGAATTTCGTGACTTTGCCTTTTTCCTAAATGGAAGTCTAATTTTGTTCTTTTCTCTAGTATTGTGATCGTGTTCATGCTGGTTCCGATCAATTTTTTTCCAAAATTCTGTTTTTTATTAGAGTTTATAATTTTATGAACAAATATCATTGTATTGTTAAATATTATTTGTTTATATGTTAATAATTTCAATTCATTTACCATCATTTACTATCGGAGTGCGAAATATATTAATGGATAAAAGTTTTTATCATTAAGTACGTATACATCATTTTTCTTAATATTGTCTCTAATTTCTAATCACTAAGATTTGTTGGACTGATTACCTTTTCTCAAGTTTAAATAAACACACTTTATTCATAAAAGGAAACGCGGTTGGATTTTTCTTCGTACAAACGTATTTACGTATTTTCTTCCTGGGTTTTGGCACTAGAGCTTTTTTTTTTTACACACATTTAGATATTTACTATTGGCATGTTTTTGTCGTTTTGCTTTTTTGATAATTGTTTCTTTTGGGAGCTGGGACAAACCATAGAATCACCCAGTTTTATCTGCCATCTTCGGACGTATGGTTTACAAATATTTTAAATAATTTTGGAAAACGCAAAAATCACCTACACAGAAAATTTAATTCTGATACTCTTCCTTAAAAAACAAAATCTATTCAATTTTAGGGTGTGGAAAATGGGACAGCGAAATCTCGGTTAAGACGATTTTAGTTAGGTCCAACGTGGAATTGTCTTTTTCACACAATATCGGGAAGACATCGAGGAAAGTGACAGAAAAACTATGTACAAACAACTATTCACCAATTATTATATAGTCGTATTTCTGGCACGAGTCGGTAGCTATATTTTACTAGTTGTGAAACACTGCATTTTTAAAGTAAGCTCATCTCAAATCAGCCATCTAAATAAAACCGCAAGTTGAATATTATTTTTATAATACGTATTTTTTTACATTTACAAAATATACGAAATACATCAATTTACTTTTTAAGCAAAGATTATTTGATGCCATTGATAAAGACATCTCAGTTATCGAAAATTTGAAGTTACCAACTAGTGTCAGAAACATAAGGAAATAAATGTACGTTGTATTATGTTTGTATTATTTCAAGACTAAAGAAAAAAATATTTAAAAAAAAGAAACCCGACGATACAAATTATCCCTTCGTAGGTACCCTCAAATAATAAATTATAAATTATGTATGTTCAAATCATTCACTTCGTTGTCCAAAATTTAAATGATTGTTATTAAATATTAGTAAGTGTGGTTAAATACCAATATTTACAAACATTAAAACATTATTTGATAAAATTAATACAGAAAAAAAGGTGTTTCCTAAATAAAAATATCGATGTGATTATTGTTTCTGTTGTATAAAGGTGTAATTTCCACATATCCAATATCAATTATAATTGAAATGTTTTATCTATATATTAGATAAAGATGACTCGATAATTTTAAAAGCTAATTACAATAATCACAAAGTTATATTTTTATTTAAATACAGATCTATATAATAATGTAAATTATACCATTGATTTCTGAAATTGGTATCCGGAACTTCGCGATAAATTTGAATAGATCAATGATGTATTTTTAGGATATCGATTAATCACAAAACATAAATAATTCCAATTCATAATTTGAACCTAGATCAATAATAAATTGAACATTATACTACGCGCCTACACATTTGAGTAACTTGAAAAGATTTTATATGGGAAAGGCATAAAGATCAAGGTCGTTTTCAAATATATAAGCCGATCTAATAAATTAAGCTTAATCATTCTCTTACATTTTAGCATCAATGTATATCAAGTTAACTAATTTATTAAAAACATTAATTTAGCAATATTGATCGTAAAACTAACGAATTAATTGCGTAATAATTGGGTAAATGATAATAAATCTTCGCCATAAGTTTTTATATGCACCTTAAATATTTGAATTTATTAAAAAAACGCAGTAGGGTTGCCAACTTTTCCGGAATTGTCGGATTCACCCGGAAATAGGCTTAAATAAATAAGTATCTCATGACTTCTAGAATACAGCTAGAAATCTCCCAACATCTATTCCTGTGTGAAGATTACTATTTATTTTTGCTAAAAATTTTACTTGTGGCAAGCAAAAACAAAGACAATAGACTTTATTTTTTTGTAAATAATTTTGAATGAGAATGGGAAAGGAATAAAAATATATTGCATTAACTATCGAAGATGCCGCTGCTGCTAAGCGTGTTTTTTTAATTAATAAGTTGTCGTTTTTCTAAAAGGCATTCTGATTCTACGCGCAGTGCGCAGTGAGAAAAGTACAATTATAATAAAACACGTTTTTGACCCTGTTTCTGACTAAAAATAATTATAAGTATCAACTCACTTTTTATATAATTTATTTTGGTATATTTTTTATTTCAGGATTTTTGGTCGGTGAGTTGGCAACCCTATCTATAAGTAGTACTTCGACTTCGATTTTTTTTTTCAGTAACTAAAATAAATTACCAGCATCAGTAATATGTGTATGTAATGTAACCTAACATTACGTAAGAATATGTGGGTTATGTACGTGCTTAAAAGGTACGGTGCTGAAGTTTTTGAATATTGTTTTATTTCAACAATGTTTGATTATGTCCAAATGCTTGCAGACTGGCTGGATTTCCTCCCTAGGGAGTTGTTCATATTTAAAATTATTTCAACAGAGAGGGAAAACATTTTTGAGAAGGGAATATGGAAGTCTCGGCATTTACAGGGCTTATGACTTGTCATTGGCACTTTACACACATCGGCACATTCACCATTCTGCCTATATTTAAACATCCACATTTCCACAACTCTTCTTCTGTTGACTTTTGTGGAGTAAAAGAGCTGAAGCCTTTATCATGTGTGTGAGATTCATCCAATTGAACCAATTCACCTAGTAGGCAACGCCTGAAAACAATTTTCCATTTTTTATACTTTTTCTTTTACCGGGTAGTTAATTCAACAATGTTTTGAGTATGTCCAAATGCTTGCAGACTGGCCGGATTTCCTCCCTAGGGGGTTATTCCTATTTTAATTTGTGACAACAAAGAGGGAAAACATTTTTGAGAAGGGAATATAGAAGTCCCGCATAATAAAGGTTTCGGCTATTTTACTTCACAAAAGTCAACAGATGGAAGACTTGTGGAAATGTGGATGTTCAAACATAATAATAATTATTAATAAAATATTATTAAATATTATTTGTATGATATATTATTATTGTTTGGATGTTCAGAGAAAAAAAAATTACGTCTCTTACTATTCTTCCCATAAAAAACCTATTCTACTTTCTTATTCATCTTTTAAGAGATCCTAAGATCTTTGTTACAGAATCCTAATTGGTCTCCTGAGATGGTAATATTAAAAGGTAACAAATTAAAGTTATTTAAACTGAAAGTTTCATTTAGAACCACCTTTTAAAGCAAAGCAGACCTTTTTTAATTTAATAACAGAAACCAAATAAAAGTCGCAACTTTAATAAAATGTTTTGTATTTTGTTACATAGATGGCGCCATTATTTTTGTTAGAAATCAACGTTTCACGTAAGTTATAATTTCACACCATTTTTTTTAGTCTTGAGAATGTCTAATGATACGATCTATACTTGTTAATTATATGTCCGTGTAGATGAAGAATACAGTTATGTTCGTGAATAGAATCAGATCGTAGAATAGTGTTTTCGACTCTATGCGATTACTCGCAGGTAAAATGAATCTTTGAAGTATTTTATTTTTAAACTCATTAAAACTCAAAACTATAATCTTAATATTATTTCAATCTTACACTGATTGAAGTCTTCTGTTTGTAAAAAAAATAATTTTAAAATTAGTAGAGTCAAATCAATGTGCATAAATAGCATTATATCAACTTATTAGTTTACCCAAAAAAAATGGATAATGATCCTTAAGATAAAAATAACTTTATTTAATTTACTTTCATATATTTTTTTATTTTCTATTCTTACCTCTGTTTTGTTTAAATACATGGAACTCCTTAATAAAGATACCAGTCTCGAAGATGACGCGAAAGCGATAAAACCGGTCATTCTAAATTTGTGGATTAAAGTATTACTAGTCTTTTATTTATATAATAAATTACAATGAGCTTCCATCAAGAATTTTCACTTACAAACTTAAATGTTTTAAAATGAATCTTGAAAAATAAAATAAGTCCGCGTTTCGTAGTGTAGTGGTTGACGCGTTCGCCTACCAAACATGAGGTTCCGAGTTCGATTCGGTAGCGTGAAATATTAAATTTTGCAATATAAAAATGCAATATTTCATTGATTCTGGAATGACATCAGAAGCCCAGGACTTTCAATCCATCCATGTTACAAAGTAAATTTCAATGCAGTGCCTTGTACATCACGGAGTAAGTAAAAAACACATTTTCAAACGAAAATATCATGTCAAACATGTCGAGAAGCGAACACGAGACTTCTAGAATGGTATGAAATCGATCGATGTTGCCTTCTTGTTATTAATAATTAAAAAATATAAGATTTAGATCCCCTACTATTTACGACCAATGATGAGCCCTGTGCACTGGTAGTTTCGAAATGGGGGTTGTTAATTTTTACTCTCTACCAAATCACCAATTAACCATTTACTGTTAACATTTCAATGGGATTATTTCACATGTGTTTTAACACTGCGAAAAAGTTAATTTCCTCTGCATCCAGGCGGATAAAAAATACAACTCCGCGTATAAAGTAAAATAAGAATCCTGGAGTATTTTGGACTCGATGGCTACTCTCAAATCAAAATCTCTTATGGTGGAGAGGGTTCAGAAAAAATTTCTTCGGTTTCCATGATATTATTCGTGGCTTTATCCCACTGAGTTTATCCAGGGTACGCTTGGTTACAACAGTTTGAAGACCAGAAGGAATGTGTATTTTTAATATATTTTTTACACTATACATAAGAGGTAAAACAGAGTATTAAGAAATAAAGGATAATTACATAGAAAAGAAATAGATATTAACAGTAAAAACAATATGCAAAAAATTCTCACAAAGGCATGGCCTGTTCATGGGTATACAAGAAATGTTTATGAATTTCTGCTCTTTTAATAAATAAATAGTTTTAATATTTTTGTGTAACATAAAGAGGAAAGAAAATATTCGGTAAAGGATTCTAAGGTATTTTTTTATGGTAAATAAAAAAGGATTTTTTTTTCAAACATGAAAATAATAAGGGCAACAAAATGTATCATAGAAAAAAAGAGTTCATATCTTTAGTTTGAATCCAGGATAGTGCGTGTTTTTTAAAAGAAGGAAAAAAACTTCTTTCGATTGTTGCGTGGTATTCTTGACAACCCTGAAATTTTGCGGAGCATTAGCTTTTATGTTTCGGATAACTAACTTAGACATCATCAGCTTAGACTGTTTCACATTCTTATTTACAGAACCAACCTGCCAATGGTTATGCCTGTTGGAAGGGCTATCTTTATGTTGAACAATTTTACTTTGGACATTGACATTTTTCACGTCTCTGGGGGAGTTTTTCTTTACAAGATTCTCTTCCCTTTTTAACTTAATATTCTCTGGATATTACGTGTACTTAAGTGTTATTTTTATACTTACCTAATTTTGCTTTAATATTTTAACTTTTTATATATGTATGAATTAAGATATTTCATTTTGTGATATACTTATATATGAATAAAATAAAATTGAAAAATAACAATTGAAAATTGACAATTAAGATAAGGCCGCCTTATAGTGTAGTTTTAAGCGTCTTCGCATACCATTCTTGAGGTCCTGAGCTCGATTTCTGGCAGGGTGGACGTAAAATGTTGATTTGAAAATAGTTTCAACCGCAATATTTTATTGTTTATTCTATTTGACATTACCTTAACGTAACAAATGATTTAAATTTATTTAATAAAATAAATAAATAAAAGAACTTTGTTTTTTACTACTTTGTTTTTTACTGCCCAATGCACCACCGGATGCAAAAAGAGGAATGACGATAATTTTTGCTACAAATTCTTTAGTCACTTACTTTCTATTATCACGCCATTTCTCTGTAGGAGTGGGGAGAGAAGATAAAAGGCTACATGCTTTTATCCAGGCAAATATACATTTCTTGCCTCTTCGACATTCATACATCTTATAACACAAATACACGTCCTTCAATCCTGTGTCTTCTTTTGCATGAACAGATTATAAATAACCATGTTTTATCTCATCATTCTGTCTTTACGTTACCATTCATTTTTCCTAAATATTATCACATTTTTCGTGTTTATTAAATCTGCCTTAAATACATAAAAGGCATTTTTTTAAATGAAAGACATGTAGCCTATATTCAAATAAGTATTTTAAAGAAAAAACAAAAATAAGTATGTACTTTTATTAGAATATAAATATTACATTTTTTTCGCCAAATAAATAGGGGTGAATAATGATACGAGTATAATTTGATGTTCATTAAATTAGTAGTAATCGTTGTAGACTGCCTTTTTTAATTCTTCTTCGGGCTTAGGTTTTGGGGCGAAGGGATTTTTTTCAGGATCAGCGTTAAGCCTGAAAATAAGTAAAAAAATGTAAAACAATAAAATAAACGTAAGATTGATTCAATAGTGGCAACGTTATTGTTCAGAAGAACAAAGATAAAACAATATTATTTTACATAGGTGCTCGCGTACTTTGCGTTAACATTAGCTTTTAAACAATAGCTTTTTGTCCCAATTAACTGCATCTGTCAGACATTTCTGATGACATAATTTTGAATGGGGAAAAGAAATGGATACCTGAATATTTTTTTTTTAAATTTGAGTCCGTTCAAATAATAATATTACTTTATTTATTGAGTTGACGCTTATTTAATAAAACTCAAAACCATAATCTTAATAATATTTCAATCTTGCACTGATTGAAGTCTTCTATTTGTAAAATAATTCATTTTAAAATTGGTAGACTCAAATTAATGTGCGATTTAAATATTCGAAGTTCATTTAAAGCAGTCGTTATTTTTTGTGTTAATATATTTTTTTTTGTGATTGTATGTAAATGTATATGTTCCGTAAAATGAAAACCCACTTTATGAAATATGAGAACCCAGTATCTCACAAATAAGATGTTTTAATCTTCTTTTTGTTTTCCTGCAAAAATGTATTATTTGTTGATATGCTCGTTTTTGCCAGGTACCTTTTATTAAAAAGTTCAGTCAAAATGTTTTTTTATGCATGGTAAAAATTAGAACCTTGAAATTGTACGGCAAAGTTTCTTGAAATGTAAAAAAAACACGTGATATTTTCCTATTCTAACAAGTAAAAGTGTAGGTATTATCATCATCATTCCATGTCAACTCCCTAGTTTGGGCATAAGGTATTCACAAAGAGCCTCCATGCATCTCTATCGGCTGCCAACTCCTTTGCGTCCTTCCAAGTCAGGTTCTTGTCCCGAAGTTCTGACAATAACTGCCGATAAACAGTCAACAGTGGACGCCCAGGACGTCAAGAACCTGATGCCTTGTAAAGTAGGCAAGCGTGGTTAAGGCTCTCAGGAGGCATCCGCAGCATATGGCTTAGCCAACCGTATCGCCTCCGCTTGACAACAGTTGTGACCGGAACTTACTGCGTCCGTTATTTTATTACTTCATTCTTCACAAAGTCAAACCACCGCACATCCAAGATTCATCTGATAGACCTATTCTCAAAACTCTGAATTTTGCTGTTTTGGGTCCTAGCGAGGCCCAATTTGCATCCGTAGAGGAAAATAGGTGTTATGCAGGCGTTATATAGGTAGCATTTGGTTTTCACTGAGTATTTGGTTTTGTGAAGGTATTATGTACGCCTTTAAATAAATTTTCCCTGAATATCTTCTTTTTTTACGAATAGAACATACTTTTATTATAGTTTTCTCATTATTAGCGACAAAAAAGTTGTGTTGTTAATATCAGCACTCATTTTTTGACTTTTTAAATTCTATCGTATTCTTTAAGTAGTTTTTATTTCAATTTAAAATAAAATGTATTCCCACTCACAGGCCATGCCTTTGTGGGATTTTTTTTATGTTGATGTATTTTTTTTGTAACTTATGCCTATGCCTATTGTATGTAAAATGCAAAGAAAAAATACAATAAATTAATTTAATTTTTTTTTTTAAAATGATTTCCGAAAAATACTTACGTGTAATATATTTCTTAAACAAATTTAAAATTAAAATAAACAAATAAAACAAATATTTGTAATTTTACTATAAATTGATAACAATATGGTTTCACCTGTACAAAGATGGCGCATGGGCACAGTCAACATTGTACCACCAATCACAGGAGAATATCTCCTGGTTAAACAATGTTCCGTTAGCGCACAGGAAGGAAGCACCCTGGTCTCCTTCGCGGCCATCGTGACAAGTGTGATATGCCTTGAAAAAAATATATTTATGATCAAAGCAGCTGTAGTCTGGTAAAACGCACGCAAAATGAGAAAATCATACGATTTTGCTATTAAAACAAGGTATGTTTTTTTTAATCGCGCAATAAAAAAAAACATAAATTAGATAAAAACAATAATGTGGAAAGGTATCAATGTTAAAAAATATACTTAAAAGTTTTATGTCACTAAAATATAATTACTTTTAGACCGGCTGATTACGCCATTTCAAATTTAGACTAAACTTAGGTATCTGGGTTCTCAAAAAAGACTTAGTATCGAACTAAAATTTGTTACTAAACTTTAAAGATAATAAATTGAACATGAAAGTGGCATTAGCAAAATTTTAACCTTTTTGTTTTTGAAAAGAAATACAAGCATTTTAAATCACATACATTTTTATGACATTTTGCTTTATTTTTACGCAAAATTATGCTATCGGTAATACTTTAAAAAAAAAAAAATTTAAATATTTTAGTTGAAACCTTTTTTTATAACATAAAAGACAGAGACGCTGCATTGTTTCCGGTGTTTGTGTGAATGAGACAACAGCACCCAAATAGCACGAAAGATATATCATGTGCTCACATAAAACAACGAAAACACCAGTATTTTTTTCTAATTCGTCATTCAGTCGGTTATTGGCAGTGAGCGGGAGTACACACTAGTTAAATGACCAGCGTATTTTTGATTTAAAAATTATTTTTGTAAGTCAGGTCCATATCATATTATAATTTTTATAAATTATGGGAAAGGAATTAGTATCAGAAGTTTTCTAGTTTTTTTAAAATTAAATGTCTGAACTTCAGAATATTCTGTATTTATTAGCGCAGCCTTTTAAGAGTGTAGATCAGCACGTTTGCCCTCCGATAGAAGAATTCACTGGTTTGATTCCTAAATGGTTGGCATATTTAGTTTTAAAATGTATTTTTACACTAGAACATTTCAAGGTCATGGGCGTAAGAAGAGTTGTCTTATCTTCATATAATAATGATGATAGAGATACTTTACGGTTTGTATAACAATACAGTGCCTTATGCGCAATCAGGTGCTAATAGGGAAATTATGATAATCAAGATGATAACATTTTTTAAACAATAGTTATTTCCATTATTAGCATCACTACCTTATCCGTACCTCATGGTCCATAGGGCACGGTATTTGTACATTAAACGCAGGTTGCATCAATATTTATATTCTTTAGAATTTTGAGCTCTAGGTGTTGATCCAGGAATTAAAAATAAATGTTTAATAAAGTCTAGAGTAATCGTTGCTTGAGTTAATTTTTGTCCAACAGACCAAAACACAAATCTGCACAAATAAAGCTTCAAAGTTTTTTTACGAAACAAGCCTAAATAATGACCACAAATTAAGTCAAAACTCGTTAAAAAGGCCCCTTAAATTTTTTTTAATACAATTTTTTTTCATTTTAATTTCACAAATAAAGAACTTCTGTACCCTTCACTAAATTTTGTTAAAAATGGTTTATTGGACAAAAACAAACCAAAGCGACGTAATGACTTTAACAATAAATAAATATTGTTAAAACCATCTAGAGAATCAAATCCGTGACCTCTTGTATGGTGGACACCGCAGTAACTACAAAATCACGAGGTGGACAACTCAAAATTGTGATGAACAAGCTCAACAAATCAACTTAAAAGCACAAAAAAAGTTTTTCAATAATATTAATAATAAAAAACATAGGTACAGGACAATATTTTTTTTAATGCAATTTTCTAAGTTTGTTTCAAGTTGCATTTCCAGTTTAAAGTCATTAGCGCTCATTGCATTTATGAATTATTAGAAACGCGGTGGAGCCAGCCACAAGTTTCATCATTGTATAATTTAATTTCGCTTATATTAATGCAATATGAATTACTTATATATACCAAATAAAATGCTATAAACCTCTTTTAATTCCATTAAAATTATTATATAGCAATTAAGCCCCGCCAGTGAAAATTTCCAGTTTTGAGAATGCTTTATGTTGATTATTTTGTTGGTGTTTTAATTATTTTGTGCATAGAAAATTGGAAAAATTACTTACTGGTATACCAATAAAACAGTTTGTTCAAAATTGTACTTTGAAAAATGTTTAACTGACTAAACAATTAACATGGCTTTAGACCCAATAAAAATACAGGAATTAAGGAACTTAGGCATCTTACGCCATTTTAATCAAAATGACGCAATCAAAAATATTAACTACGCATTCATTATATAAAAACCATATTTTTTTACGGTGAAATATACTTAAAAGTTTTATAAAACTAAAATAAAATTATTTTTCGAGCTTAAAATTACTACTCTTAAAACTTCGACCATACTTTGGTACATTGATCCTAATATACAGAAAAAGTATTAAAGTGAAATTTACTCAAATAATTTAATATTACCAAACAAGAAAATTCAGTGCTACCGGAAAATAGATATAAAAAATGTTTTCTAACGTGCGATAAAAGTTAAAGCAATTAATTTTACAGAATTTCTCAATAATATATGACAGAAAAATTGGATGACAATGCCGTCACAATTTCTTCTTAACCAACCCATGATGGTGTCGTAATAGATTTGCGGTTACCGGCAGGCCAAACCAGCAATCAGAACAAGTCACCGAAGAGATCTAGTCACATCACGCCCAGAGTATTAAACAATTACATAACATTAAAAAATTGTAGCGATGATAATACAAAAGATTTTTTTTTTGTTCAGTTTGATAATATATTAACAAAGGAAAGAAAAATCAAAAAATATTTTTTTTCAAAAAGCAAAATTTTTGTTTTTAAATTAAATAAAGGCATTTTAAATTACCTACATTTTGTGGGATGTTTCTTTAAATTTAAGCGAAATTATTCTCCACTAATTGTTTAAAAAAAACAGTTAAAATACTTTATTTCATTCTCTTTTTTATGAAACAATGTTTGTTTTATTTTAAGGAGAATATTTTGGTTGCTCCAAATTTAAAAGGAAAATTAAAGATATTACTCGTATCCATAAATTGGTGTAATTAACTTCTTGTAACTACCTTTGTATGTTTTCAACCTTTACCATTACCCAATATGCCATTTCAAAGAATTGAATAACATTTCACAAAACAAAGCCTTCATTCGACTAAATCCATATTGTGTACCATTGTCTACCCGCATGTGGGCAACCCCCGGCTCGCGGGCCGCGTCCGGCCCGTGGAACGTTTTGATCCAGCCCGCGGAAATGTGGAGTTTTCTTCATACTAAATTTCATTTATAAACTCAAAACATTGAACGTGTGTGGTATTTATTGACCCTTTTTTCATAAAACCTAGAAAATAATTTAATCAGAAAGCATGGGGTGATTGTTAACGAAAATTGTTCTTTATTGTTTATTATGATCAAAAGGACTGCTGTTATTTATCAAGAAAACTTTGTCAGGCCATAGTGCATAATATGTATTTTTAATTTTGGTTCAGTTAATGCTATGTTTTACTACTAGCTACTCGAATCTATTCATGTTTTGTTTGCGTGGTTATCCAATAATTATTTATTTTGATTTTTCGACCCGCAACTCGGAAGAAAATTGGCAATCTGGCTCAGGCTAGAAAAAGGTTGCCAATGCCTGGTATTTATACATAATTGAGTGTTTTTGCTATTATGTCAACAATGCTTTGAATTACGTTAATATTGTACAATATTTTTCTTACCTATTTAAATGTTATATAAAATTCTAATGTTGAGGAATTCGTTATTGATTTTTTAAAGCTTATTGTACAAATAATAGGAAATGAAAAGTTCAGTCAATTTTATTTTCCTTTCTAAACGTCATTGCTAGTATTTTATGTACACCTGTTAGGTCATATTTTGCAAATAGTTTTTTTCTTAAATAAATGTGCAATTTTAAATGACAATTTTTATTTACTGTTTTAGAAAAAAGGCGTTTTTTATGAAGAAACTATTAATATTACCTATATTCGCAGTAGTTAATTTACATTTAATCTTTAACTAAAAATCAACATGATTAGTTTAGTAGTTACAAAAAAAAACATTTATCAATAGTTTTCCCACCACATACCGCACACCGCACCTGAGGACTTGAGTCCCCTTGGTGTTGCCAATATACCATAAAAATTGCTTGTTGCCGAAAGAAGAATATTTGTGCGAAGTGAAGATATTCCGGAAGTACATATATTATGTACTTCGTTGGATCGAGAAAAATAGGGAAGTAAATTCTCCATTGCCGGGGTTTAAATTGATAGGACCGAAATAATAACTAAACTGTTTAAAAGCCTTAAGATTATTTTTGGAAGCCACCAGATTTGTATATCATACAGGACCTATAAAAGGGTCACGGATAGTAGCAAGAAGCTGCAGTTAATATTTATATAGAGAAGAGACGGGACAAGATCACATGGTTTGTTCTGAAGATTCATAAGAACATCCGCAGCTGCACAAAGGGGAATAAAACATTTAAAAAATAAATCGTTTTTCATTCAATTTATTACGACTGAAAAACTGAGAGGTCCTGTGATCAGGGATAACCCAAAAAGATATTAAACGCTGTAGAAATGAGGAGTAAAAAAATGTTTTGCTCCTTCGCGGGGAAGATTCCTGTGGCGATTTGCCAAGCATGAAGATCATAATTTAAAGCCATTTTTTTCATTTATGAGTATTTGATTGAGACTTGTATTCCTTCAATTAGACGTTGACCATAGATTATCACACTTCACCCATCGCTCCCTTTGAGAATAAAAAAATTTTAGAGTCCCTCAAAATGCGTAACATCGCCCCCTTAAATCTCTCAAGGCCCCCCAATTTTATCTTGGCCTTTATCGCTCTGAAGGTTTTTAAGGCCTTCTGCACCCACAAAAGGGCGTTATTGCCCACTTTGAGAAAAAACTAGTGTAGACAGACGGCACCAATCACATTAAAACACTTATTACCATAGTGTTAAGATAAAAAAATAACGTGTTGTTTGGCTCTACTGTAAACTCTGAATTAAATGCTGACTTTGTTCGAACTGTGGAAAAAATAAATTTTTATTTTACCTGGCAACCTGTCTCTACATTGGCGTACATTCCTGGGTGAACTGGTACATTTCCACAGTGAAAGCTGGTATGGGGTACAGAATGGTATACTGGGTAGTCTACTCCTGCTACACCGGGGATCTTGCTCAAGTCTTGGGGTTTCTCATGCTCCCTAAGCGGCTTTTTTCTCTCTACCAGCTGCTGCGGGTAGTAATAGTCTGGCTCGTATCCTTGGGTGTAGTGCTGGTCATCAAGAAATAAAATTTACGTTTAAAAAATCTTTTATTTTTAATAAGGCAAATCATCGCTGTGGCATTTTTTCAATATCATTTTTAGAATGAATGGACATTGGACATCATAGATGAATACGATAGATTTGAAATTGCTGGATAAGTTTTTTTTTTATTAAATAGAATTTACATTTATGGTTATATTGGTGTTTAAATGGTTCACAGATAATTAAAGGCAATATAATTTATTATATTCTGCGTATAAGTTGTCAAATAAATATTTGGTTGAAATTTTTGTCGTTTGAAAAGAATGCATACATCAAAACCTGTAAAATTAATTAGTTAGTTAAAAGAAAAAGAAAAATCCTAAAACCATAAATGAATAAAATAATAACACGTTTTTTTAATATCAAATTCTTACTTTTAACAACTTTCGTTTTAGACATTATTTGTTTAAAAATAACTTATTTGTTTAAGATAAAATCTTGATTTTTAAGACCGTAGTTAACGCAAAAAAAAACTTTTTTTCTTTTATTTTTATTGAATTTTATTTTTTTTGCAAGTGGGCTGATTTTTTTGACATTGTATTCAAAGCTATGTAGAAAACTATAATTAACTATAAAATTAATGGGTTTTGTTTTTTCAAAATAAAATTATTACGAAATAACATCAAATAAAATATTTTGCAAAGGTAAAACATAGAAATTAAAATTATTCATTAGCAGAAATAAACCTATCAGTGTGTAATAATTATAAGAAATTTACTTACGTTAGCTCGAATCGCTTCAGCAGCCAAACAGAGGAACGCAACACTTATTGAACAAAACAGTAAAGCTTTCATAGTGCTCATTTTAGCGAATCACGGTTTTAATATCAAAATTGAAATTTAGATCAAGCGATTATAAAACAATTTATAACCAATGACAGTTGTACTCAGCAGGCCGGTTATCTTTAATATGAGAACGAATACTGTATCATTTATGGTAAAAGCAAAAGTTTAGTTAACCCTTTACCTGGCAATCATTCTGAAGCAAATTTGCGAAGAAATTCACTGTAGTGACTTTTGAGTAATTGGTTTTGATTTTTACACAGCAATTTTTATTTTATTATTTCTTACCCTTAAGTGCATTTTTGACTTCTCACAGTATTGAACAACACATGTAAATTCTTCTCACTCTTAACAAAATATTCTTAAAAAACGTAATACAATTGATTTTCACGATTTTTAATATTTGGAGACTTGTAAAGCATTTTCAAAATGAAGGTTTTGCAATAATTTTTACCTTTATATCATCTTTGAGTGTATATTTTTAAAGTTTCTCTCTTCTTATTTGTATTTTGCTTTATTATTTAAATATTTTTTTATAATCCATACGATTCTTTTACTCGCATTCCGTGGATAGTTTTAAAAGACTTACCCATTTACAATTTGTTTTATTTGTGTATATGTGAGTATTGCTAGTAATTTGTGATTGTTTTAAAAATAAATATATAAATTATCACGAATAAGATCGATAGGTTGATCGACTCAAAACGAGTAAGCGGAGTTTAAAAAACAACACCGTAAATACACTAAACAGTTTTGTTATAAAAAAAATTACGCAGACTGCCAAATAATTTTCTCTGTAATCGAAATATCACCACTACACAACGAGACGGACTTATCTCTACTCGATATTTTTTATTTAGCATTTTTACCTGAGAGTCGCCATCAAGTCTAAAACAAAGTATCGAACTCGTCCAAAGTTCAGGTTCTATTTAACACACAGAACTGTTATCTTCATCTACCTGGACACAGACAAGTTAAATCTACGTTCCACGTGTAGTATTTAGTAAACATGATAAATTTAAAAAGGAATCAATTCATTAGTTACGTAAACCTTGACGAAGAAGCTTGTTTGCTTTGTACCGGTCGGTGGAAAATAAAAATTAGTGGTTAATAACAAAGTTGTTTTAGTTATTTTATTAAGTTAAATATTTTTTACTTATCCCAAAGACTTTTGAATTGTGAGTTACCGCGTGATTATCATTCTTAGTTGTAACAAGTGGATGAAAAAATTGTCTTCTTTCATGTGATCATTGAATAAACTTCAACTATGACTACTTCTCTCCCGCTTCCATTCCCACCTAGTCGACTACATGCTATTGTCTATTATGACTATTATTTATATTTTTCTTATTGTCCTTAAAAATGTCCAATGGACGTTAATATAAAAAAAAAAATTCCGATACCTCTATAGGCATTTGACAATCGTTAAGTTGCAACAAAGAATATCGATCGTCAAATGCCACGAGTTTCTACCAAATTAACTCGATTTTTTAAAGATCTTCATTTGTCGTCTGTATATAGCGCCTGATGCACTCATTTTTGCGATAATCACGTTTCGGCGATAAATCTCGAGTGTATTTGTGGGAAACATGTTTTTTTAATTTTGTCGGGAACGCGGTGGTCGAGAGGGTTTTGCCCTCCGGTTAAATATTACACATAGATCGGGAACATAAAGCTGTTGTAATATGTACATTCACGCGACACCGGTTGGTTCAAAACAAACTTACGGTATCACTTTCACTATCACCCGTCTCATACTGTAGCGTGAAGTAAACAAGTTTACAATCGTAACACGACGTAATGTCCACGATTTCTTCTCAAATGTTTGCAACTGATGATTTTATTGCATACTATTGAAGACACGAGTACAAAAAGTGTTATATGACTTTAACAAAGATCAGAGATATCTGAAGTTAAAGTTTTGAACACTATGTACTATCTATTTTTTTTTTTTCTTTTCATATTTGTCTAAACAATTATTGTATGCGCATATGATAACATTCCTCTTATTACAAGCGTGGACTTCAGCATGTGCCACAAATTGCACCAGCCTGCCTGTATCTGTCGCAATCTTCGCTAGCTGAAACACCTTCACACCAAGTTGGTCTAGTTACGTTTGTTTTTTAGCCAGAAAAAGCTAACCCATCCGTCGTTGTCCTTCAACTTTTCCCTCAATTATAATTTCTAGAACGTTGTTTTCTGGGCCCCTGATAACATGTCCGAGGTATCTTGCTAGATTTTACCGAATTTATAAAGCTGTCCTTATTTCATAAACTAAAAACTATCACGTTTCTTATACATTTCAGTGCTCGGAGTCATAATTTCAATGAAAATTTGAGAAACCTTTAGACATTTTTAATTTTTGGAAAGATATTTCTTGGCATTTCAATTCTCACTTTTAGTTGAACGTAGTTATGCAGAAAGCAGCCAGTCCACAATTTCCGAAAAATGAGATATTGATGTTATCGGGTGCAGTAAGGTTGATTCAGTATGCAGTAAGATGTTCGGCTAAAAACAGCCAGACCGCTTTCATATAAAAAACTTCATTAATCACCTCCGGAAAAAGGTGTCGATCACAAAAACGGCATTTCTCAATTTGCAGAAAACGCCCACAAAACTAGAAAAATCTTATGGTACTTTAAAAATCTTTTATACTGTTCAAATACACAATAAGATTTTTGTTTGTAATATACAAAAAAAAATGTATTCATTGTTTATCGTTTGTTAAAGTCAAAAACATTCAAGAAATTGTGTAGATTTTATAATTCACTCTTTTCACAAAATAGCTATTATCTCTGTTTCACATTTCTATGGCAAGCTGCTTTCTGTATAACTACGTTCAGTTCTTCTTCTGTGTTAATATATTTGTTGATCCAAGCACCCAGATATTTAAAATAAAGATTGCAAAATTATGCTTTCAGTAATTTCAATAAAAAAATTGTAAACAATGACTAATCTGACTGTCAAAAGTGCGATAAAACTGGTTGTTGATCCATTTAACTAAGTAGATGAAAGTATCAACCTGTTTTTTTTTTTATTTTATACATATTACTTTTTTAAGAATCAATTATTTAAAAATTGTATATTACTCAATTGTACGAGCTTTATTACAATATGTTTTTTTTGGGTGGGGTGGTGCATATGCCAATATATTAAACCCGTTTAAAATAGTAGAAAGATAAACTACCAAAGTAATTTTTAAGAAACCTTCAACATTAAACACAAAAAATCTGAATAAATTATTTAAAAGTCATGGACACTATATACTTAATAAATTCTAATACACAAATTTACTAAGAAGAAAAAATAAACGAATTTGCGATGAATAAGTCACTCGGATACCAAAATAATATCGAAATTCCCGAATTCCCACATAAGTCATGGTCAAAATAGTCACTCGGATACCAAAATAATATCGAAATTCCCGAATTCCCACATAAGTCATGGTCAAAATAGTTTTGTTTTCAAAGGAATAAAATATTTGCAATAATCTCCCCAAAGAACTAAAAACTTATATCCGTAAATAAATTCAAAGTAAATTTAAAGAAATTTTTTGAACTCAAGGAAAAACTGCTTTCTATTTTTATTAGTATGACTGTATTATTATTTTTTGTTTCGCTATTTATTTTTTATAATTAAATTATTTTCCTTGTGTATTCGAAATTATATAACTTCGAATTACTCAATTAATATAACAGTGTAAGTCACTCTCCCCAAGCACAAGAGCTAGTCTCTTTTTTGGAAAGTAATAGCTATAACATAACATTTTTAAAAAGTAGAGTGTATACAAAAAAAAACTTGTGTCTTTATGTAATTATAACAATCAATATAAAAAATATATTTATATGTTTATTTTGAAATAAAAATTATGATCTTGATTCTTTTCGAACAGAGTATTGATATGATTGTATGTAGGTACTTGTTCAGTAGCCTAATTTCGACACGGCTACTAAATACCTATATCATTACATACGTATCATAGCAGAGTAGGTAGGTATACGTATGTTTGTATATTGCTGTAAAAAATACATGCAAAGGCCGTTTTCAATAAATCACTTTCAGTTTAGTTCTGTTTCCATAGATATTCATTTTTGAAGGTCTTTACGTGAAAAGCAATCATGTCAATATACCAACAATATTTTGAATTTAATATAAAAACTAAAGGCGGTTCACTTTTAAGTAAAAATATATGTAAATAAATTTGTAATTGATAGTAAAAATTCATGTAGTAATACAAAGAAACAAAGATTCATTGCAAAATTTGAAAATTTGATAATGACGACGGATGACTTGAAAATTTTCTGTGAAATACAAACTCCTTTGGACTGTTTGAAACTTCAGAACGACATTCAAAATATTATACGATGGAATAAACGAAACAAACTGTTCTTCAATGTCTCTAAATTTTTTGTCATGTCGTACACAAGAGCGGCCAAAACAATTTATTTCCATTTTATCATGGATGGAGTTAAGCTTGAACGAGAGTCGACGTCCAGGGATCTCGGGTGCTGTTTGACGCTAAGTTATTATTTAATCTACATATAATATCACTATGTAGTAACTCCCTTAAAATGCTTGGATCTGTTATTGGAAATGCCAATTTTTAAAAAAATAATCAGGTTCTGAAAACATTGTATAATTCCTTGGTAAGAAGTCGCTTGGAATTTAGTTCCATCATTTGGTCGCCAAATGAAACCACGTATTTCTTAATGATAGAGAGGGTACAGAAAAAAATTCTGCGTTATCTGTATCTCAGGGAGTATGGATTTTACCCGTGGCTTTTCCCGACTGACTTCTTACTAGGAATACTGGGATACCTGTCATTGTTGGGGAGAAGGAATATTCATTTGGGTGTTCACTTTTTTCAACTCTTTGGTGGTCGCATACATAATTATGATATTCTGTATGGATTCGGTATATTTTTCCCTGATAATTATCTTCAAAAAAGGCAACACAGGTTGTTCTACCTACCACGATGCAGAACCAACCTGCCAATGGTTATGTCGGTAGGTAGAGCAATCGTGTTATTCAATCGTATCGCCTTGGATGTCGATACATTTCATGACGGTGGGATTACTCTTAGGATGGCAATTTCTAAATTGTAATATGTATGTCAAATTTTACATGACAATTTACTTTTTTTTTCTCTTTTCTTTTTAATAAAAATGAAATGTATATTTTGTAATGTGTTGAGAATTAAGTCGATACTCTGTAATTTTCTCAAGGTAAGTAAAAATAAATAAATTAAATTAAATTATACCGGTACAACATTATATTCAATACTAGTTTCAAAATATCTAACAAGATCGACGTTTTTTCATTTTGTCTACATATGCACAATCATCACCTTACATATTCTGTTTTGCACAAACTTTTACCCGGAATTAGTATGAAAAATATCACATTTAAAACCGTGATTTGAGTAAGATAAGCTAAGCTTTGTGCTGGTGAATCCTGCATTATAAGGACAAGAATCCTGCATTATGTACTCAGGGCATTGCCTACGCAAGCGTAGATTTGAAACATAAAGTCCGTTTGAAACGTTTCTTTGACCATCCGTATTTTTGTATGTCCCGCTTGCGCGCATGCGTGAAGTGGCCGCGTAATGTTGCCAAAACGCAAACAATTATTATCATAAAACAAAGATAGGTTAATTTTGTGTCATGTAATGTTAAGTTTCGTGAACACAACAAGTTTGTGTTCACGAAAAAAAATTTACACAAATTATCAGTGACACAGAGAGCCATGGAAAGGAGAATGCTGGGTATTTCGTTGAGAGACAGAAAAACCAATACATGGATTAGAGCGAGAACAAAGATCGCCGATGTGGTCCATAGGGCTGCCAACCAGAAATGGAGCTGGGCTGGTCATATAGCCAGAATCACAGACTCTAGATGGACCAAAAAAGTCCTGGAATGGCGGCCCAGAACGGGTAGGAGAAGTGTCGGCAGGCCTCAGACAAGGTGGTCTGATGACATAAGACGAGTTGCAGGAAGTGGTTGGATGCGGTTGGCTCAGGATAGGGAAATATGGAGACTAAAGGGGGAGGCCTATGTTCAACATTGGACAAGAGACGGCTGATGATGATGATGAATGTTAAGTTTTACCACAATATTTCACTGACTGGACTATAAAAAAAATCAAGTGCAATTTTTGACAAAAAAAACCATTAAATAATTATTTGGTCATCAAGTGAATTAATACAGTCTAACATCATACAAATGCTTAGTAATAGAAAGCCGGGTAAAAAATTCGACTACTCCATATACTAAAAAAATGTCCATCTTATTTTATTTCGCTATCTGACAGACGGTTAAATAATTGAATTCTCAAATAATCATATTTGTGAATTCGCTACTTACACTTAAAATGTGATCGCACCCTATTTCCAATTTAAACCCAGCAGTATTTTGGCACATAGAAACGACACAACACGGCATAACTGAATTTAAATTGGCAGTTGCGTTCTAAGCGACGTCCACAGAGTAACTGATTGCCAAAATGTAAAACTATTCACTTATGAGTAGTTTTGTCGGCTTCAGTTTGATGCGCGTTCGAGGTTTCTGGACTATTATAAATGCAGCCGTATTCAAACAAAACCAATGGCGGATTTAGAGTTCCTTGTTCCGATACCCGGGCTGTCATAATTATTATCGCTCGTTAACCATATAAGATTAATCATATTGTTTAAATTTATTTATATATAACAACAACAACAACAACAAACCATTACGCCGTTTCCCCGTAGGAGTAGGCAGAGAGGATAGAACGCCATAACACTCTATCTTGGCATACAGACCTCGCTTCCTCTACATTCATACATCTTCTCATGCACGCACGCCGATTATTCCTACTTTTGACATGTCCATCTTCAAGTATTTGATGGACTTGATCGTGCCATGTCTTTCTCGGTCTTCCTCGTTTTCTGCATCCATCAACATTTGCATCGTAGATCCTTTTAGCCGTTCTTCCGCTGTCCATTCGCTCTACATGTCCAAACCAACGCAGCACCCCTTTCTTGATTCTGTCAATAATGCATGTCTCAGCCTTACACACTTCACGGATCTCGACATTTGTGCACCTATCATACATCGTTTTACCACACATTCGCCCGAGGGATCGCATTTCGACAGCATTCAACCTACTTTCATCGTTATTTTTCCAATTCCATACTTCGCTCCCATACATTAGAGTTGGAACTAGAACTACATACATAATTTTATTGTACATTATTTGAGGCATAAGTCCCCACTCCATGGGACTAAAAGTCCTGTGTTGAGATGGGACTAGCTAAGTGTAATAATAGACATCTATAATATTATTACACCTAATATAAGTACAAGTTGAGAAAATGTCTTCAATTGTAACTGAATAACCAGAAATGTATCAATGACTCTTTTAAAAAAAAATGTCTACTGCCAGAACCTTCATAGATTGAAACAATATCTCAGGTGAGAAAGTTGGGGGACATCGAAGCGTCACTTTAACTAATAATTTTCGTAGAATTATTATTTATTTTTTTATGCTTTATTAAGTTAGTTCATAACATCTTAAGAACTTATATAAACTTTTAATAATAGTACAATTTTTTTATCAAGATTTCTTAATATCATATTTTTTTAAATTAATTAATATTTCGATTTTTTCTATTTCCTTTATTTCTTCAGGTGACTCATTGTACAGCATCAATCCCTTGTACAATAAGTTTTGAGATTCTGTTTTCTCCTTATTGGTAATCTCATCTTTTTTTTACCCCTTGTTTCATATGTATGACATTGTTGGTTGAATTTTATTATTGTTTTTAGTTTATTCATCCCCTCAAATATTTTATGTGTAAAAATGACTTTATTATATTTAATTTGTTGCTTTACTGTGAGGAAGCGAATTTTTTTGTGCATCATTTCTACATAAAAATAGATATTCCTTTTGAGTATAATCCTCATCGCCTTATTTTAAAGAATTGGTTTATTTTTTATTTCTCCTTCGTTACATAAAAAAATAATGGAAGAACAGTAACTTATGTGTGGCCATATTATTGTTTTATGTAAAAGAATAATATTTTTTTATATATGTAACATTTCGTATTCTTCCCATAAATGTTTTTTTTTTAAAATTTTTGTTACATATTGAGAATGTGTTTTATTAGGGGGTTCATGATAGACGTCGTGCAGCCACCCCAGCCCACTATAGCATAGGTCGTCACTGACCGGAAATGAGCAAAATACACAGTTTTGAGAGTGCCAATGTCCAGGATGTACCTAAGTGAGCAGAATACATGAGACAGCTTCCTAATTTGGAAACCAGCAATTGGACCTGTACCTTCCATTGTGAATTTCTGTCAATAATTATGCCAATATGTCTAATCGCATATATCGCTACGCAATAAATTAATAAATGAAATAGTGTATATTTTTTTATTTTCACTTAAAAATAAATTAGTTGCGTGAATAAAACTAAATTAGTTTGCAATTTGCAGAACGTAAAAAAATATTTATTCATAAATTCGTGTTTCACCTCCCCCATTGAATAATGTTTCAAAAAGTTAACATAAAATAAGGTATCTATGTGCGCATGTTCAAAATATATCAAACTAATGGCTAACGATGGATGGCATAGATTTCCCATGTTTTACTGGCGTTCTTTTATTTCTATTTTTCCTATGAAAATTATGTTTTCCACTGGTATCTTTTTTCATCATGCCCTTGAAAAACGAGGCCTCCTCATCAAAAACCTAAAACAAAATCACAAATTTATAACTTATAACAGTAATAATTATTCTAGATGTATTTATAAACATATTTATTTATTTGACGGACTTATGCACTCCATTCTAACAATGGTAAACACAATTTCGTATAATAAATACAGGCACTAATAAAATTAAATACAGCTAAATAAAGTTAAAGCTAGGACAAACAAAATAAAAATTACTTCCTCAAGACAAGATCCGGTTTATCTTAGTGAATTTTTAAATCTATAAAGACTTACACCAAAAAAGTCGAT
This sequence comes from Micrasema longulum, assembly GCF_059751315.1. Lineage (NCBI taxonomy): Eukaryota > Metazoa > Arthropoda > Insecta > Trichoptera > Brachycentridae > Micrasema > Micrasema longulum. The sequence continues at coordinate 402,326 of NW_028278075.1, forward strand.
ATCTTGTCTCGAGTTTACAATACGACACAATCGAGACATTGGTGCATGCAAGCCATAGTTTGTGCTGTGTTGATCGAGGAACAGCACATATCTCTAAGTTTACGGTTAAAATGGAGCTTAAAGTCTTTTATCTGATACTGTTTATTTATTTATTAACAGTTTATTTTTATTTACATTTCGACAATGTTTTGAGTATGTCTCAATATTTGCAGATATTCCGGATTTCTTCCCTATGGGGGGTTATTTAAATCTGAATTTGTTAAACCAGCCAAAAACAGGTCATAAGCCTAGAATCCCATATTCCCTTCTGAAAAATGTTTTCCCTCTATGTTGCAACAAATTTAAATGTTAATAACTACCTAGAGAGAAAATCTAGCCTGTCTGCAAATATTTGGATGTACTTAAAAAAATGCTTAAAAAAAGATATAAATGAATAAAAAAAGAGGCATAAAAATTGGAATTGTTCTACATGAATTGGTGCAGCCCTATGAATCTCACCCACATTACAAACGTTTCAGCTCTTTTACTTCACAAAAGTCAACATTTATTTATATTACCTACATTAAATTTTATATTTCCAATTGAAATATTTTAAATTTGTTAATTGAATAAACAGTTTTTTTTTCTTACCTCAGGAGTAAATAGCATATTATCAAAAGTTTCTGAAATCATTCGTAAGGGAAGATGCTTAGAACTATATCGCACGTTCTGGTAGCGGTTTTCCATATTGTTTTCAAAACGATTATTGTTGCTGTTACCAACTGCAGGCTTCTGAGGTTTGGAATGCTGTTCAAAGAGGGCAGTGTTAGGTAGATTTAGTGGAGTCAGAATTGGAGCGAATCCCTGCTTAGAACTTTCCATGTGGTCAAATATAAATTCCAAATGGTTCGAATTTAATTTCACAGGGGACCTGGAAATTCAACAAAAAAATGCTTCGTAATTTTGGTTGGATGGTAAAATTTATTGGCCGTAATTTATTTATATTTAAGGCGCTTCTTTTATGTTTATTCATATAATAAAACAAATAAAAACAACTTTGTTTCCTACCACTTTTTTTTCTACCGACCGGTTTTAAAGCTACTGTTGAGTATACCTTAATAAAGTAGCTTGTATAGCTTTGAAACCGGTCGGTCGATTTATATATTTATTTTTTTATTTACGAATTCATTCGGTCGTTTAAGTTACAAAAAAAAATATTTAAGGTACGATTAAAATAAAATACAACTAAAAAAAATAAAGCTACGAGAAGAGAAAAAAAATAAAGACTTCAAGACTAGATCTGGTATATTTTAATGATTGTTAAAATCTAGAAAGACTTATACAAAAAAGTCCATATCATGTCTTGAGTTTACAATACGACGCAATCGGCACATTGATTGGTGGAGCGTTCAATATTTTGTGCTGTGCTGATCGAAGAATGTTGATTTTGATTCTATAAAATGCTGTTTTTATTTATTTATAAAACTCTTGTGTGGCTTTAATGTAACATGAGTTGAAATAGGATACGATACTTGATGTCTCTCTTATTTAAACGATAATTTAAAAATTAAAGAAATTGTATTTTTTTCAATCTTGAAACCAACATTTTTTCACTGGATTTGGAAAGTAAAATTTATACAAGTATGAAGGATTAAAAAAAAAAAAGGAACCTTGCTTTGCGTAGAATTATTATATGAATGAAAGTGATGCCAATAAAACAATAAATCTGTTTAACTATATAAGAAACGAAAAGAGAACTTATGGTAAGGAAGACAGAGACGCTGTTTTGTAGCCGGTTTCTGTGTGAAAGAGACACCATCATCCAGATTTTACCACACATACATGTACCGTGCATAAGAAGAAAAAAAAACGCCGGCGTATTTATGACTTTTAATTTATTTTTCTATAACAGGCCAAAATTTAATTATTATTTTAAAAATTAAGGAAAATAAATTATTAAACTTAATGTAAACCTTGCAGTGTTTGAAACGTTACTGGGTTTAGAATTATTTTATTTATTATAAAAAGGCAATATTAAAGTCATTATTTACTAAGAGATTAATTTTTTTATATAATTTCTTAAACGTAGTAAATAACTTACGCTGGAAAAATGACATTCGAGTTATGGAAGAGGGGAATAAGAACTTTGGACTACAATTAAGTAATCCCACAACACTATCACAACCACTTTAAAACTTTACAATTTTAGCTACGTTGGTTTTCGAATTCAGAGGAAAATCTTGGCATTCAATTTTATTCCGTAAATTTTTACTTCTTAATTCAAATTGAGTTTTGTATTTCAGTAACTAGACGTATTAGAAATATTGACATCTTTCGTAAACACAGAATACGTGTGTCCTTGGCTTAAAACAATTACTTGAAATATTCGTGAAAAATCACATGAACTTGTTACTTATGATTTACTTCATAAAAGAAAATCTAAAATAAACCAAGGTGTGCGCTGCATGGATTTAAAATTGATTACTCAGTTAATTGAGTAATAAACTTCTACCGATATTTTATTCAGATACTAATTCACGGTTTATAATCCATGCTCCTATCATTATAAATGCGAAAGCGTGTTTTTTTCACGTCTCAACTGAGGAAAATATTAGCATGATTGTTTGCATAGGGGTAGCCGAAGAACTGAAAAGTGTTACATGCTACTTTCCATCCCGAAAAAACACCGCACAAAAGCAGTCTTTTGCAATAATCTGTTTCCTCAAATAAAATTCATACTTGTACAAAATTATAAGAAAACCTCGTACGAGCATTCTGTTAAAATTTTAAACTTTTTTTGTAACTAAAAGACCTGAAATGTGTCAATGACTCTTTTAAAAAGAATTGTCTAATTCCAGAACCTTCACATATTGAAACAATGTCTCAGATGGGAAAGCTGGGGTACATCAAAGCGTCACTCTAAGTATCAATTTTAGTATATTAATTAGGAGTTCATGATAAATGCGAAAGCGTGTTTTTTTCACGTCTGGACTGAGGGAAAAATTGACATGATTGTTTGCATAGAGGTATCCGAAGAACTGACAAGTGTCACATACTACTTTCCATCCCGAAAAAACACAGCACGAAAAAAAAACAAACAGAATAACGAAGCTAAGTCGCCATAGACTGTAATGGATCTTTTAATTTTTCGAACGATGATATTTGGAAGAATATCAACTGATCAGGCTACTTTTTATCTCAAAACAACGTATCATTCCATCAGGAAAAATTTTATTGTCGAACGATGAAACTAATCAATTAATTAACTTATTCCTAAACGAAGCCGCGTACAAAAGCTAGTAATCAATATGTTAACCATAGAATTATAATATTCCAGAAACCGCGTACGCGCATAAAACTAAAGCCGATTCAACTACTCATTAAATGAGTAGTATAACATTTCGTAGTTACTCTGTAGACATCACTTAGTACGCAACTGCCAATTTAAATTAAATTATGCCGTGTTGTTTGTAAGTGACAAAATACTGCTAGAATTAAAGGGGAATAGGGTGGGATCACATTTCATGTGTAAGTAGCGAATTCACAAATAATTTTAATTAAAATATCGATTATTTTACCATCTGTCAGATTGTAAAATAAAACAAGATGGACATTTTGTTAGTGTTGCCAGGGTAGTCGAATTTTTACCCGGATTTCTAAATAAGCTTCAATATAATATTAAACGGTACTAATTCACTTAATAACAAAATTGTTATTAACTTTTAAGGAAAAAATAATTGAATGGCTCATATGTAACAAGGCTTTATATTGATTATTATTTTATGTTTACAATCATCTATTTATTTTTTTGTAAATAAATTTTGTGCAAAAATACGTATGCTCTTAGTTCTTAATGATGTTTATATTACTTTTTAAAATTATATAATTTCTCTAACGTTCTTATCTGTAAAGGAAAAATAAAATACCTGCTGACAAGCCGGTTTCGGGGTTTAGTGGGTTTCATTATTTTTCCTTTTATATTTTTCTGTTCATGTTAACCTTCTTAAATAAAAATAAATAAATAAAAAAATGTTTACTTTACGTTTGCCTATTAATTTAAAGTACCTGTTTTTTATAGTCCAGTCAGTAAAATATATTTTGTGTTAAAACATAACACAAAATTAATATATTCATGTTGGAGATCTAGCAACATTACGCGGCCACTTCACGCATGCGCGCAGGCGGGATGTCGTGCAGGAGGGGGGTAATTGGGAAACTATTGGACACAGTGCGATGTATGCAAACTTGGTTCTACGCGCCTTCTGGTATATTATAATTGATGTTAACCTACAACGCTATTCACGTGTTTTTTTTAATTATTTTAAAATATTACTTGATTCAGCCATTCAGAAGCTATATAAATTTTATATAGCTTCTGAACGGCTGAATGTATTATTCATTTATTTATACCTTCCCCCAACAACATATAATCAACATTTTTGTCGAAAATTAAAAAAATTTCGTTTCCGTATTTTATATTTATCATAGTTCCTTTATTAATTTAATGCATTTTTTATATTTCCGTATTTATTAAGTTGGCGTTTATTTGAAAAACCAAGTTTTAACTTGGAACTTTATATTAAATCTTGAGTCTACGCATTTACCTGTGTCCAGGAAGATGAAAAATATAGTTCTGTGTGTGTAATATCACCAGAACCCTGGATGAGTGTTTTCGACTCAATATCTGCTCTCGGGCAAAAATCTTGAATAATGTAACCTAGTGGAAGTAAGTCTGCCTGTTGGTGTGTTCGCCTACCATCGTTGATGTCCCGGTTTCGATTCCTGACAGGGCGAAAGTAATATTGACTTTAACTGTTGTTTAAACTGCTGTATTGTTCCTGGACTGGCATCTGAAGTATAGGACTGATGATCTGACTTTCATGTAACAGATGATTGAAATATGCCACATTTGGTTTTAAAATGCAGTGGCCTATGCACCACTGGGTGCGGAAAGGAAAATAACAATAGTTTTTCTTTTGAAACGTCTCGTTTCGAATGAGTTGTAAATAATTATCAATTAGAAAACGGGAACCAAGTTGTGGTAAAGCGGGGTCCGAACCTCCAACCTCTGATCTGTAAATCCGCAATACTAGCCACGAGACCACAACTATAAAACCGCTAAAAGTAGGAAATTGACTTTGTTTCTATTTTTGAAACTTTTATGTAATAAGGAAAATAAATTGAAATTTATTGCAACAGGTAAGGAAAACATTTTAAAGGGACGTATAGAGGTTATGACCCGTCATTGGCTCGTTGAAGTGGCTGCGGTACACAATGTGTACATTCTAACTTTGTTGAAATATCCACATTAAGCAATGCCTAAAAACACTTTTCAATTATTATTCTTCTTCAGAAGAAAGGTGTTCATTGTTTTTTTGTTTTGTATTATATTATTTATTTTATTTATTTAAACGCCTTTTAGGCTTTTGCATGTTTGCAGCAAAAAAATGCATAAATAATTTTTAGAAGAAAAAGAAAAATATCAAAAATATCATCTTTACTTATTAGTATAAAAGTGGAAAGAACAGTTGTGCATTTTTTAATATAAAATAAATTATACTCAATATTTCTCACGACGTCTTTTATTTAAAATTATTTTCAATGAAATTGTGATTACGTGTTTATTAAGTTACTTACCTAATTATTAAAAATAAATGATTATAGCAAAATAAAAATACTTTTCACAAGGAATATGACTTATAATTTCAAATACAAATGGCAACTATTCTGCCTACCTTAGAAGGTATATTATTTTTTTTATCTATTCGATGTATAAAATTTCGCGAACTTAAAGAGGTGAAACGTTCATTTTAAATTACAAATAAACGCCTTTAACCCTTTTTTAATTATTATGTTTCTTAGACCAGATCTTTGTAAACAAATATTGATTTTTACCTTTTTGGGAGTTTATCACCATTGCTATATATTGCAATAAGGACATAAAACTTTAATGAATCTCCACACTTTCATATTTTCAATTCAAAAAATTATACGGCTCTGTTGAAATATTAATCGTTTTATTATTTCTTAAAGTAGGTTTGTATAAGAAGCTATTGAAAATTTGTAAGACGTTTATCTTTTATTGATTATTGATTGTCTATGAAATCAGTGAATTTAATGTAATCTGGTAAATTGTATTAAATTTCATTCAATTTAGACGTACAAATATTGCCGAAAAATGTTTGGAAGCATCTAGAATCTAGATCAATAATTTTTTATTGATTTGTCATTGTTTATAATTTGATGTAATACATTTTATAGTGTTTTAACGATTTCACGAGATTGCAATTAGAACAAAGTGACAAGAACCCGCAATCATTGACTTTAGAAGAAGCAAGCAAATGGTAATGCTTTTAACCAGCTGAAATCTAGTGGTAAACATTTAATCAACATTTGGCAGACTGAATAGTAAAATGCGAGGCTTTTCTTAATGTTTTTATTAAAAAAATATATATATTTGCGTTCTTAGGAATACTCAAATATTTTCATTTTTGGTAGTTGAGTTGTAAATTAATTTGGCACTAAATAAATGAAGTTTTGGTAGAGCGGGGATCGAACCTCGGACCTTTGATCCGTGAGTTGCTTGCCCTTAACACTTGCCACAGGACCACAACCTAGGTTTTTTGAAAAAAAAATCCTGAAAACGAAATCCGAACAGGAATAATTCGGCCTCATAGTGTAGTGATTGGCGCACTTGCCTACTATTGTTAAGGTCCCGGGTTTGATTCCTGGTAGAGTAGGGGTGAAATATTTGTTTAGTGGTGGTTTAACGCTCTAATGCTTTACTATCTCTTAACCGGTACCTGGAGCGTTAGACTGATCACCGTACCGCCCATGTAACAAACTGATCAAGATGCGATGCGATTGGTGAGCGCAGGTGCAGATAGGGAAATTATAATGATTTATTTTATTTCAAAACCGATGTCTTTCATATACAAGATATGAATAAAAGGTAAAAAATTAAAAATGGCTTGATTTTATAATAAAGAATATACTGTGGGAAAAAAGAAAACAAGTAAAAGATAAAATAATAGCCCTAAGAACTAATAAAATACTTTATACACATATATTTAAGTAGCCATATGTTGTCATGAAGTACTTATAAAGCTGTTAAAATTTAATTTTATTGATTGAATACCGAATGTGGGGGAAATCAATGTATGACAGTGAGAGTGAAAATCTGAGTCATGTATAATTGATAAGATCAAGAAAGGGTTTCTGAGATGGTTTGGTCATGTCGAATAAATGGATTACGAAAAAATGGTTAAACAGGTATATATGGCGAGAATGAACGGTAAAGTGGGGCGAGGATGATCATGGAAGACGTGGCATGATCAGATAAACGAAAATCTTAAGTCAGATCATGTCAAAAACCAGTAGAACCGAAGGGCGTGTATGAGAAGATGTATGAATGTGGCAGAAGCTAGAAATGTATGTCAGGATAAACGTGTGAGGCGGTTTATTCTCTCTGCTAAACCCTACGGGGAAATGGGGTGATGGTGCTATTAGTAGTAGAAATGGACGTTCATTTTATACTACATAATAAATTATTTTTTAAATCTTAAGTGTTACAAAAGTTTATTTTAATAATGTACACAGCTATAGTTTCGGGAAAACACTTCTCACATCGACGCGTGTTGTATTACCCGTAGAATAAGAGGAGCGTTCCGTGAAGTGTGTAAGGCTGAGACATGCATTATTGACAGAATCGAGAAAGGGGTGCTGCGTTGGTTTGGACATGTAGAGCGAATGGACAGCGAAAGAACGGCTAAAAGGATCTACGATGCGAATGTTGATGGATGCAGAAAACGAGGAAGACCGAGAAAGACATGGCACGCTCAAGTCCATCATATACTTGAAGATGGACATGTCAAAAGTAGGAATAATCGGCGTGCGTGCATGAGAAGATGTATGAATGTAGAGGAAGTGAGGTCTGTATGCCAAGATAGAGTGTTATGGCGTTCTATCCTCTCTGCCTACCCCTACGGGGAAACGGCGTGATGGTTTGTTGTTGTTGTTGTATAAGAGGACCTTTCTTTTGAAACGAAAGTTCGGTTATTTTAACTCTAAACGCCCTTTCAAAAGCGATTAAGGCTGGTCTGAACGTCACGAAAAAGTCAATAAGATATTGTTTTAAATTAAATATAACAATATATTGTACATAATAAGCAAGGCAAAAAAAAGACAACTCCTTTATAAAAAAAAAATACATAGTTTTAATAAATACGTAATATATTTGATTAATTACAATATTTATATGTTAATATTGTATTTTAATGCATTTTTTGACAATTCATCATCATCATCATTCCCTTTCCGCACCTAATGGTGCATAAGATTTGCATTAGTACACGGATCGCAGCGTATCTTCAACATTTTTGTGACATAAAGGTAAGATGATCAGTCTTACGCATCATATACCATTTCAGGGAATATGAAATATTCTTGTGTGAAAACACCCTTTTAAATCAATATTTCGTATCCACCATGTCGGTAATCGAACCCGAGACCTCTCGCATGGTAGGCATGCGCGCTGACCACTACTCCACGAGGCTGACAACTTTTGACAGTAAACGCGATTTAAAAGAAAATGTATCATGTTTTATTTTATAAAATACGTGTTTCATCATATATTTTTAGTCAGATTGTAGATTCGTTACTGGTATTGTACTTTGTAGTAAGGTGTCTTGTTTATATTGGAATTTTTACTGAAATTTTAGGTAATTTGTAACTATCTAGATTTAAACTTGTGTATGTCGCCATTTTGGTAACAGTTATGTTGTGTTTTATCTCGACTGTGGCAATATTGAGAACGATTTTCATGGTCTCAATTTTCGTTGTCATTTATTTCAAACAGATACGTTTTTTAATACAACCCAATAAAAAATTACAGCAAACGTTAGATTAATACAGGTTTTTACTAACTAGCTAAAATGTAAATATATTGGACGGTGAAACGTGTGGAAAAAAAATGCGTTGACGTTTTTAAAACGTTGGTACTAAGTTATAAAACATTATGTTTAACGTTTATGTAAGTTTGACAAGATACTATTACAGAAATGAAAAAAAACATTATTTGAGAAAAAAATGTGGATAAATGTTATTTTCAATATTCTGAAAAAAAAGTACTTTCTTATTTTATAATTAACTATGGATAACAAAATCGACGTTTTTATATTATAAATATATCGATGTCTTCATTTACAATTTGCATTTCGAAATTTAATCCGTAATTTGAAGAATCTTTTTGAACCTAGGTTGGTAGGAAGGTTTATAGTAAATTTGTGATTTTTTTGCCTTTTCTGAAGATTGTTAGTTTTAGTCTAATATACTAGTAAAATGCGTTTTTGTGTCATCGGTGGATTTTCATGATTATTTCAAAGTAAAGAGCAGCTGACGCCTCGTGGCCAAAAATGTTTCGAGGATTTGAAAAAACGTTGACCTAAGTGTATTATATCCGGTGCTTTAAAAGGGACATTTTTAATATTGAAGAATAAATAAGCTTTACTAGATAGCATTATGGATGACAAAAAGCATGAATTTTTGGTTGGATCATGATGAGAACACGTCAATTAAATGTGATTGTCTTTAAGCCCAATTACGTACTCTGTACCGCCACGAATTAACCATTATAATTGGGCCAAACAGCCTACACAGATGCAAAAAAATAGGTTGACATAATGGATTATTCTCTGCTGAAACGTGATTTACACTTTTGTGTAATTTAGAGCAATGACGATGCTATTTTGTTGTTGAACAACAAAATAGCATCTTTAAATATGGCTCTAGTTGTAGGTGGGAAAAACAATAGTGTATACAAAACGGATTAACTTTTCCGCCTACTTTTACACATTTTTTTTGGCTTACCAGTTAAGAAGCAAAATATTAAGTAATAATACGAGCACAAAGAAAGACAAAAACCACGTGAAATTTCAGCATACCAATGAAAAAACTCAGTGACATACATAATCTAAAACTTGAACTTTTAAACATATTTTTTACATATCGTTAAATTCATATTGATAAAGTAACAGGTTAGTGTTGCGAAACTGGTAAGTGACAACTTGACACAGAATGTTTTAAAAGTATGTACCACACTTTTTAAAAAAAAATATGTAAAAAAAATCTTACTATGCCATATGTGTAAGCAATGTTTATTATCAATGCAAAAAGTATTCATAAGATTACGCATTATTTTGCATTTTTTCCAGTCATCGGTTATCAAATTTTGACAATCGTTTTTTATCTATTTATTCCGTTTTTTCGTCCTATGCGTAGTAAAACCAATAAAATTGTACGATCAATGAAGTCATTATTTTGTTAACTATAGGTATAGACGACAATAAAATTAATCGGTTTTTAAAATTATTTAAATTCGCGTATAAATAATATAATTTCGAAAATTAATAAAATGATTGAAATTCGATACATGTAAAAATATCATCGTAAATGCAAATGTTAAGAAAAAAAATATCTCTAAAGTTTTTAATTCAATAAATTTATACATATGCTTCTTCGTTTTAATAACGTGTGAATTCTTATTTTCTTACAAAGAGTTTTTTTTCAATTTATTGAAAATTGTGAAAATATTATAAGAACGAATATATTTGCTTTTATTTTATTTAGGAAACCAACAGTTCCACGTACATATTTATAGTAAACATAAGATAAATTGTATAAATTCAGAACCAATAATAGGTTTCCACAAATTGTACAAAGTAAGTTAAAAAAATACCATAATTTAAATATTTTAACAAAATAAATTAAAGATCATTGTTTTTAACCAGTATTTTTTTACCGACCGGTTTTAAAGCAAAGAAGCTTCTTCGTCTAGGCTTAGGTTAGGAAAAAAAATATTTAAAAATTAGTGGTTTAAAATAAAATTATTATATTTAACAATGTTTGAGTATGTCCAAATGCTTGCAAACTGGCTTGATTTCCTCCCTGGGGAGTTATTCATATTTAAACATGTTTTCCCTTTTTGTTGCAATTAGTTGCTTTATTTATTTTATTTTAATGAATAACCACAAAGTTAGTGCTTCAAATATAAAATTGAAATAAATTACAATGATAAACAAATTACAACAGGAATGGGGAATACCTTAAATAAGGGAATATGGAAGTCAAGGCATTTACAGGGCTTATGAGCTGTCATTGGCTAGTTTAAGTGGCCATTTTACGAACTGTGTAACATTCACCATTTTGCCCATGTTTGAATATCCATATTTCTTCAATTCTTCCATTTGTTGATTTAAGTGAAGTTAAAGAGCTGAAACCTTTATTCTTGTGAAGAGATTCATCTGACTGAATCATTTCACATACTAGGCAACGCCTGAAAATAATCTTTCAACTTCTTCTTGGACCGGTTGGTTTCATTACAATATTTGTCATCTTTTGAAATCCGGTCTTTTGTCTACGAACATTTGGACAAACTCAAATATTATGATAAAATATTATAGTTTATTATTTAAAATTAAGAACATTTTTTAGCTTCTAATGTTTTAAACTTGACTTTTTATATTGAAATTTTACAATTTGAAAAGTTATTGGCAACAAATATATTTTTGTAGTTTATAGTAGCATTAAAACAGCGATAGTTGAAACTTGGTAAAAAAGTAAGGGGTTAACATAATGAACTCACCTAATAGTGTACGTAGTGTCTATACTATCAGGCTTATTAGTGATGTATTTTCCATAAACTGACACGAATCTTCCATCGTCTGTTAAGAACACTTTTAATGTTTCAGGCTGGATTTGATAGGGGTAAGGATGCCGAAAATTCCTGAAAAAGAAATACAAAAAATTACAATATGATATAATATAGTTTTTATCATTCTATGATCGCTGCCTTGTTTTTTTTTTTTCAGTTCACAAACAGTAAAAGATATCACAATATAAATACAATTTATAAAATAAAAAATTAATATCACTTAACAACTTTCACCAATTATATGTGAACACCAATAGTCAGAAAAGGAATTGTATGTAGACCAAAATTTAGTTTTCATTATATGTTATTAAAGCAGTTTATTAGAATTTAAATAAGATTAATTTTTATAAAATTTAATTTAAGATAGATGCAATTTATGCAATCAAATATAATTTTACTAGATTATTAATGAAGTCTCGTAGTAGTGATAAGTTTTTTTTTATGTATATCAATAATTATAGTAATAACTGTCACAATAAAATAAAAATAAAAAAAACAATGCGTACTCTTATTAAGTGTATCCGTTTTATTATTGTACATGTTAGTTATGGTGAGTAAATATATTAAGGGTATGTGAGGGTGTGTGTATATGTGTATGAGTGTGTTAATAGTGTATGTATGCGAGAGTGTGTAGGGAATATAAGTAGACTTATTGATCAATGATTATAAAAAAAATATCTGTTTTTTTTTTTAAAAACCTTAATGAGGAAACCAATCAACCACCTTATCGATCGATGTAAAATTGTTAAAATTGTTAAGAACGCTCCAGCCTAAGAATGCCTTGTACGGCGTAACGGTATATATAAATATATTAGGGAAAATAAATCAAGACAGTCAATTTTGTTGTTAATGATGTAATATAGAAATATCAAATCTGATAAATTTCGCCCATGCTGAAGCGTGTAGTTGAATCATATAGTGTCCACAAATTGCCTCTGAGCAGCGCCGTCAGCTGCCAGCTTTCGTGCATCCTCCAAAGTTAGGTTCGCGTCTCGTAGTTCTAACATGAACTGCCGGCAAACATTCAACAATGGACGTCCGCGACGTTGAGAAGCAGATGCCTTGTAATGTAGGCAAGCGTGGTCGAGGCCCTCAGGAGTCATCCGCAGTATATGACCCAGCCAACCGTGTCGCCTGCGCTTAGTAACAGTTATCACCGAATGAATATTATACAATATATCTAAACTGAAATATACCTAGGTTCAAAAAATGGGCTAATGTTTTCTTTGTAGTTTCTCCGATCGAACACGTTTCTCTTAGTGCGCTAGAAAGCTTATAAACTAAAATATCCTTCCACCTTTACAGTCGGGAAAGTAAGGGATTAATAATGGCAGCAAATTTACAATACGGGTTGTCCCATAAACCAAACTATTCCTTTGGAGGACTAATGTGCCAGCTCGCGACTTTCCAGAATATGTATGTGAATAATCTCCTCCTAATAATAAAATATGGAAATTTTTACAAAATTCGTAAAAGTTGTAATATTTCAAAATCGGGGGATTTTACTTTATGTCATATTTATATATATGCAAGTATTCTGATGAAACTCAAGTAAGCGAACCTGACTACAAAGAGAGTACGTTGGTGTTTGGGACAACCTGACAATGGCTGGAACATAGAAAACAGTAAATATAAATTTTAAGAACGCAAATCTTTGGGTATTCAATAAAGTTTAGAAAGTTATTTTGCATATATAATGACTGAATCATTGCTTTGCAATGTGCGGGTCTGAAAAATAGCTACAAATCCCCTAGAGTTACCTTTATGAGAACCTTTCTAACCCGAAAATTGTACATGTACATTTACATAATTCCAATTTATTGTTACTGTAAAAATTCAAAACAATATTTTTTAAATATATTTAGATAAGATAACATTTAAAACTTGCCTTCTATGCTGAATCATTATCCCATCAGGAAATGAGTAACCATCCTTATTAAGCCGATTGAGGTTAATTCTATCTGACCTAAAGGCAGAATCAGGAATTTTTCCTCCCTTTGATGGTAGAACCTGCTCTCTGTATATTTGCCGCTTTTCCTTAGTAAAAAAAACACGATATTAGAATTACTTATTCTAAAAAAATTTACAAAAACAATCCACTCAATGAATATGTCTTTTATAGGAAGAATATTATACGAAATCATCTTAATTAATCATTTGTTTGTAATATTAAAAATGTTTAATTTTCTTCGGGAATTTGTGTAGTTAAAAAAATCTGTCTTAACACATTAAATTTCTAGCTCGTTAATCTCGTAAATCTGGGAAACATATGTATTAAAATAAAAAGAAGTTTTAACATATTCATTATCATCATCATCATTCCGTTTCCGAACTGAATGGTGCATAGAGTACTGCATTGGTACACCCATCGCAGCGTATCTTAATCATTTTCTTTACATGAAGATAGGATGATCAGTTTTACGCTTCAGGTGCCAGTCAAGGAACTTTGAAATATTCTAGCACAAAAAAATGTTTTTTAAATAAATATTTTAATGTCAACCATATCGGGAATCGAACCCTAGACCTCTTGCATGGTAGGCAAACGCGTTAACCGATTCACCACGAGGCCGACAACTTACAGAATTAAAAATAAATTTTAGTTTCTTTATGTATGATATATATATTTATTTGTAAAAAATCAATAATTGTTGAGAAAAAAATCCTTTTTTCAGTACGAAATTTTGCTTTTTATCCTCATTAATTTTTTTAAATATTTTTCAATCAGGATTCAAGTATTTTTAGAAAAAAATATAACATGCATTTGTATATTGTACTTACTTTTCTTGAGAAGCAGATTCCAAAATCAGGTGGTAATATAATAAATATGAAAAAATATATGAAAATCTTTTTAGATAATCTAAAAATCTTAACGTAGTAAAAGCTCATGGTAACAAATCTGCAAAAAGTAAACTCAATTGAAGAAGATGAAATATTTTTTTTTTATACATATTCATAAAATATTTTAGTAAATTACTAAAATGCGTTCCTAATTAAATGTTTTCCATTCGAATGAAAGTATCGTAAAAATTCAAACTTTTAGTCTGAAATAGAAACAGAAATGTGTAAGCAAGCGCCTTTTTCGCTGTGTGAAAGGTCAAAAGTTCAACAAAATATGACTAAGATCAGCTGTCACCGGTTATAAGTTATATCAATACAATAATGCTACTACGAAATCAAATTACAGCAATTTAACGAGTAACAACACTTAAATCAAATCCATAACGGATTCGACATCAGCCCTGATATTGATCATTGAAATGCGATCCAAAACGCCGACAAAGTGTGGTAATAACTGTAAATATACGGACAGCACAAAAAATGACTATTAATCGATTTCATGCTGTATAAGTTGGAGAGTGTAAAACCAAATCAGTGTAGCTTAAATAACCACACGCGCATAGTTGAAATGAAAGAATTGTGGATATTCAAACATACATAGTTTATTTAAAGTAAGTAAGTACACTAGCCAATTAAATATCGTAATTAAAAGAATATACTAATTTTTAACACTGAACAGTCTTTAAAACAAATTATCCTAGAGAGCAGGACTATTAAACGCATAACGAATGGAAGGATCAATTTTGTATTTTATTTTTTCATGCAGTATGTACATTTTTTTTTGTTATTAAATGAAGGACTATTTAACGAATCCCAGTCCGCATCCAATGGTGCATAGAGCACTACATTGTTAATCGAAATGCAGCGTAGGTACCTTGATAATCTGTAACAAGGTGATAAAGTGATCAGTCTTATGCTTCGGGTGATAGTCCAGTGACAGTAAAACTTTGTATGCCACTTAGATTTGCTAAAAAACTTAAAAACTCATAATAAATATATTAAAATACTTATTTCTATTAATTCAAGTCAAAAGATAGTAAAGTACATGTAATTTTACCTCTTGTATAATTACTTAACCCATTTGTCCTTGGACAAATTATATTTGATACAGTTTGTGAACATTTTCTTTTTGAATTATCTTATTTATATGTAGCTTCAGAACGGTTATGTTGTTTTTTTATCCATTTAAAAAAAATCATTATTCTCTCGAGGAATTGCGATAAAAAGGGATGTTATGCGATATATTAAAAAAAATATGAAAAACTCGCATCATAAAAATGAAAAAAAAATATTAAAAAATTAGTTATATCATAATTATACTATTGAGGTTTGTTAAGAAGTAGTAATTTTACACGGACAAGTGGGTGACAGCTCTACGCAAAACTGATCCCTAGAAGTATTTTTTTTAAACCAATTACTTCAAAATTGCTGAAACCAAAAAAAAAATTAAAATATACCGACAGTGATAAGTTTCATCAAATACAATCTCATATAAGAGATTATTTTTTTTTAAATATATTTTTTTAATTTATTATACTTATATTTTTTATACTTTACATCTGCACAAATTTGTATCATCAGTGAGCAAGGGATTATATCTAGGGATAAATGCTAAAACTGCTTTATCAACAAAAAAAAATCGAGAGAGGAGATTGTTTTTGTAGCAATGTTTCAAATAAAATTCCTTAAGTCAACACTAGCATCTCTTTTACGAAAATAACAAGATTGTTTTTATTTAACAATTATCTATTCGTCACATAAACGTCTTACATAAAAAATCTCAATACCTTTATTGGTTTTGTCAACAAAGACATTTCTTGCCTGTAAAATATTTCAAAAAATTATTTTAAAATGCTCATCACAAAAATGCATTTTTTCCTAAATCCTTTTAATTTACCTAAAACTATTTAAATGCAAAAGAAAGTCAGACAATCATTCATAACAGAAAACCGGTAAACATTTACAAAACGGAACATTTAAATTCAGTGGAAACACTTATAAAATCAAAATCATTATTCTAGCATTTAACTAATTTAATTAGCGTTGTGATCAATTGATTTACACGCTCACACCAAATTTTCCAAATTAAATTTAGTATCTGGCCAAATTGCAAATCACGTGACCTTGCGATTTAAAAATCAAATTAATTTATTTTTTTTCAAAAATTATTTAATATATCTAAATTATTTTATTCCCACGGAGTTAGGATTTATGTCTCATATACTGTGTTGTAAACTACATGTATGTTAATAAATAAAATAAAATATTAAATAAAAATTTTAATTTTAAAATAATAAAATCAACATTTTCAACAATAATTTGAGTCAATCCTTTTTGTTTACAAGAACTGGATTCAACCCCATTGGGAGGAAGTTGTAAGTATAAATATATTACAACAGAGATAAATAACATATTTTAGAAGGGAAAATAGAAGTCTATGAATTTACAGGGCTTATGGCCTGTCCTTACCTGTCTTGTCGATCTTCTATGAAATGTTCTTCATCTCCGTTATAATATATTAATATTAATTACCCCCAAAGGAGTTGAATCTAGTTCTGGTCTTAAAAATTAGATATACTTAAAATACTGTTGATAAAACCAGCTGGTTAAGTATAAAAATTGGAAAATATTTTTAGGCGTTCAACTCGTTGCCTAGCATTTAGGTGAAATAATTCGGCCAGTATGTCACCTGCATCAATAAAGGTTTCAGCGCTTTAACTTTGCAATGATCAAAAGATGGATGAATTGAAAAAATATGCATGTTCAAACATAGTTAGAATAGTGAATGTTACACCGTATGTAAACTGACCACTTAACCAGCCAATGACGCTCATAAAAATGGTTAAACTTATTTATTTAATTTACATCAATAAAATGTTCCCCATCACTGTTGTAATATATAAAAATCAATATTGTTTGTTTTAATTGTACTCGGAAACAAAATAGGACACTGGAAGAGTAAAAAAAAATCTATCCTTTTTTTATTATCTGAAAAAATATTTTTAACAATATTATTTAGAAAATCAACTAAACACTTGCTTATGAAATTGTATATTTGTTCCTGTTGAGAATATATAAGTCTGGGTATTTAAAGAGCTTATGATCTGTCAACGACTGAGATAAGTTATCACTTTTAAATTAGGTGCATGGAAAAAACAAATGTTATGCATTATTGCTTGCCTAATATAAATAATTGTTTTACGACTTATTTTAAATCCTAGATAGCAAATTATATTCAACAATAAAAATCATATAAAAGACATGTGTCAAACCCCTATTTATGAAACCATCTTGGATTTTTTTTATTTGTAATTAAGTTTAATTAACAAAGACGTAAGTTGACTTGATGTTTTTATATATAATCAAAACACTAACTTTTTATATGCCGAGCAACATGGATAAGATTCACTTTTCACGTCAATTTGTTGAATTCTTAAATATCCTTAAGGAAAACCATCTCACGGGTGAATTGAGTAAGCAAAAGGTACAGAATCTGCTCACTCCGGAACGATACAAAATGAACTGGTGTAGAACTTGGCTCTCAGATCTCATAACAGTATATTTCCTTGAATCAGCTGCCATAGAAATAATCCCAGATACTATAGAGATTGAGGCACGATCATAAATTACTTGCTAAAATTTCACATTGAACGGCCGGAACAGTTAATCAAATCATTTTGCAATAATACAATACATTTAAAGGTATTTTAAAATTACGTAGGAAGTGAAATAGATCGCTTATTATGTGTCCCGGAACAAACACAATAAAACATAATCATCTATACAAGTTATTTCAATTAAATGACACTTATTATCCGGATAAATGTATTATATTTCTTGTTTACAACTTTGACTGAAAGGTATAGAAAATTTTTAATAGTTACTTTTTGTAAATTTGTAAACAAACCTCTAATTTTGTAATATCATTTAATTTTTCTTTTATAAAGTTACATCAGAACTCAATTATTACATAATCAGACTAGTACAAACCAATGAGACACTATTATTTAACTTTTTAATTTGTTATAATAAACATTGATTTTATTCAAAGGTGGAGAGAAAAATACATTTATTTGAAAATTAAACATTTTAAACAAACAAATAAACAATCGTGCAGTTTTCACTCTGTCTTAGCATACATATCTCGCTTCCTCTACATTTATACATTTTCTCATGGGCGCGGGCCTAGTATTCCAATTTCGACATGCCCGTCTTAGTATTTGTTTGATTTAGTGATGCCATATCATTCTCGGTCTTCCTCCGTTTTTGAATATATCGACATTAATATAGCAAATCTTTCTAGCCGTTCTTTCGTCGTCCATTCGCTCTCTGAGTCCAAACCAACGCAGATGTTGTCGATAATACTCGTCTCAGTCTTATATAATGCGCAAATATCGACATTTGTGCACCCATCGTACCTACACCACACGTACCATCGGCAAAAACCATAACATTCGATTTATCAATATTCACCAGCGAATCGCTCCTCTTGCATAAATCGTAGACCTTTGTTACCAAGACTTACAGATCCTCGTGATTTTTTAAAGAATGCGTTTTTTTCAACACCACTTTTGTAACTTTGTATTAATAGCCATTCAAAACAACTATAGACGTATTGAAAGGATGACAACATGTTGGGAATCGTACCCGAGACCTCTTGCGTGATAAAAAAACACAATAATTATCGGAAGAAATCACTAAATACTTTCAAAAAATTCATTGATAAAACAAATGTATGTAATGACATATTTTTGATCAAATAAATTTTAAAATTCACTTGTTAACAACGCCCAGTTTCTGTACTGACAAATGAAATAAAGGAAAAAATTGTATTTTTTAAATATGCAAAAAAGTACGATTCTAAATGTATTACATTTTTTCCATGTGACGTTGGATAAATTAAAGTTCTACAATGGTTTGAAATACATTCATTTTGAATTGGTAACTGAAAACGGGACGTGTCGCGCACTATATGACAAACGGCACGTATTTCATTACCGTAATATACTTGTACGCAATGTTTGTTAGACGCGCTTCGGCGGGCATAACGTGTAACATCAACTGCCAGATGTTTTCTGAACTAGCTTTTTTTGCATTGATAGTTATATCATTAAAATCGTTTAAAACCTCTCTTTATATTTAACATATTAAAAATTTTTTTTTTTTTATTATTTTTTTTTATCCTAAAAATCTGTCGCAGTTATATAAGAAATATTACTAGGTCTAGCCGTGTTGTCTCGTCTTTTTAGTTTAGTCGTAATTTGCTTTTTCAAGTTGATTTTAAATTTATCTCTAGTGTGATTTTTCAAGTAGTAAGGTATTAAAAAAAATATAGTTTTAAAATTCATTGTGTAGTAATTTTGACTGTCCTACGTCTGCCTTTGATTTTTTAATGGGGTATTATTGTTGACGGCTTCGTGGTGTAATGGTCAGCGCGTTTGTTGATCATACAAGAGGTCTCGGGTTCGATTCCCGACATGGTTGACATGAAATATTTATTTAAAAGGGTGTTTTTGACTTGAATATTTCATAGTCCCTGGACTGGTACCTAAAGCGTAAGACTGATCATATTACCTTCATGTATTTTTTTTAAATCAAAATCAACGCTGCGATTAGTGTACGTATGTATGCTGTGCACTATGCACTAGTACGTGCGGAAAGGGAATAATGATGAATGATTATTATTGCTGGGAAAATGAATTCCCACACCAGTGCGAGGCGAGAAAAAGCGGAGGCAAGCCCCAGGGCTTCTTTAATATTATTTAGCGAAATAGACTGTATTTTAGATTAAATGAAATAAGCTTATATTTTTGATATGCGGTATGCAGTGTCAATCGGTCACAACCCTAAAAAATAAAAAAATGGATTAGGAATGGAGGCCACTAACCTGGTTCGTTCTTGATGGAATTGCTATGGTCCGACTGGTCACTTGCGAGCAGCATCAACACTAGGACAGGCTCCCGATCTGGAGCTGAACACTGATGGTTGGTGGAAACAAAATCTATGATGCGGCACACGTTTAACAAAATAAACGAGTGATTAACGACACGAGGTCTTATTGTGGTGGGTGATCAAGGGATACTAAGGTTTAAAGTGAACAGTGGTTGTAGATACAGCAGATGTAGAAGTTACGATAATACTTAGGCAATGCATACCCACATAATTTGCAACCAGTTATTATTATCGGTTATTCGAAATTTGAGAAATTGGATAAATTTGCGGAAATACCATATTCTTAGCGAAGCCCAATTTACCCTGGCTAAAAATAAATAACTATTCAACAAACCCAAACTAGATCGTGTTGACGATAGCGCATTTTTTTTTACACCTGCGCTTGACACAAAAAACTAAATTTGAACATGCGTATAATCCTTTTGAATAAAACTGATAAATTCATCTTCTTTCTCATCTTGCCTTTCACAACTACCTTTTGATATCGAAATATCGTATTACGATCCCATTCTGTCAAACATATTAACTTATTTATGAATAATATAAATTATATCTACAAGTCTATTTTTTAAAAGAGCAAGTCACGATTATTTTTGAAATAGTAAAAACGATCAGTTGAACGATTTGCTTGTGTGTTTTTAGTGTAAAATGGTTCGCATGTCAAATAGGCTATTTATTTTGTCTTATGTCTGCGCTGATGCTTCAAACAAATATATCATATTTTAAATTATTATGAAAATAAAACTTTGTTGATAGTATACACAATTTTTATTATTTTAAAATAACACTTCTACAGTTTCGGGAGAGCACTCCTATCGATGGGTAATATAAAACTAATACAGTAAATACAGAATATTGTTCACGATGTCTTAGAATTTAAACAAAAAATAAACGAATTAATCAGTGAAGCTTAAAGCAGGGGGGTTTATTCCACTTGTCTAAGGTGTTAGCATATATATGGATAGTTATCTAAAGTAAAGATATGAAAACATGACCAATGAGGGAAAGAACGTTAAGTAGAATTTATTTCTTAAAATTTAGCACATAAGTAGAAGTTACAATAATAAACCCTAAGATTGTAGGTAAGTGGAGTGAGGGAGGTCGCAAAGGAAACATTGTTCATTAAGGCGAGGGGTGATTAAATGTGTGATTATTAATTAAATTGTTCTCAGAATTCAAATTTTTGTGAATTTGTATTATTTCTAGATTATTCATATTACTGCCTCTGTTTTTAACTTGGTGCAAAAGTTTATTTTTTGTTTAAATTCTATGACATCGTGAACAATTTTCTGTGTTTACTATATTAGTTTTATATCATCCATCGATTGGAGGAGTGCTCTCTCGAAACTATAGTAGTGTTCTTGTAAAATAATTAAAATTGTGTAACACTAATGATAATAATTTATAATGAAGTGTTACGAAGTGAATGCCGATTCACTTAACAAATATGATATTGTTCTTGTTTAGTAGCCAGGCGCCAGATACATTTTAAAAAAGAAAAATGTGATCATTGTTAAGTTTTTGCATTTTAAAAAATGGCTTAAGCAACCTATATCGTGTATTTTATTAATATGTTCTACTAATCACGACATTTTCTCGTTGTGGTAGGCCTCAAGGATGGAATGCCATATGCGTCTACTCTAGATTTTCACAAATATAAAAAATCGAATGGTAAAACTAAACAAAGGTATCATTGTGAGCTATTGGCCTATTTCAGATGGATCATAAAATTATTTACGGTACCGTAAATTTATTTATCAAAGTTGGGTTTTATTTTTCTTTTTTTAAATAAGTAACCCACTGCGCCATTTTTAGAGGCAGGGAAGAAGCGGATATGGAAGGAAGTTAGGAACATATACCTCTACACTCTACACCCAGGCCAATTAAGTTTTTTATTTCAAGCTGCAAAACTAAAAAACAGGTAAAATCATTCAATTTATGTCAATATTCTGTTCAAAACGCATTTATTGATTAGAAATATTTTGAGTTTTTCCAATTTTTTGTAAACAAGGTCTGGATTCAACTCCCTGGGGAGCTGTTAATATTAACTACAACAGAGATGAAGAACATTTAAGATAAGGTAATGTATAAGTCAAGGCATCTACAGGGTTTATGACCTGTAATTGGCTGGTTTAAGTGGCCACTTTACACACTGTGTAACATTTAACATCCACCATTCTTCCCATATTTAAAAATCTTTGTTTCTTTTATTCTGTCATCTGTTGATGTTTATGAATTTAAAGAGATGAAACCTTTTTTTATGCGAGTGAGATTCATCTAATAGAATTATTTCACCTACATACTAGGCAACGCATGAAAATTAGATTTTTTTCAATTTTTATACTTTTTCATGGACAAGGTGGATTAATTAACAATATTTTATGAATGTCCAATTTTTTGTAGAGAAGGACTGGATTCAGCTCCCTGGGGAACTGTTAATATTAACATATTAGATAAATCTCACCCCCATAAATAAAGGTTTCAGCTCTTTAACTTCACAAACATCAACAAATGACAGACTTGAAAGAATATAGATGTTTAAATATGAGCAAAATGGTAAATGTTACACTATGCGTAAAGTGGCCACTTAAACCAGCTAATAACAGGTCATGCCTTAACTGAGATTTTACCTTCTCTCAAATGTTCTTCATTTCTGTTGTAATATGTAGACATTTATCAATTGGCGCAAACAGTTCTCTTTTTTTTTTTGTAACAATTCTCGTACTAACTTCGAAATGCATTAACCTATATCCAGGATACATAGGTACGGAAATAAGTTTGAACAAATATTTGATATTCTCAATACAAACTCTGTTAATGTATTAAAACCTAATCTCACTCGTTATTTTTTAAAAAAGGAATGAATTTATTTAAAATTTAGCTTTAATTTTATGGATGCGTACTTTTGTTTATTTATATTTATATATATAAATTATACATTTGTGGATTTATTGCCAAATTTTAACTTTTTCGAACCAACTGATAAAATAAAGGTGTTATTTTTAATTTTTTACATTTTTTTTACATTTTTTTTTTGCACCACAACAGGCCAGGAGGCCTAATTACAGTGGTGAATTACATCACAGAGCACCCAGGCTTGAGAAAAATCACATTTTAATTTTTGTGTTCTCACCGGGAATCGAACCCGGAACCTTCCGTGCGTGAGTCAAGCGTCTTGACCACTACACCACGGAGGCCGCCAAGATTATTAAGGTTTTCATATTGCTCCAAAAAACTTATTATTTATAAAGTATTATTATAGCATTATTTTTCTTTTTCATTATTACCTAGCTAAATATTAGCGACTTAAGTTTATGTTAAATTATTCTCAACTTTACTTTGTTATATTTATGTTTAGAACATAAGATTTTCTTATTTTTTATTTGTCACCTTTGGTATTTTATGTTTCTTTTTTACTTTTTTGCTGTTTTTTTTATTAATACTTTACTTTCACTTAGTTTAATTTTAATTATTCAACTTTATTTTATATTATATATTACATAACGAATGGTTCACTGTTGTGATTATTTCTAATAAAATTTTTACTGTCAAAGATTCTTTGAACCGTTGATATATAAATAAAATTCAAAAATCTCATGAATAAATTGTCGATTCGGAGTAAAAATAAAATCTATTTAAATTACGTGTACTGTTTTCGTTGCGCAATATTAGAGTCGATACGATAGTGTTCTTAATCAGAAAATCTCTGCAGTCATAAAAACACATGTTCGATTTCTCTCGAATCATATTCTTTCATTAGTCTTCTTGCCCAGACTTCCGTAGCAATGTTTCTTTGTACTCTCGAAAGTGGATTACACAATTTTGCTACATATTACATGCGTCAGAATCCCCTTGTGTCTAATTAATTATCATGTATATGTTATATGGTGGCTCAAACAATTATATATCGTGATGCGTTGAATATTTTTGGTTTCTTAACCCTTTGTCAGTAGGGGAACGAAAGTACTACAATACTTAGACTTACCAACTTATATATTATAATATAGCAGATTTGTTAAAAAAAAGTACAAAGAATATTTTAATTTCGGCCATTTTGGACGTGTAGTTAGTTAGTTAGTTGGGAACTAGTACCATACAAACCCGTTAAAATCTGCGGTCTCCCATAAAAAACCACAATTTTACTTGCTGCCTTTGGGCGCACGGTATAAAAATACAATTATTTTTAAAAAAGCAAAACGTACCGATACAGAAAATTTTATTCTGAAACTCTGCCTAAAAAAATCGGTTCAGTTTTGAGGTGCGAAAAGCGAGACCGAAACGTCGATTTTGTCTATTCTTACAAAAGGTCTGACATGCGGTTATCGTTCTCACATAGTATCAGGGAGGCATCTGCAAGACAGTAACTGGAAAACAATGTTCGAATACCAATTTATCAAAATTCTCTGTCCTCACAATTTATGTAAACCGAAACACAATAATAATAATGTGTACGTACATGGAGTAAATAGGACAATAATTGAAATAAAAATTTCGATCGTGTCAATCATATATATAAATATATATACACAAGTATGTACTCAAACTTAGCAATCGCAAGGCATTGCCGGGTTCAGCTCGTAATTTATATGTTTAACATAATAATGAACTGTTGGCCCATTCAATTTATGCCTTTTATTTCATAGTGTATTTTATTTGACACTTATTTTAATAAACTCGTGAGGTTTAACTATAAAAACGCCTAAGTTTGGTCGTTGATTAATTTATATTAATCCCATTTCGGTCGATCACTACCGACCGGATAGAGATACAATTATGTGTAAAACCAGATCGTAGGACAAGTGTTTTCCACTCAATACCTGATCTCAGGTAAAAATCCTGCGAGCGGAAACTGACTTGATATAGGGCCTCAACCATGGAAGGCAAATGTGCCAACACCACTTCGAGATGGATTTATCTCCACTCGATTTCTTTATTCAAGATTTTTACCAGAGAGCAGCCACCGAGTCGTAAACACTCATCCAAGATTCTGGTTCAATTTCATAAAAAATATTTTACTCTGCATCCACCCGGATACGAAATAAATTTAATACACGTACATATATTGACCTTATCAAGTCTGTCCAACACCGTTATCTAAGAAAAATTGCATGGTTGCTCGGATTCCAAAGAGGTAATTGTTTTTTTTTTAAATAGAGCAATCTCTCCATATGTCTTCATTGTGGAAACGTAAAACGAAAATAGACTGTATATACGAGTACATTTAAAAAATACTAATGGTAAAAGTGGTGTCCCATCTCTGTTGCAATCAATATTTTTTTAATGTTCCCAACCATGGCACCAGAAATCAAAATCTGCTATTTTTCAAATCTTCCAAGAGCAACCATTTTTTTTTGCCCCAACCTACAAAATGTGTAGATTAGTAAATTCGTCACACAACTTCGATTTTTTTTAAATAGATCTTCTGGCTTTTCGTAGATTTCTTTGCCACTAAAATAGTATGCGACGAAGATGGCTTGGTATGGTTTAGCTTGAAGTTTTACATTATATTGATTATGTTTATGAATATATTGTTTACTACTATTCTATTGCCTTTGTTTGTTTTCGCTATAAAGCTTTATGTTATTTTTGTTCAGTTTCTTATACGCATGTTTCTTCGTACAACTTTTGTAAGCTAAAACCGTATGTGCTATAAATAAATAAACAACAATCTTGTGTATTTTCATACTGGTAAAATTCTTATAAAATTCGAACAAACAAAATGATTGGTTTTATAATAACGTGATTAAATTTTATTTTATATTCTATTTGTTGAACTTTTCTAAATTTTGATGCAATTCAGTGGGGGGTCTAAATTATGACAAGGAAATAAATGCACCGAAAAGATTCTTGATAATAATTTGCTATTATATCGCATTAGTTATTTTTTCAAATTAACTTATAGTAGCACTTTTTTTGTTGTAATGGGTGTAACAGACGCGGCGCGTCACTTTCTCCATCTTAGCAATCGCGCCCATCACAAGGAACTGTATACTATAGGTGTCAGTGGCGAGCCGTGATTTATTTTATAGGTAATCTTCAAAAAATCTTCATTTATTTGTACCTATACATAAGTACATAATATGTAGGTAATATAATTATAGATTACTTATTTTTCTGTGGTTATGAGAAAATCAACTCAAAAGGGAAAGCTCGCCCATTCGCCAACTCTGTCTGTCCCTTTTGCAAGAGGAAATGGACGTGGTTTTTTTTACCTTCCATCAGACACAGTATGTAACGTAAGTTCTTGGTTGACATATTACAACAGAGATGAAGAACATTTAAGAAAAGGTAATATAGAAGTCTTGGAAGTCGTGGAAGAAGTTCTTGGTGTTTGACCATCATAGAGGAGTTTAGAAACAAGCTTTATAAGCTTGGACTTGCCCCTGTCTCAGGCTGTGCGTACAAAGATGACCATAAATTGGCCGATCACATCCTGTTGCACTGTGTGCTATTGGATCACCAGATTAAGGATCTTCCCTCAATGTGTCCCTTTCACGTGATTTCGACGCGAACCGCGCGGAAGTTAACATGTATCCAAAAATGATATGGTAAAGGGTAAATAATAGTGTTTTTATTTTATGATTATAATAATCTCTTTAATTAAAATAAATAAATTTGGCAACAATATTTTGAGTTTGTCCAAATTTTTGTAGGCAAGGACTGGATTCAACTCCCTGGGGAGCTGTTTATATTAACATTTTACAACAAAGATGAAGAACATTAAAGATAAGGTAATATAGAAGTCTAGGCATCTACAGGGCTCTGTTGTAAAATGTTAATATAAACAGCAGCTCCCCAGGGAGTTGAATCCAGTCCTTGCCTACAAAAATTTCGACAAACTCAAAGTATTGTTGATAAATTACCTGGTCCATGAAGAAGTATAGAAATTGAAAAAATAATATTTTCAGGCGTTGCCTAGTATGTAGGTGAAATAATTCAATTAGATGAATCTCACCCGCATAAATAAAGGTTTCAGCTCTTTAACTTCACAAACATCAACAGATGAATGAATTGAAGAAATATAGATGTTTAAATATAGGCAGAATGGTGAATGTTACACAGTGTGTAAAGTGGTCACTTAAACCAGCCATTGACAGGTCATAAGCCCTGTAGATGCCTAGACTTCTATATTACCTTCTCTTGAATGTTCTTCATCTCTGTTGTAAAATGTTAAAATAAATTTGGGTTGTTCCTTTTTCATTTTTCTTTCCTTACCATCCTCCTGTTCTTTTTTCATTGTATGGTATTTTTTATTTTAATTTAATTTTTGCTTTTTACTATGTAAGACAAGATAATGTTAAATTTTTTGTAATTTTCTCAAACTGAATGGTTTGAGTAGATAGAAAGAAATTCCTGAAGGCAATTTGCCTGCCCTTATATGAATATTTATTATAGGAAAGTGTAAAATAATGAATAATAATAACCTCTATTCTACGTGTTTCTGTATGGCGATGACTACCCCAGGTAGTGACAAATGCTCGTCTTTATTATGAGGGCAGTACCTCGTTTACACATATCAAAGTCCATAATCTATATATATATTAAGAGGTCTCAGAAAGGGCTGTTCTCAGAAAGTTTCAATTTTTTTTTAGAATAATCATAAACATATTCTTATGTGGGCTCTAATAATAACAATTTACATATATTTCATTTGTTTGGCACATGTTTCTTAACCTTATGTTTAAATTTTGTCATTTTTTCTTCATAAAAAATGTTTTCATACACGGCGTTACGTCGGCAACAATGTATAAAAACCCTTATGTATGAAACCCTTATGTATGTAAACATTCAATTAATTTAAAATATAAAAAGTTTCAACAATGTTTAGAGTATGACAACGACAGATGCAGTGGCGCAGTTAGTTAGACGGCCAACTGTGAAACTTGTGTCGCGGGTTCGATTCCCGCCAGTTGCAAGAAAAATATCCAAGAAAGATTTTCTTTTCAATTGGTCTGGGTGTTGTGGTGTATTTTTCACTACCTCCCTCCATATCCCCTCTATCCCACCTGCTGACAAACCTTAAAATAGAGGCTTAGCGGGTTACTCCTTTAGTCCAAATGTTTGTAGACAGGATGGATTTTGAAAATTTTTTTAGCAACACAGAGGAAAAACATTTTTGAATAGGGAATCTGGCAATCTAGGCATTTTCAGGGCTCATGACGCTATAGATTGGTTTAAGTGAACTAGTGGGTAAAATGGTTCATCCGGATGAATCTCACCCACATGAAGATTTCAGCTCTTTTACTTTACAAAAGTCAACATATGGAAAAGTTCAGAAAATGTTAATGTTAAAATATAGAATAAATGTTTAATGTTACACAATGTGTAAAGTATCTACTGAAACTAGCCAATGACAGGTCATAAGACCTGTAAAGCCTAGTCTTCCATATCCCCTTTTCAAAAATATTTTCCCTCTTTGTTGCAACAAATTTCATTATATGCATAACATATGATGTTTTAAGAATATATAAAAAATAAAATCTTATTTACTTACAATTGAATAAGGTCAAAATATATTAATTTTTATATTTTCGACACTGACACTTGTGCAATGTTTACACACATGTCCATCCTCATTCCAATATAACACCCACTCACCCACCCTCTCACTCACTCACTTACCCTCACACAAACACACTAGTATGTACTGTAAGTGTATTTAATGTATTTCTGTGGATATCTATCATTGGTTTTATTCTCTGTATATTTTATTTGTTATATTTGTGTTACATGTATTACTGTTGATATTACCAATGAATAAAAAAATAAAATAATAAAAATAAAAACAAAGACTTTAAAAAAAGTTTATTATACTATGGGGTTAAATGAAAAATCTCAGACCTTGTTAAAAATATATCTATCGTATTCATCACATGATTTATGGATTTCCATAACTTTTACAGTAATGGCAAAATAATCCTAAGTGGCATACAAAGTCTTAAAAACATACGTCATTTATTATTTCGCTGCCCACATTTTTAAGCACGGTTTTATAGTTATAATGAATCACGGTTTTCTTTGATTTCTTAATACGTTTTATTATTTCCTATGCGATTTTGCAAACACTTTTTTATGAACGTTTAACTCTTAAATTCAGCATTCTGTCAAATTATCACTGAGCCAAAATTACCTACGTATTGTTGCTGCCCCAAATAACTGTAATGGCCTATTCCATATAAATGTAACGATAATTATGCGGATATTGTTTAACGAATTCTCGTCAAAAATGCAATATAATGTTCAATTATGCAGGTTATTTCCGTTCACTCAAAAGCGGTAATTTTTTAAACTTTTTTGTGCAATAATAATGGTTTTATTTCAACCATTTTAACAAATAGATGATCAACGTTGTGTATTTAGCATACCTTTTATTTTTGAATACTTACAGATTGCTGGTGATTGTCAATCAGTTTAATTAATTTGTCCTGAGGTTGGGAGATCAAATTGAAACTAGTACTTTAATTATTTTTTTTACTAAATTACTAACCAAGTGTAATCATTATAATTTTTATGGATAACCTTTATCGTGATTCTACAAAAATATTAATTTAATTTAAACTTTTTTACTTAGTAATTTAAATAAAACATTTTACTTTGTTACCAACTTCAAACTTCACTTCACTCTCACAATTTTGCACTTCTGCTGGGAGAGTATTTTGTGCCGTAGGCCCTGCGACCGCAAATGCGCGTTCACCGAATTTAGTGCGCTGTTTGCGTAGAGGGATAATATGTTTTTTTTTCTCTTGATGTAAATGTAGCTGATCAACATTTACGTCTCTTAGCTAGTTTATCTGGAACGCAAAGTTATTTTAGATATTCAGGAGCAGAGTTGTGCAGTGACTTATACATGAGACAACAGAGTTTGTATTTCGTCCTCTGTGGAAAACGTACCCAGTGTAATTCCCGAAAAGTGATATGACTCAACTTAGAGATTCCACAAATAAGTCTCGCTGCGGCATTAAATACAGACTGTAGGCGAGTCATTTTATTAATTGGTAGACTTGCGTAGATACCATTACAATAAATACAAAAAAATAAAAAAATATACACACACAATATTTTCAATTTGGCGGGCTTATTGTGAAAAACAATATCTTATACCCAATAAAAAAAGCAGACTGATTAAAAAAAAGATACTTCAAAATTAGAATTTAACTTTTTTCGAATAAGTAATACGAGTATGAATAATTTTATTCATAAGTTTATGTGTACAAGCAATATCTGCCGACTTAAACACAGTTCGAATTCGAAAATAAATATGTAAAACACACATATTTATTTTCGAATAGGAACTGTATTTAAGTGGGCAGATACTGCTTGTACACAGAAACTTATGAATAAAATTGTTTTTGTTATATGCATCATTATGATGAGGAATTTGTGATCGTGGGATGACTTTGGAAGGAGAGAGGAAGGGGTTCCAGTAATGAAAAGGAATATTTAAAATAAAAATAAAAGATTGGAAGTTATCGATTGATTTGGTATTTATTTTATATCTAAACTTATAATATTAGAAATCAAACACCGATTTGAGTCTACTAAACACTTTATTTTATTTTTACAAATATAAAAAATATAAAAACAAAAATTTCCGTGACAAATGTTTTGCCTTGGTCGGGCATTTTCAAACAAATGTGAAGATTAGATGGATTGAATGTCCTCCTATATAGTTATATAATTCGAGGTACTTAAGAAGAAAATAAAAATTATCTTATGAACCATAGCATGTACATTAATCATAATTGAAACAATTGTCACGGAAATTTTTGTTTTTATATTTGTGAAAATAAAATAAAGTTTTTAGTAGACTCAAATTAGTGTTTGATTTCTAATATTATAAGTTTGAATTGGAAGTTATGGTTCTAATAACATATTAATGTTTAAAGCTTTTCTCAAAGGTGTCTAAGGATGGTGCATTTTAGTATGAAGAGGTTGCTCTTTCAAAAGTCTGGCACCTTCGACAATTAAAAAAAAAAAAAACAAATAATGTTTTTTTTTAATGTAAAATCAAAGGTAGGAGCATGATGTCTATCATTTTTTTAAACTTTACAATGTGTGCGTTTTTTTCTGATACAGCCCTAATGGCTAAGACTTGCCCAAGTTTCAAACTTAACAGTCTTTTTTTAAACGTTTCAAACGTATTTGTATCACTTCATGTTTGAATCTTTTTCACCAATTTAACGCTTATTTATCGTTGCAACCAATGCACCAAGAAACAAAACAACCCACAAAACTCGTCTTTATGAAATAAACCGATAAGCTTAGTTCGATAAGAAATACTTTTTCTGATTTCATGTGTAACATTGACAAAAATGTACCGCGAATTTTTAATTTAATAAGGAAAGAGCTGTTTGTTTTTTGTAGCCGATTTCTCCTCAAACGACAGTTGGATTATTTCGATGAACGGTGTCATTTTAAAATGAATTCAGGTAGGTACTATTTAAGCTTTGAGCAACTCAATAAACTTGAACGAATTCAGGATACATGCATTAGGTAAATTTTTGGTGTTAGGAAATATGACCTCATTTCTGATTATCGCAGGCAACTGAAATGGGTCAAAATTAGACAGCGGAGAGACTATTACTCCCTCTCACATTTGTTCACTGTACTTTAAAATTCTAACGTTCCTTTATACCTACGTAAAAAAAATAAACGCTTTTCAGTTCATGGTTAATCTCTTCGTTCTAATTTTCAGAACGCTCTCTTAATACACATCCACAAATCCTCTTTCTTCTCTAACTCACATAGTGTCCATGCGGCGAGACCGTGGTATCTTCTCCCATCGACCTTTAATTTATTTTATTTTCTCGGTACTAAACTGCCAAACTAGGGATAGCTTTCCCGTCTTAAAATAGTAAATATATTATTATTTAATTTAAATTTGACATGAAACATAAGTGTTATTTTATTATTATTTTTAGAACACACATAAGAATATGCTTATGTGAGCCCTACTACTTGGATGTTTCTACAGTATCACCGTTCAAATCACTTCTAAAGAAACATCTCTTTTTTCTTTCTGAATCTATCCTCCTTTCCTTTTTATTTCTTTTTTCCATTTAAAATTAGTATATATTTTTGGTAACTACAAACGAATACTGTAGTTATTTCTATTATTAAATATCTTTGGCTTTTTTTATATTTTCTATTAAACACGCTTTGTAACTTAAATTTTTAAATTAAGACTCCTATTTTATTGGTTGATTAGAAGAAATTGCAATTTGGCAAACATTCCGCCGACGTATAATAAACGTTGTGTACAAAGATTTGAGTAAATTTATTTTTTTAGAAAAGAATACAAATCGCAAAATGATTGACTCAAACGAACCGTCTAAACAGCTGCTTTAGAATAAGAGTTTTCGTTGGCAAATAATTGTTGGGAAGCCGAATATTTTCAGCTAGCGCGAATACGATTGTATTGGACACCATATTTTAATTTTTCATTTTTTTCCATTTTATTTTTACTTCATAATATAATTCAGAATGTCCGGTACGGTTCGCTCCATCCGTAAGAAATGTGTATAATTTGTGTTTGGTTGATTTTATTTTGTTAATAAAAATAACTATTCATGTTAATATTTTGCCATAAATGTAATTTTTAATATTTTCACGCAATTTCAAAGCCAATTCTCATGTTTAAATGGAGGAAGAACAAAAAAGTGCCAAAAAAACCATAAATAACAATGTTTTGAGTTTGTCAAAATTTTTATTGGGATGGACTGGATTCAATCCCCTAGGGAGCTGTTTATATTAACATATTACAACAGATATGAAGAAAGTTTTGAAGAACGAAATATAGTAGTCTAGGCATATATACAGCGCTTATTTGGGACCTGGCATTGGCTGGTTTAAGTGAACACTTTACACACAATGTAACATTTACAATTCCGCCCATGTTTACACATTCAAATTTTCTTAACTCCAACAAATTTGTATCTTAATAACTCCCAAGTAAGGAAATCCAGCCTGCGTACGAACATTTCATACTCAAACATTTTTTTATTAAACTAACTGTTATAAGTTGCATTAACAAATAGGTAAAATGGTTGATCTATTATATGTACTAATTTTACTGTGTGGATTCGGACGATACTAAAAACGGCCATATAATAAGCAATTTTTTTTACCCACTATAACGACTAGTGCAGAGCCAATTTTATCATATTATTACACAAAATTAAGTTTATTATTTAAATCAAATAGTGTAGAAATAACAAAAACAATATGTTTAAATAACATAAAGAATGTTGTCAAAATGAAAACTTTTTTTATCAACATACGTAAATCGAAATAATTAAAAATTAATAAATATTGATAAAAAACTAGAAAAAATAACTGAATCGTTGAAGAAAAATTCAATCTTTTATACATGTCAGCCACTGGGCTTTGCTTGAACAAGGGTGCGTGGAGATAAACCTCAAGAACCACAGTCATAATTTGATTCTTAAAATTATGAAGATATTATAAGGACCTTCGGTTTATAAAACGGTTACGGTAACGGATGAGTGAAGGGAGTATTCAAAAACTCTCGCATTTTATCAGACCCAGAGGTGTAAATAGAGTAGTATATTACGACTTACGATATCCAGGCTTCAGATTTTTTTCTGTTCTTGGCGGACTTTGAACCCAGAACTTTCCGTGCATTACATCACAGAGATAGCCATTTTTAACTAATATTCCTATCAAAACATCAATTATCTAGTTTCCCTAAGTACCTACATGATGTTCAAATAATAAAATAAATAAAAAAAACAATTAATAAATGAATGTCTATAAAAAACACAACTAATTCATTTGTTTATTTATGAGCGCGAACTTTTCATACACTTTTATTTTTATGTTATAAACAAAAAAAATCAAATCATTTTATTGTTTCGGTTGGATGGAACCATTTTTATGAAATTTTCATAAACTTCTTAATTCGTGTGTCCGACGATTACTTAAAATCGCAATTTTGGTATTTTTTGTACATAATCTTTTAATTGGGTTGACTCGTAACTTGTTTTAAAAATAATCTTGATTTATGAAGATACGCTTGGCAGATCTGACATTTTTTTCCAAATTAATAGTCGTTGTTTTTGCTGCCGTATAATTCTTCTTCAGGCTTGGATTACTAACACACAGTTCATTTATTACTTTAATGAGAGATTCGCAAATCAATTCTGCTGTAATTAATACAAAAGTACCACGCACAATATTTCTTGTTTGAGTTACTTAATTAAAATATGATTTTTTGTATCAAATAGGTTTTTTGTATCAAATAGGTTTTTTTTATCATCTATTTTTATAAAAACACTAAAATAAAACATAAAACGTAAAATATGCTAGTACTCTAACTTAATCCTACTTTCATTTTTTTACCTTTATTTTTATACATTTAAGTAGGATTAAAAGTATGGAAAATCATATCATTTTGCTATTTTCAAAGGCTGTTTTTACAAGATTGACCCATTAAAATAATAAATCAAACCAACCTTAGATAAAAACAATTATTTTCAGATGTACCTTAATTTTTTTTATAATTAAAACAAAAATATTACTTTTCGGCCGGCAGATTACACCTCTTGATATTTAGACTAAATTAATATAAGTTGGTATTAGTACCTTAGGGTGAGTTGGTAAAAACAAAGCATTTTGGAAAAATGTGTTCTTACGATTCAAAGATAATAAATTAATTACCAATGTGCTTTGTACATCATCGAATAGTTTTTTTTAAAGACGCTGCTTCTTTATCATATTACAAAATATAATCATCAATTGACTAGCCACCTATGTTTTTAATACACCTTCAAAAGTTATTAGAAACGGTCGGAGTAGTAACGTTATCCAGTACACAGATTCCGTTTTAAACGTATATGCCGTTTATTCTACAACAAATAAAATAAATACAGAAATTAATATCGGCTTATAAAATGTTGTTATTGTAGTTTAATTAGATAAATCGATTGCAATTTTACAATAATTGTTATTTTTTTCTCTTCTGCCTAGATGATAAATCAGGGCCCGTATTTCAACAAGAAGTTAACAGTTACCTTTAGTTTTATCTGCAAAGTGAAAAACAAAGTACACATAGGTACTTTTTTTTCTGAACATGGTCAATTATAATTTACCGACTAAGATACTTGAATTTTTTTTACAAATATTCACATTTTCGTGAATACATTTCGATTTTACTTTAAAGAAAGTCAAAAATAACTCTGTTAACTACCCATTGTAATCGGGGCCCAGGTTTGACACTGTATTATTTTAGTCCAGATCAGATAAAAAAAAATGTTAATTATTAATTAACACATAATTTTATTTTCTAGAAAGAATTGCATTATTAATGTATGTATAAGAATAAAATAAAATTTACGAATCTTAAAATGATTTTAAACTAAATAATTGAATCAGAGATCTTAAAATTGCTAATCTATTGAAATATTTAATTTCTCATTTGTATTTTTATTTTGATGTCACCGGCAATCTTTATAATTCAGGTATTATTTACAATACCTAGGCAATGTATAGAATACCTGGGGCGTGAAATATTGTGAATATTATTGTCCGTTACATACTTTGCCTAGATAATGTATACATTTCTTAGGAGTTATGTAAAATGTGTAAAGTAAATAGATTTGGTCTATATTTATCAATGTTATAGTATGCTACCTATAAAATGAGGAACAAATAAAACAACTCATGTTTGCTCAAAATAACTTTTTTAAAATTAACAATTACTCATTAAAAATAATCTTTATTGAAGACGAACAAATAAAACAGCTCAGTATGTCAGTATAATATTATATAAATTAATCTATATATATTACCTGTAACTTTGTGTATTCCGACTAGACGGATTTATCTGCCGAATCAAGACATAATTTTTTTTTTTTAATATTATGTTTTATCTAATTTTTTTGATAAATAATTATTTATAGATCTTACGACTTATCCATATTTTTACGCAAGACTGTGACTTGAGCATTTTGAATTGATGATAGAATAATATTGTTTTATTTGCATAATATTATAATCACGAGCGTTCTAATCAAGTTTTCACTAATAACTGCACTCATTGTTACAATTGAATAAATTAATACATAACGTGTTATGTCAGATGTAACACTTTGCATGACTTATGTACACATATTGGTAGTTTTTAAAATGCAACGACTACACATTGTATTATATGTGTGAAATTAAATATGACGAGTGTTTTTAACTCGATGGCGACACTTAAGCCAAAAAGAAAACGGAAAACAGTGTGGTGGTTTGTGCTTACATTTATCACACTTGAGGTCCTGAGTTCGATTTTTGGATAGGTGGAAGTGAAGTATTGGTTTAAAACGAATTTTGCTCAGAGACATCTCTCATTTATCGAACAGAGAGTGTTCAATATTTTGAAATAGCGTATTAAGCTCTTAATGACAAAAACTATTTTTAAGAAAGTAGGACTGGATTTTCCTTAGTGGGAGGGATTTTAGTAGGAAACTTCTTGATGATTTTCCGAATGTTTGAGTTTACTGTTTACCATATTGAAGTACCACATATACGTTTTTTTTTTTAAATTATTTTTTTTAATTTCTGATCCTTTATTTGTGGTGATAGGACTTTTAGTCCCATGGAGTTGGGACTTATGTCTCAAATAATGTACAATAAACTTATGTATGTAAATAAATAAATAAAAGCTGGTTCTATTCTGCAATATCCTATTGTCCCTGGAGGGGTACTATAAGACTTATCGCCTTACGTTAAATGTAATAACGATGATATATATGCGTCGCAGTTTGCGATCGAGAGCCTGAAGAGAAAACGAGGTCTGACTTTTCTTCATACTGACGTATTCCCGTATTTTTCCGTAGTGTCCCTATCGTTTTGATGTTTTCATCAATTGCTTCTTATGGAAGCTAGAACCATACAAAAACCTTTAAAAGCGACCTGTGATATTTGTCGTGTTTGGATGTACTGTATAAAAATATAATAAATATTTTTGAAAAACACAAATACCAACACGAAAAATTTAATTCCAATATTTGTTCTTTAAAAAAAGAGTATAACCGGTTCAGTTGTGAGGTGCGAAAAACAAGACATAAAATCTTAATTTTGTCGATTTTTACAAAAATGTTTTCCCTCACTTTTTAGATCTAAATTACTCCCTAGGGAGGAAGTTAAACCTGTCCGCAAATATTTGGACGTACTCAAAACATTGCTGATTTTTTGTTTTTTTTTTATAATTTTTTATTTTTTATTTCACGTTTTACATAACACTTTTTTTTATATGAGTACCTGACTGGGTACAACCCGTGTCGAGGAATTCATTAACATGATTTTATAATATCTACTTATGGTGTCTAAAAAATATAAATAAAAAACACATATTCATACTTTAAATCCACACATAAATAATAATAATAGAGAAAAAAAAAGGAATAAGAAAAAATAAATAAATATATAATTAGTACAGCTCACATAACTACTGTGCAGACGCAAGGTCGAGTAACAAGGTACTGTCAGTTCCCGGTGGCCCAACATCCGCATAAATGTCAAATATATGAGTATATGGCATATATTCATCGAGACACTGTATGGATACAAATACAAAACATGTAATGCAAAAATAATTTTATATAAAACAAGTCTACTGCTTTGGTGGATTAAATTAACTGGTACAAGAAGGAGTAAAAAATTTTTTTTTAATGTTTTCAGGCGTTGTCTTGATTTTTATGTTATTCACAAACGATAAAATAACATTCACAGTCGACAACATATTTAAGTGTTACAATGAGATGACGCTCGCAGTTAATGGCGTGTCACCGTGAGATGACGCTTATGGTCAATAACGTATGAAATATTAACCCCTCAATGCCTAATTTTAATTAAAAACATATTTTTATGTATGTTTTTTTATGCAAATACTGGAAAAAATAACTTTAGAAAAAGTTATATTTTTTTCAGTTTTTTTTATCATATTTTAGTTTATGTGGACAATATGATACATCGGACATTAAAAAATAAAAAAATACAAAAATGCAAGGAAAACGAGATATAACGATTCTAATAAATATCTTTTTATACAATGAAAGTTATGAAAACAATTATAACTTCAAATCTTGAAAACAAAACCAAAAAAATAACTCTTTGAACTCTTAAAATGTCATTTTGACAGAATACGTGCAACCAACTTTTTGTTTCAAATTTTATCAAATAAATTTACCCTGATTGATTGCAACTTTTAAAAATAAATAGCAATAAAAATAAATAATCATGGTTCATTAAACAAAAATATTAATTTCTTTATCACTACATACAGATTTAGGTAATAGATTTCTCTGGATCATGTCTAGTCTGCCTAAATAGGTACAACCTGTTTTAAGGCAGACATTTTCATGCAAAATAAACAATTACATGACTACCTACGAGTTTATTTATTTTACAGTAATAAAATAATAATTTATAGCATTTATTATTTGAGAATGTTTTTAAGTAAATATTCCGATTTTTCTCTACCTACACCCAGTTAGCATTTTTTTACAAATTTATTTAATTAAATCCGGGTCATCGTTTTACAATGTTTGGGTAGCAAATTGAATATTTTGGGACCCAGAAACCTGAAATTTCTTGGCACGAATTTAGAGTTTGTGGAAGACTCCATGACCCATCCTTTAGTTTGACTTCTGGTAGTGTGGGAGGGTTCCTTTTGGGATTTG
Organism: Micrasema longulum; assembly: GCF_059751315.1. Taxonomy (NCBI): domain Eukaryota; kingdom Metazoa; phylum Arthropoda; class Insecta; order Trichoptera; family Brachycentridae; genus Micrasema; species Micrasema longulum. The sequence goes on from NW_028278075.1 coordinate 441,494, forward strand.
GTAGAATAATTTGCTTTATTATGTATACAATATAATAAACAAACTACCGAGTGATAAACATGCTTAAAATCTCTTTCATACACCGATTATTTATTAGTAAATGGCAGATCGTCTACATTGGGCATTGTAGGGTTAAAAATGGGCTCGTTGCATGTTTTTGATCTTGAAATATTAATGTCATTATTTTCTCTGAAATTATTTCAATATAATGAAGCTGGTAGAGTGGTGGGCGAATGCGTGAACTATTACACTACGGGGCAGACTTTTCTCGACTCGATTTTCATTTCCGGGATTTTTACCCAAGAGTAGCTATCGAGTCGAAAACACTCGCCCTAAGTTCCTAGGTTCTAGTTATATTTCAAACACAGAACTGTACCTACCCGGACACAGGAAAAACGTGGTTGTGGATTTAATTAGTAAGTAATTTACTAAAAAAATGTTTTAATGTGTTTTCATGGTGTAGTGCTCAGCGCGTTTGCCAACCTTGCAAGAGGTCTCGGGTTCGATTCCCGACATGGTTGACATGAAAATGTTTATTTAAAACGCTAGTCTTACATTAAAATATTTCACAGTCCCTGGGCTGGTATCTGAAGCGTAAGACTGATCATCTCTCCGTCATCTAACCAAAATTATTAAAGTATACTGCGATTGGTGTACCAATGCAGTTCCCTATGCACCAAAGGTCCGGAAAGGGAATGATTGTAATGATGAATTTACTAAATGTTATTGAATCTTTGCATTTAACCACTTACTGACTTTTCTACGTCTACTAGTTTCAAGACGTACCCGTCTCTTCTTCAGGACACTAATTAAACCACCATGCAAAACCCACAATACACCTTCACGATAGTTGTTGCAAAAGAATATAAAACCAACACGACATGCATTTTAATGGGCAACCCTTATAAGCACTGATTAGGTTAAGATCTCAGAGTAATAATGCGTGAACCTATAGAGAAGCCCCATCACAATGTTTCATATAACGCAAGCGATGTTAATCAGCGATGAAATATCAGTGTCAACCTTGAAATTGCATATAAAATGACGAGTCCAAATTTCAGGCCGCTTCGATTCGCCGTTTAGGAGATGTGACGGACAAACAAACAAACTCAACACAGGACTTTAGTTCCATGGAGTTAGGATTTGTGTCTCAATAAACGTTACATAAGTATATTGTCAATAAAATGAATAAATAAATAAAAAAATAAACACACACGTATTTTCAGTTTTATAAAATAAATATAGGTGAATTATAAAAAAATTAATCGGAATAACCCTGCAATAATAAATATGCACACAGGTGCATATTTAAAAGTAGTACAGTGCAAATCAATATCCATTTGGCAATTCTCGACCTGAGTGCGGCCCATTGTTTTGCTGCGAACTGTAGCTAACTTAATACCCAATAGTCATAGAATGGTTTTTCTGCGTTTGGACTACTCTATAGCTTGGCGCATTATTACTCTGAGGTTAAGACAATATTTTGTGTTGTGGGAGAAATGTTAACAAAAAGTGAGAGGGGATGAATTTAGAGGCGTGACTTTAATTGATGTCCTGACGCAGAGAAGGATACCTCTCAAAACCGGTAGGCATAGAAAAGTTGGCAAGTGGTTATATACAAATATTTAACAACATTTACTGTTGACCACAAAGTTAATGCTTTAAGTAGTACGTAATTTATAAGGGTGTAGTTATTACGCAAATTGTTATACTTTACACAATTTAACAAGTTCAACATCGCATCTTCTCTGACCACCTTTAAGAAACGCCTGAATCCTCTGAACCCAAACCTCCCTTGTTTTATTGTTATTAAAAATATACTTTTATTCTACAATGTTTTAAGTTTGTCAAAATTTTTGTATACATGAACAGGATTTAACGCTCTAGGGAGCTGTTAATGCTACAAAATTGATGGAGAACATTTTAGAGAAGGAAATATAGAGGTCTAGGCATCTACAGGGCTTATGTGGCCGCTTTACACGCTGTGTAACATTAACCCGGCCCAAGAAAAATTGGAAATTATTTTTAGGCGTTGCCTTGTATGTGGATGAAATAATTCAATCAGAAAAATCTCAACCATATCAATAAAGGTTTCATCTCTTTAATTTCACAACTATCAACAGATGGATGAATTGACGGCACATAAATGTTTAGATATAGGCAGAATGGTGAATGTTACACAGTGTGTAAAGTGGCTACTTAAACCAGCCAATGATAGGTCACAAGCCCTGTAGATGCCTAGACTTCTATGTTTCCTTCTCTAAACTGTTTTGCATCTTTATTATACCATGTAAATATTTTTATCCTTTTTCGTTCCTTGGTTGCTCTTTCTCTTTCCTTCCAAACTCATTACCTAATTCCACATTTTTTTTTTTTTCTTTTATTTATTAATAAAACATATAAGACATGAATATCATGATATTATATTCCCAAGAGTTGTACGAGAAAAATCATTTGGGACGGTACATAAAAAAAATAGAACATTTCTTGTAACAATACATAGTATACATTTAAACAATAAAAATTTAAACAAATTTTAACAATCTATGAACTTAATATTAAAAAAGGAAAGAAAACATTTAAACAATCTGTGAACTTAATATTAAAGAAGAAAATAAAAACATTCAAACAATCTGTGAACTTAATATTAAAAAAGAAAAGAAAAACATTTAAACATTCTGTGAAATTAATATTAAAAAAGAAAATAAAAACATTTAAACATTCTGTGAACTTCATATTACAAAAAGAAAAGAAAAACATTTAAAACATTCGTCATTTTTTAATAGTATGTAAAACATTATGTATTTTTATTTAAGTTGATATGTGTCTTCGTCTTCTTCCCATTTAAAAATAGCTTTTTTCTTGTGTACTTGTAAATACAAAATTATATAAACTCTTATAAATAAATAACTATAATAGTGTAAGTCACTCTCCAAGAACAAGAGATAGTTTATTTTTTTGGAGAGTTACAATTATAAAATTTGCTAGATGTATAAAAGTAGATTTAGGTAAAGTAGAAAAAAACGTTATTTTTTTATTTATCCATAAATTTCATAAAAAGTACATGTTTTTGTAAAATTCTAAACATATCTACTTTTACACATCTAGTAAATGTTATCACTATAACTCTCCAAAAAAAGAAACTAACTCTTGTGCTTGGAGAGTGACTTACACTGTTTTAATTGTTCATTTATAAGAGTTTATGTAATTTTAAATACGAGTACATGAAAAAGAAAAATGAAAACTAAAGATGCATAAAGAAAAAACATTAAACAATAATACATTCATACTAATTAAAATTTAATGTTCTTTTTAGACGAGTTCAAAAAATTTCTTTCGATTAACTTAAAATTTATTTATTGATATATTATTTTTATTAGTTTTTAGTTCATTAGGAAGATTATTATAATTTTTTACACTTTTAAAGACAAAGCAATTTTGACTTGTATGGAATTTAGGAATTTTAATATTATGTTGGTATCTGAGTGGCTTATTCATTTCAAATTCTTTTATTTTTTATTTTTTATGTATTTGTTTAAAAGAATTTATTTTATAAATTATGTAAACAAATATAATATACTATTAATGAAATTTATTAATGAAAAAAAAATAAAAAAATACAATAATTAGGTTTTATCATATGTGTATATTTTGATGTTTGGTTCTTTAGTTCAACTTTTTTACTTACTATTATTTTGACACGTCTATTTTTTGGATAGTTGGAAGAAATTACTTTTAGCAATAAGTCTCCCAAAGTACTTATTTTACTTACTTTATGATTTAAATAAATATGTATTACTGGCATATTATTATGAACTAAATGATATTAAATATTTGTAAATAACCACTTACCGACTTTTGTATGTCTACCGGTTTTGATACGTACCGTTTTTTTCATTAAGACACTAATTAAACCAACATGCAAAACCCACTATACACCTTCACCATAGTTGTTGCACAAAAAGATAAAACCAACATGATATGCATTTTAATATGCACATGCAAGAATTAGGACAAACATGCACTGGTTAGATAATGAAAATATTTTATATTGTTCGAGAAGGAGTGGAAAGAGGAGCTTAAAGCACGTTGGAGCATGTTGATTTAATTAGTGGACTGACAAAGAGACGGGTACATCTCGGAGACATAGAAAAGTCGGTAAGTGGTTATATGCAAATATTTAGTAAAATCTTTGACTACAAAGATATTAATAATAGATTAGGGAGAAATTTTCTTACCCATTTTAATTTCGATTATTTTTAGTACTGCTTATATTTATATTTATAATTCCTCTGTACGTGTGATGTCACTTAACTCCCAAACGGCTTAACCGATTTACGAGTGGTTTTCAGAGAAATATAGATCTTTGCGCTGTGCGTGTTCGTAGATATGAAAATCTTCAACTTAATATGTAAAAAATAAGCAAGGAGCATAAATGTTTTATTAATCAATTTACCAGGGTTGCATTCGAGGAGAATGCATTAACTAAAAAAATGGAAAGATGTGGTTTTTTTGTGTTTAAAAAAAGTTTTTTTTTTAGTGTTTACAAACAGCATTTGTTTTTTGTGGATCTCAGTCAGATTCTTTCCTTGAATTCATTATAACTTCTACCCATTTATTTATTTTTACTGGATTTTTGGTAATACTCAAATAATGTTAAATTCAACACATTTTTAAAAATCGTATTCCAACATAAGTACACCTCTGTGTTGGTGAGAAGACCGGAGTTTGACATTTGCAAAAAGAATGCTATTTTAGAAAAAATATTTCTTTTGTGTTTTGGAATTCAACCATAAACAGTACCTACTTAAATTCAATATTTGAAAATTAAAAATTTTTAGTTTTGGAATTTAATCACAAACAAGTACCCAGGCACCTACTTATTAATAAAAAGTATTTTTCCAAGGCAAGCCAACGTTCGGGTCGGACAACGTCTGTCGGGTCAGCTACTATTTATGTAAATATTCGGGTTTTTTGCAGCAAAACCCTTTATAAATCTAACCAACAAATTAGCATTGCATTCCGCGGTCCACTTATGAGAAAGTTCAGCACAAAAAATTAGAACATAAAAGTTTCATGCACATTTACCGTACTTGTCGATTATTTATAACGTTGAATAACTTCGTGAATTTGCGTAATGACATTCAATATTAAACGGAGAAAAGACTTTAAATGAATCAAATGGATTATACATTATTTACAAGTGCATTGAGAAACTGACTAAATTTGTTTATAATTGTATTTCCTTCATTTTTTAGACAAAAGTAGTACCTTTCATTTTTTCGCATTTACTTACTAAAAAACGATGTGTATTATACAAATATATTGCAAAATATATAAACATGATTGACATGAAATATTAATTTGAAAAAGCGTTTTTACACTAGAATGTTTCATAGTCCCAAGGCCTCGATTATGATGGGAAGAAAAATACGTCATACCTTCACCTTGACGGTATAGTTGAAGATAAATTCCCTCTAGTGATTATAAAGATATACTACCGACCCCCCACCTTCATTTTTTGGGTAGGTACATGCGTATGGGTTTATTTAATGAAAGTTTTGGTTTAATGGAGGGGTAGGTTAATACAAAAAATGGTTGCTTTTATTCTTCCCACGCGACATTCTGAGATTCAAGAGAAATTTAAGGAGCCTATTAAAAATATGAGAGAGAAATAAGTAAATTTTGAAGTCGAATCAAATTCCGACACAGCTGTCACTTAAAAAAAAAGAACGCCTAGATGTGAAAATAATGTCGCCAAGTTCTGTTCTATTGACATTTAAGTGTATCTAGGCATAAAGAAGTTGCCAGTGTAAAAAATAAATTTAGTTATTTTATTTTTTTCATCTGTTTGACTATTTTTCCGAGTGTATGTATCGAGACGTTAAAGGAGCCGGCTTTGTCGTCAATCGGTAGATACATACAGACGATCGTTAAGCGTACCGCCAAGAAGATTTCCAAAACTCATACAAAATTCATGTTCAAGCGAGTATTTTTTGCTTGAATTTATAATCGCTTTGAAGAGGGCACTTTTTATTACAGAAGCCTATTTAAACTATAAGTGAGAACTATTTTAAATGTTAATGACGTAAAAAACGCGGACTAATTGTTTGCGGTCATTCCATTGGCTTGTTTCGATCATATGATGTCGGTTTGACAAGTAGGTAGAACATACTTAGGTAAGATACAGATAGTACAGAGGTTAATTATACCCTTTTGATATACACAGATGAAGATAACGATCATAATCGAGGCACTGGACTAGCACCTGAAGCGTATGACTGATCATCTTACCTTCGTGTAACATTTTTATTTTTATCAAGTTACTCTATGATTGGTTTACCAATGCAGTGTCCTATGCAACATACGGTGCAGAAAAGGAATGATGATGATGATGTTCCGTGTGAAGTCAAACCAAAACTCTTGGTAAAAATTTTCGACTCGATGCCTACGGCTACTCTCAATCAAAAATTCTGAAAAGTATAGTGATTAGTGCATTTATCTGCCATGTTTAAAAAAAATGGTTTCAAAGATAGCTATACGCTGCAGTGTAAGTGTAAACTGATCACCTTACATTCCATCGAATAAAATTCATTCAGATACACTGACTGCAATTGAAGTACCAATACAGTGCCCTATGCACCACTGGGTCTGAACAGAGAAATTATAATAGTGGTATTATAATATATGTGTATAATATACTAACGTTGTTACCTATTTGGTCCCCTGTTTATATATTTTACATTAATAGAATAGAGAGCGTTTCACAAATGTTTGTAAAATTATAAACAGTAAGTTTGATTCCCCAAAACTGATTAATCAACTTGCTTCCCGTATACATCGATATGACATTTACGTTGATAACTGTCTGAAAGAATTGAAAGGTTTAAGAATGGGAGCAAAAATGAGTGGTATATCTGTTAGCTGTCTTCTGTATGCGGATGATGCCGTGCTTCTTGCTAGCAGCGAAGACCTGCAATTCTTGATAACAAAAATCTACGATGTATGCAAAAAAAGCGATTTACTTAGGAATGTTGATAAATCAAAAGTGATGGTTTTTGAAAGGGATGAAAATATAACTAAATGTGAGATCAGTGTGAACGGAGATATTCAGAATCAGGTAGAAGAGTCTGTGTATCTGGGAAGTATGTTTACTAGGGATGGAAACACTGAGAAAGATATTAAAAGGAGGGTGAGTGCTAGGAACAGGGTGAACGGTGCACTGAAATCTAATTTGGCAAACAAACGTTTATCGCAGGAGGCTAAACTAGCAGTTTACAACGGAGATCTAGTGCCAACTCTAATGTATGGGAGTGACGTATGGAATTGGAAAAATGATGATGAAAGTAGGTTGAATGCTGTCGAAATGCGATCCCTCGGGCAAATGTGTGGTAAAACCAGTTTTCGCCCTATTTCAAATCTTCCCATCGTATCAAAAATACTAGAAAAAATAGTTTCTCATAGGCTCGTTAACTATATCGAGCGGAATTCTTTATTTTCGATAAGGCAATCGGCATACCGACGTTTTCATTCCACGGAGACGGGAGTGATAAGAGTACTGTCTGACATTATAACGGCGGTGGACTCTGGTAATCTGGTGTTGATTGTTCTTCTGGACATGAGTGCTGCATTTGATACTGTAGACCATAATATTTTGCTTGAACGTCTGGAGAAAACTTATGGTATCCGTGATCAGGCACATATGTGGTTCAGTTCATATCTTAATAAAAGAGAATATGCAGTTGTGTTCCAGGGTAAAAGCTCAACCAACTTTCGGGTGTCTACAGGAGTGCCTCAAGGGTCAGTACTCGGACCACTTCTCTATCTCCTTTACACTAAAGATATAGAGAACATTATCAAAGAATGTGTATTGTGGTCGCACTGCTATGCAGATGATATGCAGATTTATTTTTATTGCAAACCAGGCGAGAGAAGTGTGCTTGTCAATTTAATTAATAGATGCATCAAGAAAATAGGAAACTGGATGGCTGAAAACAGACTAACATTAAACCCATCAAAAATTGAACAACTGTGGGTGGCTTCAGCCAGACGACAGAATTTGATCCAGGATACGGCTCTACCTAATGTAGGGAGTACCGCTTTACCCACCGTTAAACTACTGGGAGTTTTACTCAATTCTGACCTATCTCTTGACGCTCAAATTAGTAGAACGATAAGTTCATGCTTCTACCAGCTGAGACAAATTAAATGCATACGCAAAAATTTGCCGGTTGATGCCGCCCGTCAATTAATGAATGCGTTTGTAGTGTCTAGAGTCGATTATTGTAATGGTATCTATGCAGGTCTACCAATGAACAAAATGACTCGCCTACAATCTGTATTGAATGCCGCAGCGAGACTTATTTTCGAAATCTCTAAGTTCAGTCATATCACTCCACTACTTCGGGAACTACACTGGCTACGTTTTCCACAGAGGGTCGAATACAAACTCTGTTGGCTTATGTATAAGTCACTGCACAACTCGGCTCCGGAATATCTAAGGGAACTATGCATTCCAGATGAACTAGCTGACAGGCGTCTCACGCTTAGATCAGCTACGTCTACGGCGAGAGGAAAAGTTATTATACCTCTACGCAAACAGCGCACTAAATTTGGTGAACGCGCATTTGCGGTCGCAGGCCCTATGGCATGGAATGCTCTCCCAGTAAAGGTGCCAGGCTGTGAAAGTGAAGTGATGTTTTGGAAAAAACTTAAAACCCACTTGTTCTCTAAATCATTTGAATAAATCCGTAGCACGTGACAACAAAATAAATTATTTTAATTAAATTACAAATTTAAAAGCTTCAATTAAATTAACTTAACAATAGAATCACCATGTAAAGCGCCCTTGAGGTATTTTATTACGAAAATGGCGCTATAAAAGTTATCCATAATTAATTTAATTAATTTAAAACGATGTATGATAGGTGCACAAATGTCGAGATCCGTGAAGTGTGTAAGGCTGAGACATGCATTATCGACAGAATCAAGAAAGGGGTGCTGCGTTGGTTTGGACATGTAGAGTGAAAGGACAGCGAAAGAACGGCTAAAAGGATCTACGATGCGAATGTTGATGAATGCAGAAAACGAGGAAGACTGAGGAAGATATGGCACGATCAAGTCTATCAAATACTTGAAGATGGACATGTCAAAAGTAGGAATAATCGGCATGCATGCATGAGAGGATGTATGAATGCAGAGGAAGCGAGGTCTGTATGCAAAGATAGAGTGATATGGCATTCTAACCACTCTGCCTACCCCTGTGGGGAAACGGCGTGATGGTTTGTTGTTTTCCTTGTTGTTGTTGTTGTGGTTGTTGTTGTTGTTGTTGTTGTTGCTGTTCCTGTTTCCCCTCGAGACCATCTAGACTGTCTGATCTTTTCTATATTCCTATCATAAAAACTAATCATCGGAAATATTCTACCATCCCCAGTATATGTGAAACATTTAACAAGAATTTTAATAAATTAGGGATATTTAACACTCCATATGATTGATACAGACAATAACTAACTCAATTGTATCAGAATAACAGATAATAGACGTTTTGTCTTTTTTTGCTGTTTATTTCTCCTAACCAAATCAAATATAACTTTCTACCCCTATTATCCTCCACCGCTCCTCATCACGTTTTTTTCCTCGTATTTTCGTCCCTATTTATTTTATTTTAATTTATATCAAGAACATTGTTTTAATAGAGATATATCACATACTACGAATACCGATCTTTATTGGTATCTTATATCTTTATATATTAAATTGATTCAGAAAAATAAATGGTATTTTAAAAATCAATATGGATATTGCGGAGAAATGTTTTCATACATAAATGTAAAAAAGAAATTCAATAAAAATACGTTGCAAAAAAAACGCAACGTCTTTGGCCTTGGTTGTTATGACGTCAAGGTTCGTGATATTTTTCTAAACAAACTTCAATGGGCAGGAGCAAATAAACATGAATCGTGATGTATTAGGGGCGAGAGCAATGGAATGACCGTTTATGGGGGATTTAAAATTACAAATTAAAAAATATTTTTTATGTTACTCATAATTAGCAAAAAAAGAAAGAAAATTTAGAACCGTATTTAATCGATCTTTATTATTTTAAAAACGTTAATTAAAAAATGTGATATTTTCCTATTATACATCATTTTATATTGCTTAAAGCGTTGTTTTATTTTATCAAAATTAGTGAATACATAAAATTGGATGACAGACCCCACTATGCATTCCATTTTTTATAAGTCTCTAAGCATAAACGTTTAGACTTTATCTGTCTTCATAAGAAATAAATCAAATTAAATAAAATAATGGAGCAAGATGCTCTCATTTTAAAAAGTAGTTCGTTTTACAATATGGACAACTTAATTTACCAAATAATCGAATTAGAACCTTTATTATTATTGAAGGTCCCGTAAATGCCAAATTCCACACACAAACGAATCAGTCATATTTTGAATATGCCGAAAATTTAATGCAGCCGTTATCAGCGTCTTAAAAATAATTTCGATGGAAATAGATAACTATGGTTTTTCAGGTGGAATAACTGAGGTGAAAGTAATGTAATGGTGCATTTAAATCTAATATGTAACAAAATATATAAATGCATATATATATTAATATTATGTGTTTGTATTTGTACTCTTTCATACCGATAACCATAGAACTAACTATGGTTTACATTCCCCTATGCCCAGAATTCATAGGTCTGCCAACAAACATACTAGTCTTGATTGCTTTGATAACAAGTTGTCTTCTTTCAAACGATCACTGATTAATAAATAACAATATACATGTGTATTAGAGTGGTCCTTAAAAACAAACATGAAAAAATACTTTCGTGAAAATTTTAGATTGAAAAAAACGTTTTGGGAGTCACTACTGAGCTTTGAACTTTTAAAATGGGATTTCGTGTTTTTTAATATTTAACAATTTTATTTATTTTATTTTTTCAGAAAACATTCAGTCAAACATTGTTAATATTAAAAACAAAGATTTTCAACATATTTCTATAAACTTCCATTGTTTATTTATTTATTTACAAACATTGTCCGGTTATACAATTTACAGGGTTTTGATACTACAATAAAAAAATAGTTAAAACACTTTTTTAAAAAGAAAAATGCATTCACAAACATAATGGATAAGATCAATACTATGTATTTAGTGCTTGTTTAAATCGCTGTAAACGTCAACCAAAACCGTCCATATCTTGTCTTAAGTTAACAATATGACAATGACAGGTCATTGGAGAATTAAGACCATAGTTCGTTATATGCTGATCTTTGAACAGTACTTCATTGTTTCTCAACCTACGAGTCGGAATGTGGAATTTACTTGTTCCAGTAACGATGGAACATCGATTATATCATTTAGTATGCCGAACATGTATATGGAATCAATATTAGTTCTACGTTTTAGTAGACTAGAAATATTTACCATAGACTCTTCTCTTACACATAAACATTAAAATTAACCTATTACAAAAGACATAAAGAACATTTCACAATGAAAATATAGAAGTCTAAGCATCCATAGACCTCATGACCTGTCATTGGCTGGTTAAAATGGCCACATTACACACTGTGTAAATAAATTCACCATTATGCCTATCTTTGAATGCGTATATTCCTTCGATTCTTCCATTTATTGACGTTTATGAAGTTTAAGAGCTGAAACCTTTATTGTTGCGGATGAGATTTATCTGATTGAACTATTTCACCGACATACGAGGCAACGCCTGGATTTTTTATCAATGTTTATACTACTTAGACCAGGTGGATTTATCATCAATTTTTTGAGTGTTTGAAAATTTTCGTTGCAAAAAATGTCAACATTAAATGTGAAAAATATTTCATTAATAAAAAACTTAAAAGAGAAAAGAATTGTCGTCAACATTTACGTTTTCCATGGAGGTAATTATTGGTAATAAATAAAAATACCAAATGCACACTCTGAGTAATCCAAACACATATGTTAACGCATACATATACATACATTCATACGCACATGTACATGCATATATAAAACATACACACACACACATACAGGGCATACATTACATGTGCTAAAAATTCCCCTGCAAACTGTGCTGTAACGTCGTGTTACATTAAGCCAAATACGATAAATTTTGAAACATAACCCACCTCCGATAAAATGGTTATAACTTTTAAAAGGCTAAATTTGAGTTAAGTATTAAGAATAACTGCTTAAAAAACTTGCATATGCTAAGAAATGTACGAAATTTTAGCTTCACAACTAAACGTCTTGATGATTTTTTTGACACACTACACAGCCACTTTTATTTGGATGCGGTCATTCTCAAACAATGTCATATTTTAACTTTTTTCTAAATTAAAATTGAGTTGTGATTTTTGAAGTTTAATACTATTTTTTGAGACAAATCAATATATAATATACTATGTGACACATCGACATTACTTAGAAGAGTGTAAAAAAATAAAAAGGCAAATGAAAAAAACCTGGTTTTGAGACAAGATTTTATTATAGTTTTTAGGCTGTCCAGGAAATTCTGTTTTTTTGTTGTTAAGACTTTTTCCTTTATACACTCCCAGTGAGCAAAGCAAATCTATTATTTGTTCTGGCACGGTTGAATCAAATTTATTATAGTCATTTTTAAGAAATAAAAAAAAACTTTTTGCAATTTTCATTTTATACAAGATTTTAACGGTTAGGTAGGCACTCCACGCTTCTCGTTTCTAACAAGTCAAGTAAAATAAATGCCGACTTTTAACTCGTCTCGCCAAATTCCATTAAGGTTTTTCCTAATGAAACAACGATAAAATTTTATTCCGGCTACCGCATTTCCGTTGCCAATTTAGAGTTAATATTAATAAATGGAAAAAACTTCATTTGGTTGAATTATGTCAATCACATGCCATTTCAATAGTACTTTAATGTCGAAATATAAGCACTAAAAACATTCTTAAATTCATTTTAACAAAATATTATAATTTCAACTATTAAACGACTCTGCTAAAAAATCCCCTAGCAAACGGTGCTGTAACGTGTTACGTTAAGCAAAATATGAAATATTTTGAAATACAGGTACGTAATAAGAAAATAAATTAACACATATCAGTATGTACATTGTTTATTAATCAGTTTTCCGTGTTTCTTTTAGATAATCATATCATTTAGGCCAGTAATAGCAATATACGGTTTTTTATTTTTTTAAAGTTAGATATATAACACATCAAGTCGTGTATTTATGTTGACTTATGTGATATCATGAGATTGAACGTAATAATTCAATGTTAACAATATTAAATAATTAACAAAGAAGTGTTGAATGAATAATAACAGAAATATTACATTTTAATGCAATGTAAAACAAACGAAAAGCAATAAGCTCATAGACTCGTATTAAAATTTGAAGCAAGAAATAATTTTTATTTATTTGTTGAATATTAATAAAGGTAATCACAATATATTTACCCTATAAATTGGGTAAAATATGATTTAATGGGTGTGGTCCCGTAGTTTGTGCCGCGGACTTATAGATCAGAAGTCAGAAGTTCGTATATTCTCAGCGAGCTATTTACAACTCGCTGAAATTGACCAACAATTTTTAATATTTAGTCTAGTACATCACAAGAATACGAATATTTCTTTTGAATATATTTATATAAATTTGGGACCAAAATAATTTTTGCTGATGGTAAAAATATTTTAGAAAATAATTACCATATATTTTTACCAAAGTTGATGTCAAGTGTTTGTTTATCTTTTATATACTGTAAAAATACCAACTTAATTATTGATATTTAAAACGAAGCAATCCTCAATTCGTACTAAAGGAAATATCTACATCTAAAAAACTAAAAAAGAATCCAAAGGATGAAGTTGATAGAAAAACGAGAGAATTAGTGAAAACACCAAAAATACTTAAAGTGCTACGGACACTATTTGTGAAAGTCTCTCTAGGACACCCTCTATATACGGCCTTCCCAAGATACACAAAATGACATGCCTCTTAGACCTATGTATAGTAAGCACTAAAGAATCTCCAACCTACAAACTGGCGCAGTATTTGTTGAAACATTTGCAATCATATTCTGGAAAGACAAGTTCATATGCAAGCCTTCTTAACAACAAATTGGTCACAGAGAGGTATATTTCCGTATGCTTAGACGTAGTCTCACTGTTTTCAAATGTACCAATGGGAGACTATATAGTTCTTTTTAGTCAAATTTATGATGAATATATGTACGGTATGTTTGAACATTGCCATAAAAGTGGCTATTTTATATTTCAAGGTGAAATTTAAGAACAAATAGAAGGATTGGCTATGGGTTATTCACTTTTGCCAGTGATAGCGAATATCTTTATGGAAAAGTTTTCAGATACACACAGCGTCAATTTTTGCACTCAACGCATGGCTGAGGTATACAGACGATATCTTTGCAGTCTGGTTTCATGGAATGAATAAACTGAATACTTTTCAAGATCACATAAATTCATTACATCCCTTAAAAAAGTTTACAACTACTACTAACGACCCTCTTCCATTCTACGATGTAGAAGTAAAAATAAAATCAAACGGCAGTTTTAGGCATACGGTGTTGGGAAAACCAATTCATGCTAACTGATACATATACGCTGATTCGCATCATCATCCAGCCCAAAAACGAGGATTAATAAATTTTTAACAAAATAACATTGTTAACAAGAGCGCCACGAATATGCAAAAATGTCTAAAAGGGAGAAGAGGTCGACAAAATTGCAGATGCGTTGGAGCGTAATTGATATAAGAAGTAGCGAATTGACAACATTATTGAATCGCAAGCTCCAGAATAGAACAAGGAAGAAGATATTACCAAAGGAACTGCATACCTACCTATAGAATGTTATTGACAGGATAGCCAAAGTGCTGAACAAACAAAGTATTGAAACAACGTTTAGGAGTGCGGGAAAAAAAACAATTTAAAACCAAAAGATAAGAACCCCCTGGAAACGGAAGCTGCCAAGTGCCAAACTAAGTTGCCAAGGATGTGATAAAGTGAACATAGGACAATAATTTATGAACACAATGGAGCGTGTAAACTTGGGCACCCTGAACAATCCGCAATAGCGGAACACTTTATAGTCACCGGACATTTTTTCGCATTTGAACCAAAAATTTTACATAAAGCCAGTATTTACAGTGCATGTATAATAAAAGAGGCAATTGAAATACTCAGACACCGAAATTACATAAACAAAGACGACGGGCTTAAATTAAACTCAACGTGGTTCCCAGCATTACTATCTACAGAAACGAATAGAAATGTGCCTACTGCTGACTGCGACATGGTACAAATTATTAGTACATAAACACATACTTTTTCCTACAAAACGCACAGTTTACCCTGAAAATAGCTCCTACAATGCTAGCCGAAACTTCGGAACAAATCCAACACACACGGTATCACTCAAAAAAGTAACATATCTATGACAGTGACCGTGAAAACCTTAACACCTTTTTGATAATTAATTCATTTTTAATAAAAAAAATGTTCAAATTAATGGGCAATAAATGAGTTACTTATGTCAAAATATTTTTTCTTGAAGTAAACTTATTTGCTGAAAATTTACATTACTCATCATTAGTTTACCATGAATTCGAATAATAGAATATGTAGAAAATGCATTTCCTAAAGGTTTTGCCGTACAAATAATACTTTTGTTTTAAATTTAACACCGCGATATATTTTTTAGCTTAATTTATTAACGATGAAATAGAACGTATGAAAATAAATACACTTAGAAAAAAAAAAACTTTTTATCTAATCTACCAAGAATACAAAAGTAAATTAGTAGTTTGCTCCCTTTGCCTCCACAGGCTTCAATTTTCGAGTTTTTGCAGCGAGGAGGAAAAAATGTGCTTTTATCTTTCAACTGCAGCTAGCTTTGTTAAATGCGCTTAATCCGAATCGAACATGACATCTCACTAGACCGTGACTCTAAAATGTTACCAATTTGAACTTAAATCCGAAATAATATACAGATCTTTGGAGACCCAAAGAATACTGAAGCGTGATTAGAAATGAGTTTTAACCCATTGAAATTTTCTGGTTACCTTTTTTACTTCCTCGTCAAAATAATTCAAGAATTGCAGCCAAAAAAGATCTAATGACTCGACAAAACGTATATTTGAGCATTTAAATAATATTAGCCTCTGTTTTATTCCGCGATAAAATAACCGCTGTAATGGACATAAGGTGATGCATTTACATAAATAGTAAAGTTTTACAAATTGCAACTTTACATTTAATTTATTTATTTGATTATTTATTTAAAGCTTCAAGTACAAAGAATAAGTAATTTGGCAGACTTATTGCTAAAAACAATATCTTTCAGCCAGCCAATTAACATACTGGTCAAAAGAAGAGATTGGTTAAAAAATTAAAACTGAATAAACATAAATATATATCAAAGGATACATACATATTTGTTAAAATATTAAAAAAACCTAATTAATATTTATAAAAGCAGTTTTTTAATTGGGAGATTAGGCTTGCACATATTAATATTAATAATTTAAAAAAATTAAACTGTTATGTTATACATCACATTAAATTATGAAGAATGTGGGATCAGATAATGAGTTTGGAAGGAGAGTGAAAGAGGAACCAAGGAAATAAAAAGAGGTAAAAATATATATTTGAGATGAAAAAAAGCAGTAAAAACTCAGAGAGTTTGGGATCCTGAGAATATATTATAACTATGTTTCAGGCGTTACTTGAAGATGGCTAGAGAAGGTGCATTTTTTATATAAGGAGGTAGCTCATTCCAAAGTCTGGCTGCTTGGACGGAAAAGAAATAGCTGAAAAATGATGTGCTATGTCGAGGAATGGAAAGTGTTCTCTCCTGAGGAGACCGTAAAAAAATACCATGGTCAGAAAGGTAAATAAAATTCTCAGCGAGATATTTTGGAGCGCAAGGATTGTGAAGAATATTATAAAGAAGTGTGAGATATTGAAAGTTTATGCTCTGATAAAAATGAAGCCACTTGAGTTCAGAGCGAAAGGCTGATACATGGTCTTACTTTTTGAGATTGAAAATGAAGCGGATGCATTGATTCTGCAAACGCTCCAGACGATCTATGAGTTCCGTATAGGTGCCAAGATAGCAAATATTAGCATAGCACAGAGAAGACAATAGAATAGATTTTACAAGCAACAAGTAAAATCATAAAATAAGAACACAATGAATTCAATAAATAATTATTGATAATTTTCTAATAGCTTTTCATCTATTGACACCGTCTTGTTTTATGTATTCTTACAATTTTTATGTATTTTGTAGAAAAATCAAATGCATTAATGTCTTAACGATTGTATTGTTTTTTTTTTATATTTGTGTATGTAATTTTCTTTATATTGATTTATTTTTGTTATATAAATAAAATATTAATCTCTTTTCAATATTTATTTTTGAAAATGGTTATAATAAATACTTTATACGGTTATTAATTAAATGTCTGTTTTATCCAATTAATTAAGTATAATTTTATGAAAAAATACCTAATGAGATAGATTTAATGTTTGAGTCATCTATTTATTTCTGAGGGAGTTTTTTGTTACACGATTCTCTTCCTTTTCAAAATATTATTATTCTCTGGATATTATGTATACTTATGTCTTATTTTTTTTTATTTTTTTTTTTTATTATTTATTTATTTATTAACGGATATTGTCCATGTATACAATTTATAAGGTTTAAATATTACAATAAAAGAATAGTTTAAAACATTTTTAAAAAAAGAAAGAAGCATTGACAAACATAAGGGACATCGAGACAAGATCTGGACTATTTATTTAGTGCTCGTTTAAATCGTTGTAAACTTAAACCAAAAAAGTCCAGATCTTGTCTTGAGTTAACAATACGACAAAGACGGGTCATTGGAGAATTTAGGCCATAGTTTGTTCTATGCTGATCGATGAACAGTACTTCATTGTTTCTCAATCTACGAGTCGGAATATTGAATTTTACTTGTCCCAGTAATGATGGAACATCGATTATACCATTTAGTATGCCGAACATATATATGGAGTCAATATTAGTTCTACGTTTTTGTAGACTAGAAATATTTAACATTGACTCTATTTCAGCATAAGAATAATTATCTCTCTCTAGTCCGAGCATCCACGCTATTTTTCGAAGCAAGCGATGTTGGACTGATTCAATGTGATTTATGCGATTGACATAGAATGGAGACCAGACCACGGAGGCATATTCTAGAAGAGGGCGAACAGTTGAGCAATAAAGAGTTTTGATTGTACGAACATGAGTAAAATCAGAGGATATTCTGTTAATGAAGCCAAGTAATTTCAGTGATTTATTTACTGTATTATCTATATGCTCGTTGTATGTCAGTTTATAGTCCAAAACAACTCCTTAAACTCTGATGCACTTGACTACATCAATTTTGGAGTTTTCTAATAGGAACTCGAAGGAAATTGGTTGTTTTGTTCTATGAAATGACATTATTTTGCATTTTTTAATATTTAGTTATAATTTATTTACTTTACACCATTGGTTAAAAGAGTTAATGTCTGATTGAAGAAGAAAGCAGTCTTGTAAAGTTTGAATTATTTTGAGAATTTTGTTGTCGTCCGCGAAGAGCCAAAAACGAGAGTAAGAGAATGATTTACCAACATCATTAATAAACAAATTGAAAAGCGGGGGTGCCAAATGAGCACCTTGAGGTAGACCCAATGTAACATAAATACTGGTTGATAAATAGTTATTTATCTGAACATTTTGTATCCTACCAGTTAGATACGATTTAATAAATGAGCGTAATGGATCTCTTATTCCCAAGGCATGTAATTTATACATGAGAATTTTATGATATACTTTGTCAAATGCCTTAGAAAAATCTGTATAAAGAACGTCAATCGTCAATTTATAAATATAAACCTAATTTTACCTTATTATTTAAATTATTTCTATAAATATGAAATTAGATATTTCATTTTTTAATGTACATACATATGAATAAATAAATAAAATTTAAAAAAATAAAAATAAATTTAAAAATTACACAACTCATATAAATATTTTCATTTCCAGACTTGCTAGATAAATCCGAGTTAATTTGGGACTTAAAGCATAAATCATTCAGTTAATTTAATTGATATTATTCTGTACAGACATACTTGTACAAAATACAACAATATAACAAGTAATTTCAAATAAAAATACATACGAGCAAAAATTAAAAAGTGTACCAATTTTTCAATCAATTACTAAATAATTTGCATTTTCAATACTTAAAATATTTTATTATTATAAACATAATTCTATTCTAATATTATACATAATAGGTTTATAGTGCAGACATTCTAAAGAAATACATTCTTACGATTAATTAATACGATTTTAGGTTCGGTAATAATCACAGTACACAAGAAAAGAAAATATTTTGACATGTCTATGTACCACCATCATCATCATTCTATGTCCGCTGCCTAGTTGGAGCATATGGGGTCCACAAAGAGCCTCAACGCATCTCTGTCGACCGCCAGCTCGTGTTCATCCTCCCAAGTCAGGTTCGCATCTTATAGTTCTGACACGAACTGCCGACGAACAGTCATCAGTGGACGTCCAGGACGTCGAGAACCTGATGCCTTGTAAAGTAGGCAAGCGTGGTTAAGGCTCTCAGGAGGCATCCGTAACACATGACCAAGCCAACCGTATCCCCTCCGCTTGATAACAATGATCACCGGAGTTTACTACGTCCGGTCTCCTAATACTTCATTCCTTACCAAGTCAAACCACCGCACACTCAAGATTCTTCTGAGATACCAATTCTCAAAACCCAAAATGTTGCTGTTTTGGGCCTTAGTGAGGTAACACAACTCACATCCATAGAAGAAAATAGATGTTATATAAGTGGCATTTTGTTTTCACTGAGTAAATATCAGACCTCCAGACTGCCTTCATACTTTTTTTAAATGGAAGTTGCTTAATTTTTTGCCTTGCTTATCATGTACAAGGCTTATTATAACTGCAAAGGGTATGTTCCTTCTAATTATTTTAACTATAGTGTGAGGATCTGGCGGGATAATCGGCTGTAGCCTTGTTAAGGAACCTCTCTGCATTTGTTTTAAGAAGAGGAAACCACAAAAACCCCATTCGGGAGAAGCCGGACTATTGACGGACATCAACCGACCTTTCGTCTCACTTTGAGAGTGGCATTTTGTGTCCTATTTTTATTTATTAGCCTTCATAATGTTGAATGTGGCGCCTGCTATTCCTAGTCGCACTCCCAGCTCTTGTTGAAAACTACCATTTTCCGCAACATTTACTCCCAGGTATTTGAAACTCTCGACCCTTTCGATGACATGGTTTGACAGAGTCAGAGGATTTTGGGCATCAAGGCATGAAGTGTTGATCTATATAGGATTTATATTATTTACTTAAAAAATAACACAAATCATTTGGTTTGTATATTTCGTTATAATTAATATTATTTTTTTATATGTTATATTTTAAAACTATTGTTTTGTGGTATAAAAACATTATCTAGAATATTTTCTTACATTTATATAATATTTTATTTTTTTTGTTAAGTACGTTTTTTATTTAAAAAAATTTTTTTAACAAACAAAAACAAATACCTACAACAATGAAAAAATGTTATTTAATAATTTATAATTTGAAATAAAAATACTGAAATATTGCATAACTTATCTATTTGTTTAGCACGTTACTTAATTAGATGTACATAATTTCTTTACAAATAATTTCCTGTATGGAAAGAGAATGTATTACTGTCGATAAATCACCAAAACGGTAGGCGTTGTCAAATAATATGTAATTCTTAATTCTACAATTAAGAAAAACGAATTTGTAAAATTTCACGTAATAATAATTATACATTTAGTTCACAATTGCGTAAGATGTGGCTTAATTCTGTCTACAAAGATAAAATAACAGTTTTTAGGATCCCATAATCATTAAAAATTATAACAATTGACCGATGCTAATGGCGAAATCGTGCGTAAACAAATTCCTAAGTCAACCTTAACAGCTGCAGAAATAAAGTAAATTTATAAAAAAATGATGGACTTGTAATAAAAACAAAAATAATAGGACTTTATTTTTTAACACTTATATTTTTTTTATTACTGACTGATTTCTAGCTTCTACGTCCCTCCTTTATCGCGGCATAAAATTTAAAGGTAAATATAATCCTAAATATTTTTTAATATTTGTTACCGACTTTTCTATGCCTACCGGTCTCGAGATGTATCCGTCTCTTCGTCAGGACACCAACTAAACTTACATGCAAAATCCACTATACACCTTCACCATAGATGATACAAAATAAAATTAAAACCAACAATCTGATTTGAAACCGCATGATCTTAGTAGGCAACCCTTACGGGCACTGATTAGTTTATGAAATTTTTTGATGCTGTGGGAGAAAAAGATGAAATAAAAAAGTGGGGAAGGACGAGAGTGGCGTGAGTTGAATAAGTATATGGCAGTGGCGAATGGTGATTTTATTTACAGGTAAGCTATACAATATTTTGTATTATATTTAATATATTTGTACCTACATAGAAGGCACATAATATAATGTAAGTAATATATATATATACTATAAATTTATATTTTTCTGTGGTTTTGTGCGATAAAACTCATCCACGAAATCAACTTCGTGATATATTATGGTATATAGAAATATAATCCATTACTTTAATACATAACTCATTAAAAAATAGCACTACGAATTCAATCGAAATTATGTATTCAATTGAAATGTCAACTGGCCGAAATGTTCTAGAAATTAATAATGCTAAAAACGGCAGCGTCGAGCTCCATATGTCCTGCAATATGACGCATGAATGTAATTGTGGTCTTATGTCAAAATTACCATCTTAAAGAAAAATAGCACTTAAGAATAAATTTTTGAAATGCTGTTTTCCAAATCAAGAATCTTTAAATAATTTGTGTAATCTGCAAGTTTAATCTAGGAGAAAAAATGCGCACTTGGGTTAAGACATTCAAAATAGAGTATACTTATTTGTATGAAAAAATAAGCTGGAATAATCGGCGAGTTTCTTGACTCACCTCAGGCGCTGGGCGCGCTCTATTTATAATAATATTTATATTAGGATAAAAATACAAACGGTGGAAATGATTGTAAATAAATAGTCATTATATATTTGTTTTTCTGTAAATAAAGTTACAGTAAAACATTATTTTGGTTGGTCAAATATAATGGTAAGCTGCGCATAATCGCTTTTATACACTGTTTGCCTCTAGTATATGGTGACCATTACAATGCAATGCAACAGCTATAGTAAAGGTGTGTAGCGAGTTTTGCATGTTAGCTTAATTAGTTTCCTGGCAAAAAGACGGGCACGTCTAGAAACCGGTAAATATGCAAAAGTCGGTAAGTGTTATTTAATCCTATTTTAACATTGGCTACGTTTTTATCAGCGCAAAAACTTTCAATATCTGTTACTTCTTTATAATATTCTTCTTACCCCTTGGTTAAAATACCTTGTTGGAACTTTCATTTATCTTACTGATCATGATCTTTCACTTCGTTCTAAGGAGATTACACTTTCCATAGCCATTTTCAACATAGCACATCATTTTTAAGCTATTCATTTTCTCTTCAAAGTGCTAGACTTTGCATGGAGCTACCTCTTCATATAAAAATGCACCTTTTTTAGTCAAGAAACGTCTGAAACATTACTTTATATCCTTAGAACCCTGACTTTCCTTTTTTTTATTTTTTAAATTGTCTTATTCTTAACGGTGGGGGTCAGTTCTATGCAAGCTCTTGACGTCACTGCAACCAGTGAAGATCGATTGTGACGGGAGATGATTATTTTTTATCATATCATTATTCCTTTTCATTCTTTGGTTCCATTATCTCTCTCTATCTTAACTCATTACCAAATTCCACATTTCCTATCCTATAATATGTATAACATAATGTACCTTTTTGATTAATTTATGTAAGTCTTATATCCCCATTGAAAAACAGCAGTTATTTAAATTTTGATATTATTATTATTATTGTTGATAATAATTTATAAAGCGCTGTTTTTGTAAAAATCACCTCAAGGGCGCTGTACAATAAATAAATATCCCAACTCTTAAAATATTGTATCCCAACTCAAAACAGGACTCTTGGGTTCATATAGTTGAGGATACGATATTTTTTTTTAATATGTACATTTTTATGAATAAATAAAAAAATGAAAAATAATAATGTATACAACTTTTGGTCGGCTGAAAGATATTGTTTTTGGCAATTAGTCTGCCAAAGTAATTTCTCTTTATAATTGAAGATTTATTTAAATAAATAAACAGTGCAGAGTCCACTTAAATCTCATCTCTTTCTCTCTCTCTCTCTCTTCCATGGCGCTACAGCCCGTATCGTGCTTTGGCCTCCTGCAGCTTTCGCCTCCAACTCTGTCCGTCCTTTAACCCCGTCTAAATTAATTTAGTTTAACCGATTAACATCTGAACAAAGATTTAATAGAGTTTGTGAAATTTTAGTTTTTTTTATATTGGCATTTATAGTATGAAAATAATTACGAATTTTTCCTGTGTTTTTTTAAAAAGCTCCATATATTCAATAAAAAAAAAGTTAAGCAAATTTGTACCGTCAGGGAATTGCACTAAAAAATTGTTATCTTTTAATACAGCATAAAACAAAAAGAAATATCAACCAATATTATTGTCAAATAACAAAAATATTTTCAAAAGACTTACTTGCTATCATAATTATATTTACATAATTTGTAAAAGAGTTAAATTTTACTCCTGACAGCTCTACGCAAAACTGATCCCCAGGAGTCATATTTTTAAATTATTAACTGGTATCCTTATTAAGAAATTCAATGTATTTATACAAAACAAAGGTAAAGATTGAGAATTCAAAATTTAAATTAAATTAAATATTTTTTGTTTTAAGGATCAACAACAAAATGTTTCAGGTTTACTAATGAGCTAATATAATGATATTTCTAATGAGTTTACGTATTTAATATATATTATTTGAATTGTCCCATCCTTCATGAGTTTGATTTCAGTCAATTATGATTTCTGATAAACAACGGGTACAAAGTCATTAGTAAAATTATTACAATGGGTTTAGTTATGGGGAATGCACGTGTGTTAGCTGTTCATTAAGTTATTTTACGTCACCTCTGTTTTGTATACATACATACATTTAATTTATTAATAAAGATACCAGTCTCAAAAATGTCGTGAAAGCGATGAAACCGGTCACTAGAGTTTCCAAATTTGTGGATTAAAGTATCACTCGTCTTTTATTTATATAATAAATTAAATTTGTTCTATAAATTGCATTTTTAACAGTTGGAGTTGAAAACACTCTATGAATCAAGTTTTATTTCACACATATAACAGTTTTGCCTGGAAATGGAAAAAATATTTCTAACGTTACTGTTAATTCACATTTAAAGTATGAAAGCAGCCAATCGACTTTTGTTTACACAACATGGACCGTGTCAACTCCTGAAAATATTACTAAAATTACTAATGATAACAATGTTGCCCTTCTAAGCTAAAGGGTAGTATCAAGAAAAAAAATAGTGTTTTTTAATGACATCTGATAAATTATTATAATTATTCTTAAGGACTAAATTTAATATGTACACGTGAAATGAAAGAATAAAACTGTTTTGATTTATAAACATACGTATATACATTTAAATACATATATAAATATAAATATACGGCAAAAAAATACCGAATACGTAAAACCTCAATTTCCGCAAAATGTTGATAATTTCTTGATTGGAAAGGGCATTTAGTACCAAAATCAGAGCACAGTTATTAACAGAAAACATATATTATTATGGCTTATTCAAATATTTGGGGTTAAAACTGCTCTCTAAAAAAAATATTATGAACCAAAAACCAAGCCCGTTATTTACAAAACTCACCTCAGACTGGTTCATTGCATATGGCGCCGAATGCTGGGTGATGATGATCAAAAACGATGAAAATATGTCATTAATATTTGAATGAAAAATATTCAGGAAGATTTTTAATGATGTTTACCAAAACCGTGTGTGGAATAGGTAGAAGCAGGGGCAGACTAAAATAAAGATTGCTGGATAATGTGGAAAATGGCATGGGAGCAATTGACCTTACGAACTAGAGACGGACCGCAGGATGCAGGGGGGAATAAAAACTTATTCTGGAAGAGGCCTGGATGATGACAATTATTTATTCTAAATATTTTTCAGCCATATCTTACAATAATTACCAAATTTTCAAATCTTTATATATAGTATGTACAAACTAAATTGCAAAGGTTTTAAAACGCTTTTTTTTCAGAAAACGTAAGACTGCCCTGAAAATGAATAAAAAACTTCTAAAATGCCAAACGTTTTCTTTGACAATGACCATTAGTATGATTGATTTAATAAATCAATTTATAAAATGATTTGTTGCACTTTTTCTAATTTAAAAAGTATTATTCTGATATATTTATTTGATCTGTTGTTACGATAAATTTTGATGAAATTAAAGTTAATGGTGATACTATTTTTTCAATTTCAGAATTCATGTTCGTCATTTTAGTCTGAAAGATAGAGACACAAAGGAAAAACTTGCACGGCAATTTAAAACTCAACAAATAGACAAAGACAATTTCTCGTTTCTCAGACACCAAAGAGTAAAATTGGACATCGAACAAGATTTTTTAATCAACGCTTTGTGATTGAGTGAATTGTGCAACAATGGCGAAAAGTGCATAAAATAATAATTGTACGTGCCCAAATATATTTAATTGTTTAGAAAGTAAATAGTCAGTCTATTTATTTGTAATAATTTATTGCATATTATTATACAAATATGTCAGAATTCAGAAATTTCTGAATTTCTATGTTAATTTTGTCAATATACAGTAATTAATTATTGTTTTCATAAACAAAATAAACCTTAATGTCATGTACATTATAAAGTAAACAAAAATAATAATGTGTGCTTGAGACTGAACTACAGAAATTGATTATATCGTTAATATTATGATAATACTAACAATTGAAACGCAATTTTTTAAAAGAGTTATTCGTTTATTGACCAAAACCATTACTTTTTGTATGAGTAAAACCGAAAGGAAGGCCCACAGTCTTTAAAATAATTTTGGGTATGTGGAGGAAGTTCTTAAAACAAAGGTGACTAAAGCTTGTTCTCGAGCGGAGACCGAGGAATACAAGGCTCCAGGGACGCCCACCAATGAAATGGTAGGATTATATTTCACGCAGAAAAAGCAGAAGAGACAAGGGGAGGCATGTGCCCCGCAGTGAACCATCAAGTTCTTATTATTATGATAATTATATTATTTTACATAAAGCCTAATAATTTGTGATAACCAAGACGTTTATCAGTTACGTACTAAGAAGGTAAATACCGAAACGATTGGATAATGGAATCATTTTCATAATGCTAGCACCTGTTTACGCGTGCTGATTTATAGCATTATGTATTGCAGATTGTGCATAATAATTGTACGGTACTAATCTTATAATTGATTCTCATAAATAACTTAGTTACAAATTCGCTCGCACCCAAGCAAATGAAGAATGCAGTTTTTCGTGTTAAATCACGAAAAATTTATAATTATAATTATAATCCAGAGTGTTTTTGACTCGATGGCTCTATTTAGGTAACAATCGTGAAAAAATCTATGAAATGGTGACGAGTCCACTTCGTTTCACCTAGCAAAGGAAGCATGCCTTCATGGAAGCATCGTTTACTACTTTAGTCTCCTACTGACGATTGCAATCAACCATAATTAATAAATTCAGATCTGAGTGGACAATGTTCTGGCAGGATTCTTCAACTGGGTTGTTTTATAGAAGTATCAAACGCTTCCCGGTTTAGAATTGAAAAGCAATCAAAATTTTATATCAAGATTGAGAATTGGGCATTGTCATGTTGCCTCACACTTATCGAGAATACGTGTCTTTACTTCAGCAATGTGCCTTTGTGAAAATGAAGATTAGACATTAGATCGACTGTTTTTAGAATGTCCCCTCAACGACAGAAGCGAATTCCTTCTTTAAAAAATATTTGTGAAGAATACAATATGTTTCCTCTTAACGTTAAATTTTTAATCGCCTAGGATGATTTAAATACTTATTTACTTCTGACTCAATTCTTAAGGATAAATAATAAAAATTTGTTCAATCTTATTCAAAGGAGATCACCCAGATTAGGCAAATTTTTATTTTGCCGGCAACAAATATAAACGCATTATTAAAATATAACTCATTATTATAAACATTTTTTATTACTTAACCAAAGTCAATTCTCTGATATTATATTTAGGATTGAATATTAAGCCTCAAAGTATCACTCGGCATAGATGTCAAGCAGTTTTTTTTTGTTTAAAGTATTATATAAAGTGGTGTAATAGTAGTTAATTGCGTTTAGGTCTCGCTCGTGTATAAAAAAGCTCTGGGGGAAAATAAAAATAATCATTGTATTGAATATTTCAATGTTATCCTCTACAATTCTCCTGATCTAACTAATATATCTACTAACCCTTCATCAGGAATGTTTATGACAGGCAGGTGCCTCCCATACCCCGTGTACCATACCATACACATCACATGGTAGCAGCAGCCGATAGTTCTTTTGCTATTATGGCAGGAGCAATAATAGTGCGCGATAGCTTGTCTGCCTGTGAAAGCTTTACACATTACATGTTCGTAAATGGACATGCCGGTACTGGATTTTAGTTCGAAGTATATAGAGATCCCCTTCAGAATATATGTTTTGAATTTGAATGTTATCTCACAGAACTTAGACTTAGAACTTTAGGGACATACTTATTAGATTAGGTTTATATTAAGAAATAACTTTACCCGGTTTAACTATTTATAACCGATTTATAAAAAATATTTATTACCTAGAATAACAATTCACAGGTTATGCCATGCTTAATTTTTTTAAACAGTCAACACGAATATGTGCGCGTGCGCAGTAACTTTTATAACAACACAAACAAACGTCAAAGTCAAATCGAGACTACTGTCAGTGTAAGAAGGAACATGGAAAAAACCGTTAGAAAAATAAATCAAATTTAGGAAAAAGAGGAGAAGTTAAAAACGAATTCTATGGTTTATTTGTGTTTCTTATTTTATCACAATTAATGAAAACACATACAAACATATAACATTTCAGATATTATTAAAATAAATTATTAAAAATCGCATTAAGAAGGTCGCAGGACTTCGAAATTGTTTAAAAATATTAAAAAATCTGATAAACTATACATTTTTATTACCGAAAAATACGACTTTTGACAGATCGCGTGCTTATTCCAGCGTCATACCACATAATGTGCAGGTTTAAGTTTCTATGGTCGTTATCCCAGATGTGATTTTTCTCAAGCCTGGTTGTTCTGTAATGTAATTTACCACTTTAATTGGGCCTCCTGGCCTGTTGTGGTGCAAAAAAAATGAAATGAAAATGAAAAATTTAAACCGAGTTTAACTCTATGCGAGGTTTACAAATAATATTTTTTGCTATATCATCATTATTCTACCGCTATTTCCAAGCTTAACTTTATACCCGATTATAAGTAAGGCCCCATGTCTCATAATAAAAAGGGTTTATTTTGTTTTACTCTATTATAATATTTAATTTAATTTAGATGGCCGGCACTTTCAAAATTAGCCCAAAAATGTATGGAGGCTGGTGATTTCTTTTGATTTGCCAAATCTAAATAAGACTAATTGAACGTCCCCATTTCCTTTGAGCCCATAATGTCATGTGATGTTTACGTTTAATTAAGGCGGTAATAATATTTTATTTTCACATAACTTTTTTATATTAATTTTAAACATCTTACATTATATGTTTTTTTTCGGAATAACCTTTTTTTTTGTCGTTTCATTAAAGCGTATATTTTTTACTTTTTATTCTTGTTTTAGATGGCTAAAATCACTGGCAAACGAGTGGAGGCGTATAAAAAAAAAGTCCACCTCGAAGGACTGTGACTATTATTTGAAGGTCCCAGTTTCGGTACCTGAGTATTGCCAAATTGTAAATTGTTACAGATACCCCCTAGTCTGTGCTGGACCTCTTTGTGCTTTTTGAAATACATCATGCGAACAATGAGCGAAGAATAATCTGTGTTCTTTATAGTTTGCTCCCATGTATGCAAAACGAAGCATCGTTTTATTGTGTTGGTGATAAAATTAAATTGTTAATAATTTTATAAATGCTTTAAATATATTACAACAAAGATGAAGAACATTAAATAGCAAGAAATATGTAAGTTCCTATGTATTATCAAGGTTTTGGGTGTTTTTCTTAAAAATGCATTGCCCTCTAATTGGGCGGTTTAAGTGGCCACTTTACAAATTGTGTAAAATTCATCATTCTGCATGTGTTGAAAATTTTACATTTCCTCAACTCTTCCATCTGTTGACTAACTTACTGAGTAAAATAGCTAAAACCTTTATCATGTGCTATCATATAACCATTCTTCATATTTTTTTGTTTTTTTTATTTTGTTTCTAAATAAAAGACTGTGATCTCTGTTTTAGAAGCTTTTTTTATTTTTTTCTGTAGTAAATATGTAAATTACACACATTAACATCATTGTCATTTATTGCTTGTAAAAGTATCATGTTATTTCATAGTGAGTTTTTTTTTTGCTAAAGAAATATTTGCGTTCTTATGATTTACCCAAATATTTTATTTTAAAGAGGAATTATCAACGAGTTGTAAATAACTCACTATTACAAATGGGAATCAAGTTGGAGTAGAGTGGGCTTCGAACCATAGACCTTTGATCCGTGCGACTGAGATACTAGCCACAGGACCACAACCCGACTCGTGTCTAGACGTTAAAAGCATCATTATGACAATCGCAGTTTACATGAAAAAATCTTTACCGTCCACTCGCAGACAACGGATTTAATTTACCAACACCAGTAAGCGCTGGTCAATGAATGACTAATACAGTGAAAAGTGTAGTGATAGTCTAACTACATAAATTGGACAAAGAAATTTCTTATCGCTCTAGGTGGGGGAGATTGTTTCCACTGGGGGTAGTAGACTTACGATTCATATAAATACTCAAGACACGGTCAAAATACTATCTTGTTCCGTCGTTCAATCAGCGAAGGTGTTTAGTGCCTTCAGTATTTTAAGCACAAGTGAACATTTTGGAAGGTTTAAATATTTATTTTTAATAGTGATTTCAATAGCATATTCGTAAAAAGTGATACAACTCATAGGCTACCATATCCTTTATAAAGGGGGTTCTCTATATTAGTTGAAATATCCATACAAACTCATTTTCTCTTCGTTTTCAAAATAATATACCACATGCAGTAAAGAACTAATAAAAAGACATAATATTTTTTGAGACACCGACATATTTGTTTTTCAATATTATAAAAAAACTACAATGAACTTCCTACAAGAAATTTGTAGAAATCATTTGAACGAATCATAAAATACTTATAAAATTTACATAGACAGCTTTTTAAAAATGAAAATGAAACACATTTAATCCATAAAATTACTAACGCATTTCCATCGGTTTTCATTTGAATCCCTCCTTCTTAAAAATAATTTTTAGCTGACTTATAACTACAACAATTTCTGTTTAATTTACAAAGCAGCATTTTTGTGAACATTATTTAAAATGCGCTGTACGTTTGTGATTTTAATTAATCAAAGAAAATAATTTTTAATGGTGGCAATAAATCAAAAATCCTAAAACAGGATAAACCATTTACGCATTTTTTTAATGCTCTCTTTCGATTTTTGTGTTATTAGGTTTTTTTATCTGAAATAAGACGGGTTGAATTGAAATCTGTAAATTAAAATAAAGTTAGATTAAACTTTTCGCCTCGTGGTGTAATAGTCAGCGCGTTTGCCTACCATGCAAGGGGTCTCAGGTTCCATTACCGATATGGTTGAAGTGAAATATTTTTTTAAAACGGTCTTTTTACACTAGAATACTTCATAGTCCCTGGACTGGTACTTGAAACCTGAGACTGATCATCTTACCTTCATAGCGCAAAAATGATCAATATACGCTGCAAATGATGTACCTTTGGGTACGAAAAGGGGTTGATAAATGTTATAAATGCAACTTAAAATATGGGTAATAATCCAACATTTTTTTGTATTTTTAACAGAAAAAAACCTTGCTCTAAAAATAATCATATTATCTAAAATAAACATGTAATTATATACTTTTTTTTTGTATTTATATTAAATATTTTTTAATTATTCTAGCTTGACAGTCATCATGAAGTTATTCATTGTAATATTCGTATGTTTAAGTAAGTAAAATTTACGTTATTATTAGTAATTAAAAATTGTTTTGAATGAATCGTTTTAAGGTCGTATTTAATTAAATTATTCACATTTTTATCCTACCGATGTATCATTTCCATTTTACGCATACGCAAGAATGATTAATCGATTTTTGAATATCTGTATCAAATTATACAATTTGATTCAATTTAATAAGCCACTTTCATTTTGGTAGTGTTTAATGATAAAGCATCGCCTATCGCAATTACTATAGACTTTCTGTTATTAATATGTCGGTTTAAGATTGACTAGCTTTCAATGATTCGTAAAATAATTTTAAATTACTGTTACATTTAATCACATAACAAGTTGAGTGTTAAAAAAAAATGTGACCTCTCGATTTCGATAGAATTGACATAATTTTCGTTCTAAAAAATACATTAGTAATAAAAAGTGCGTTTAGTTTTTTTTTTTAATTTATTTAACTTTTTGTAAGTAATGTTAATTGTACATTAGCGGAATTATTGCCAAACGGCTATTTCTTCCAACCAACCAATAAAATAAAAGTTTTACTTTTATAATTCAATTTGCAAAACATATTTAATGGAAAATAAAAGAAAAATCTCAAGACAGAAATAATCGTACTTGTTAATATAGTACGTAAAAGAGCTTTTGGGGAAAGATATAACTTTTACAAGTTTCTACTATTTGTTGAAAGCAGAAGAATATATTTACCCCAAATGTATTATCAAATTGGAGAATTGTAGTGTACTAACGGACCTGACAGACGTTTTCCTGCCATAACGTTGGCTTACCTGCTATAAGCTGGTTAACCAATCCTATTTTTGATATTCGAATTTTTTATAAACTATATTTTTGATATATTCGGCATTAAGTTCGACATTTCAATCTTTTCGTTTCGTCATTAGGTGATTTGCTGTTGCCCAAAGCAAAATAAAAAAAAAAGTGGAATATCACCAGTCGTATACATATTTTTTCTTTACGTGTGATGAATTATTAATATTCAAAAATTGAATTTAAGTAGGTACCTAGGTACTTGTTTATGGTTGAATTCCAAAACATAAAATAAATCTTTTTTAGATATGGAATTCTTTTTGCAAATGTCAAACTCCGCTCTTCTCGCCAACAGGGGTGCAATTATGTAGGAATACGATTTTCAAAATGTTTTAAATGCCAGTTAATTTTTTTTAGTATTACCAAAAATCCAGTAAAAATTATAAAAATGGGGAGAAATTATAACGAATTTAAGGAAACAATCTGATTGAGATCCAGAAAAAACTAATGCTGTTTGTAAACATTCAAAACCAAACCTTTTTTTTATACACAAAAAAACAACATCCTTCCATTTTTTTGTCCATGCATTCTCCTCGAACGTAACCCTGGTATATCGATGAATAAAACATTTATACTCCTAACTTCTTTTTTTACATATTAGATTAAAGATTTTAATATTTACGAACACGCGTTGCGCAAAGATCTACATTTCTCTGAAAACCCCACTTAAATCGGTTAAGTCGTTTAGGAGGAGTTCAGTGACATCACACGTGAAGAAGAATTGTGTATATAAAGATGGCATAAAAAAATCCGTGAGCTGTCGATATAAGTTAATCCCGTACTATAGTTCCTCAGTAAGGAAAGCGTGGTGTATACAAATAGCCTAATCATTGTATTTGGACTACGTAGATGTTATTATAAATAAGAAGGCTCTCTTAAAACAATTCATTCCAATTTATTTAAGATTCTTTAGATTTAATTTAGTTACAATGCTAATATGGCAAAAAGTAAGACGTATTTTGTTTTTGGGTGATTCTTTTTTTTCCATTTTTAAAAAATACATAATAATGATATAAACTTCTAATTTACTAGTTTACGCAATTCAGTAGTCAGATGGCAGAAGGGACCATCTGTAATTTTTAAAATTGTTCAGGAGAGCTGAAATATGTCTCAATTTCAAGACTATTTACAAACCAAAATATTTCAATAATAAATTACCATTTTAAATGACGCAGATTTAAAAAAAATAAATCTGCGTGTATTTACTGAAATATTAATTAAAACGTTAGAAAACTGAAACATAGACAAAAATACAGATGGTCCCTTCTGCTATCTGACTACCGAATTATTCTATCATAATTTAGTGTCCTCTATCGTCCAGAATATTTTTTATCTTAAAAAAGATCATTAAAAAAAAAGCTGGCTTCATTTATCGTAAAACAGAAAAAAGACCTATTTATCATTACTTATTTTAACATAATAAGTTAAATTCATTGTACGAGTAAGAAGGTATTTTGGTCACATTTTTTTGCACTCAATCAAACTTAACCTCAGCATTTTTCTTGTTTTTAATACTATTCCGTATGCTCCTCGAAGATGTGGTGGCGTTCGCCAAACCTCCTCCCAAGAGATCCAGCGGGAGCTCTTCCAAGGCAGCGCAGACCAAGGACAACGACTACGAATACGAGTTCGGATCCCCCGTGGCCCAGGCTTCCATCAACCACTTCGACTCCTTCATTCACTCAGCGGGAGGAAACGTCGGAAGCGGAAAGAAAGGCTACAGCGCTGGAAGTGGGCTGAGGTCCATCGCTCAGGGCTCTGCAGACCAAGCCAATACCGCTGTAGCCAATCAGCATGCTGCTGCTAAACAAGCCGCCTATGTGGCAAAGAACACCTTGGCTCAATCGGCCGCTCAGGCTTCTGCCACTGCTCAAGCCGCCCTGGCTGGAAAGCAGGTTATTCTCGGCGGGTTGGAACAGCAAGTAAGAGACGCCAAGGTTGGTCTAGATGGTGAAACCATGCAACTCCAGTCAGCCCAGAGAGCAGCCAACGCTGCGGCGGCGTCAGCTCAACAAGCTGCTCACCAGGTAACGCATTTTTAAACTTTACGCGTTTTCACCTTAAATTTGTTACCATCGTTTCCTCACTTATTATCGATTTTTGTTCTTCACGTTTTCCAACTTAAGATAACATTTCATAAATTCTTCCCACCCCAACTTAAAATTTGACTAAAAGTAATTAAAATAACAATTTTATCGACTATAACCAAAAAACACATTTTTATTTTATGATCGTGTGTCATGATTTATCAAATCTCATCATACACTTCAATTTAAAATGGTGAATTTAAGTTCACATTTTGAACATTATTTTATTTCACACAAAAAATCTACTACAATAAAAGTCAAGAGCCTTTGCGTTTGAATTTTTGAGCTGTTGCTAAAAAGCTCTTTTTATCCTGCGTGTATTTTCTGTGCCGTGCGTCCAATTATTGTCGACGTTTTTGGTACGCATTGCATGTCCAATTCATTTATCATATTACTGCGCTTTATCAATTACGCAGTGAGAAATTTTAAAGATAAGGAAGAAAGATCATGTAATGCGTTTACTTCTAAAAAATCTTGCGGCTTGTTCCGCTTTCGATTGCTACAGAAATTTTGTCTGCATGAATAGTTCCATAGCAACTAAACCATGACTCCTTTAAATCTTCATCAATTATTCAATTTATTCGTTCCGTTTTATTTAACCGCTGCGCTGTAAGTCACATAATATATTTGTTCTCAACCTAATTTGTTAATGACATAATAACGGTTGAATCAAATTATTTTGAAAAAAGTGGATTGTAATATTCCAGCGCTATTTATCTTTTTCAATAAATAAAACGCTTTTGTTACCATTTTTGTTTTGATTCATCACTTACATTGTTTTCTTTCATATTCTATTTCAAATCGCAAATTTTACAGATTTCAATAAACCAAGCTCAATAAACATTTCCATATATGCTGAATCTGCATTATTTTTACTACTCTAAAAAAAACTACTCATAGCCATTTCGTTCTTGCAGCCGCTTTTTATCATCTGTATCTATTTTATGATATTATTTATTGTTTTGTTTTTTGTTTCACCATCTCTCCCTGCTATTTTGAGTATTTTGGGTTCATTTTTTTATTGGCATATCCCATTTTCGCTAGTTGTTTTCATTTGACTATTTCTTAGTCATATAGTTTAATTTTTCATCACCCTGTATATTTTGCTATTTTTTTAGTTCTTACTTTGGTTCTCATTAGCGCTAGGGTATTCAGCTCATTTTTCTCTTCCGCAGGTGAACGTGATCCAAGCTGCCTTGAACGCCGCTCAAGCGACCCAGGAGAATGCTCAGAATGCAGCTAGTGAAGCCGCAGGAGAACTCGCCGCGCAACAAGCCATGGTTGGAGCTGCCAAGCAGAGATTAGCTACCCTGACAGAACAGCTTCATGGAGCAAGAATCGACTTCGAAGCTACTCAGGCTGCTGCCCTCAACGCTCAGGTAAAACAAACTAAACATTTAAGTAAAATACCTTTTTTATATCTTCATATGAAATCAAACTCATAATTATATTGTGCCTGGTAGCCAAATCCGCTAAATACACACACAAACCATATGACTAAAAAAATGAAAGAAAAGAAACAAATCCAATTTTCTGTAGTACGACGCATGTCGGCGTTTTTTCTAACTAGTTTTCATCAAAAATGTTCTTAGAAAATCGTACACAACAATCCTACCACTTTACATAGACATTTGATAAAGATCTCACATTGAAACGCATAAAATTATTTTTAATCGGCTATGTTACATAATGATTATGATATAATCAACGATAACAATCAATTTCACCAATCAAATTGATGTTGTATTTTAAAATTTGCACATTAATCGATTAATTTCTAATAATACTTCGGTAATCCATTTGTTCGCCAAGCCGTGACGAATCGGAAACTATAATGGTGACAAAAACGATTTTTACTCTCAATTTGATAAACAAAAGCTTCGAAAATATGAACTCATTGTAGCGAGTATCATTTACCAATTAGCCATAAAAATAGCTGTTAAAAGCAAGCAATTATATTTAACACACATTTTGTCTTCGTACATTTTTAACAAAGTTAATTATTTTGGCCAAGGCAACTTTAACAGTTCCAATATTTTTTCAGTAAATATCGGAATTTAATTAAAATGTAATGCATTCTCGTACATATACTGTGCACTTGCTTTGTCTATTTTTATTCTAAATAAACAAGTGATATGAAGTACTCGTAAAACGTACACGTTTTCAATTGCTTGTTCAAAACTCGTTGTAAAGTCCTAAGACAATTGAAAACATATTATGCTGCGATCTAGTATAATATTTTTAATGGTCTAATAACTATTAAAAAAACGTTTTCTTCAGACGAAAAAGTTTTATTGTTTCAGCGCACTCACAAAACATAATGACAAATTTATAAAAACATTTATCCGTTGTATGTACGATTGTAAATACCTCTTTAAAAAATTCTGTTAAATCCAGTGCATAATTAATCCACACTTGTCTTTATTAAAGTGTTTTTAATACCGTGTATTTTTTCGTAGACTTTTGATATTTTTTCACAAAAATATTAATATGGCTCTAATATATCCAATCTAGCATTCAAAATTTACACATTTAACCTACATTTTTTGTCTGTAAAAATGCAAGCAGAATTAGTGTACACCAGATGTTAGTCAATAAAATTAAGGTATTTTATGTGTGACAATTTTGTTATTTGTTTCGTAGCTCTCTGCTCAACAAGCCCAATCTAACGCTGCTGAAGCCGCCGCTAAGGCTGCCGCTGCCGCCGCCGCTGTCGATGCTGCGCAGGCGGCTAAGGGCGCCGGCCACGGCCACAGCGGAGGCGGAGGTGGCGGCGGACACGGAGGCCACGGGGGCCACGGGGGCCACGGCGGACACTCCGGACACTCCGGCCACCACGCCCCCCCGCAGTACGACGACTACAGCGCCCTGGCCGGCGATGACGCCAGAGACTATGGATACAAACTTCAGACAAGCTTCCACTATTGATCACCTTGGAAGGAACTAGGTCTTAGTAACACGAGCAAGATATCCATTAGAGGTTTCCTATTCATTTAGTGGACTGCGGTTTCCACACCGAATCAATCGAAACTTGCAACAGATTGCATAAATCCCTCAAAAAACAACTTAAATATGTCGCAGATATAATTTACACTCGCGTAAAAACCTGCCTCGGATTATTGCAAAACTCTGTGAAACAATATTTTTTCTAGGCTAACTTTCGTACTTGCCGATCTTAAGCCTGGTAGCAATTTAACGCCAGCTCAATCAATTGGTTATATAGAAATTAGATCTGTTTTTCAGGAATAATTTTTATTTGCAACAGTTATTCTCGATTGCACGGTGCAATAACTACGTTTTAGTTCCGCATGCCCAAACTAAACGAATCAGGAAACTTGAACGGATGTCGAAACATTGCTCTTATTAAAATATGTTTATTGTTTAAGTATTGTTTTAGATTTTTTGTTACCAATCGCCCTGTTATTAGCCATTTAAAGAGTTGTATAAGTTGTTATAAAAAGGAAATATTTATTTACCTGATTTACTGAATTTCGGAACCAAATTATCTAAAATGCAACTTCTTGTATTTTTTGTTATTGCTTTATATTATATCACTAAGGTTTTTGTTATTTTTATGGCTCCGCTAAGTTGAATTATTTTTTTGTAAAATATAAAAATATGCCATAATATTGTTATATAATGTATATTCTTAGAGCTTCATTAACTTCAGCACATCTCATTGTTATTTTCGTGTTATCATAACAAATTGTTGTTTTTGTAATTAATCTGTCTTTTTGTTGATTATTTTTGTGCTAAGTTTGTGAAACCTTTGTGAAATTTACTGTTTTTTTTATTAAAATATTTTTTTCAAAATACGTTTTATATTTTATCATCATCATCATCATCATCATCATCATTCCCTTTCCACACCCAATGGTGCATAGGGCACTGCATTGGTACACCAATCGCAGCGTATGTTGATCATTTTTGTTACATAAAGGTAAGATGGTCAGTCTTACGCTTAAGGTACCAGTCTAGGGACTATGAAATATTCTAGTGAAAAACACCTTTTTAAATAATATTTCATATCAACCATGTCGGGAATTGAAACTGAGACCCGTTGCATGGTAGGCAAATTCGCTGACCATTACACCACGAGGCGACAATTTTATATTTTTTATACCAAATGTTAACCAAATATCATAATTAATTTATATTTTATACAAAATGTTTACTAAATATTAAAACATATTACTTTGTTTATTTTTGTATATTAATGATAAGTATTTTACTACATTTTATTTTCAATACATTTATACAACTATTCTAATCACTTTTAATATTTAATTTATTGAAGAATTTATCCAGCAAACGTGCCAATACACATTTTGTGTTTTTAATCTTAAACCAATGTAAAGTATTAAAACTCAGAATAAAAAAATACAATAAAACTAAAAATAAAAATATTTATGAGATATTGATTAACAAAATAAAACAAATAATAGTGGTTCAGCTGATGGAAGTACAGAACATAAATATTTTCATACTAATAAATTTTGATTAAAATTATAAATAATTCTTAAGTTACAAAACTATGCGGTTGGCAGACTTTGTTCTAAGCTATAAACGTAGGTACACAAATTATTTATTTCGTATGCGTATTTCAATTTCAATATCGTTTTATGCATCTACTGATTTGCATTTTAAAATAGTAACTAACAAAAAGGTACCCACGTACAATGAGAACAATAAAATTTGATTTGTTTTTGTTTACCTACTTTTTTATGAAGAAACGCTGCACTTCATTATTCAACAAATGTAATAGTTCTAAACAGAAAAATGCTTTTAAAACAACATAAAAATTATGGTTGTTTCATGTAAGTATTTAAAAAAAGCCTAGAAACCCTCTCGAGAGTTTCAAGAAATCTAGAATAATAATTATTTTTACAGAAGTAGAGATCCATATTATATTATATAAAGAATCCTTGACGTATGCAGAATGGCGTAAAGTGAAACGGAATAAGGCTATTTCTGTTTATCCTCGTCGGTATCTCCAGTTGGTGACAACCTCAGAGTAATAATGCGTAACCTAGAGAGGAACCCAAACGTAGGAAAACCATTCTATGACTATTGGGTATTAAGTTAGCTACAGTTTGCAGCAAAACAATGGGCCGTACTCAGGTCGAGAGTTGCCAAATGGATATTAATTTGCATTGTAATTATTTTTAAATATGTACCTGTGTATTTATCATTGCAGGGTTATTCCAATCTATTTTCTATAATTCGCCTATAAACTCTCTATTTTATAAAACTGAAAATACATGTTTGTGTTTTTTTTCAAATTTTATTTATTTATTTATTTTATTCACGATATATTTATGTTAATTTATTAATACATAAATCCCAACTCCATTGAACCAAAGTCCTGTGTTGAGTTTTTTTTTTCAATTCAATTAATTTATTTTTAATATAACATATTCATTATAAACATATATTTAATACGTACATATTATAAAAAGAAAATAAAAATACACGAATCAGACTCATGTCAAAGTAGAAGGAGAATCCTGCTCCGAAAAACCCCTTCGTATACATGGAACAGATCAATATCCAGAGAGATGTTGTTCAGCATAACGGTAGCCCTTCCAACAGGCATAACCATAGGCAGGTTGGCCCTGAATATCGGAATATGAAACAATCTATGATGGCGCTGTCTTAGGTACAAACATACAAACCAATGCTCATCATACTCTCAGAATTATCGATTATACTGCGCATTTGTTTGTTTGTCCGTCACATCTCCGAAATGGCGAGTCGTATTTTCTAGGTTAACGTTGCTATTTTCGAGTAAAATTTTAATCGACCACTACTCGATAAAAACTCAAACTTTATATGGATGCCTAGTGCGGCCCTAACATATTGCCCATAATCAACTGTCATTATCAACAGTAAACATACTTCAATTTACAAATTTATCTCCCAAATTGAGAAAAAATAGTATCTGAAGTAAATATGTTGATATGATGAAAGTTTTTAAGCAACATGTCGGGACAATAAATGCCAAAAATCAATGTTAATCATGGGAAAATATTCGGAATCAATTACCTGTGAAAAGTGACTCCTTTAACTCCTTTGACTGCTGCAAAACAAACATACTGTACATTTCACCATAGTCGATTTTTATTTATTATAACGTAAATTTCCAATTTATTTACAAACAAAGCCAAGCACAACTACAAAAGCATCCGATCGAACTGTTATGTTTATGTTGTCAAATAAAACAAAATAACCACCAATTGATTGCTAGCCAACAAACCAACATTGCTTGCGTTCTATGAAACATAGTGATAGGGCTTCTCTCTAGGTTACGCATTATTACTCTGAGGTGACAACTTTTTTGGTTATGCTGGAATTCGGGACCATAAAGAAACGTTTGAATAAAGACTATGTGGAATTATATATCCATCCCTACCTCCGCATCCATGACAAAGCTCAGTTCGACTGGCAAAATCCTTTGGTCCCAGGTTGGTGTGTGGGAACAATAGCGCTGATGACTTCGTCAAAAAATAATAATTGTTAAACAATATTTTGAGTTTGTCCAAATTTTTGTAGACAAGGACTGGATTCAACTCCCTGGGAAGCTGTTAATATTAACATATTACAACAGAGATGAAGAACATTTAAGAGAAGGTAATATAGAAGTCTAGGCATCTATTGACAGGTCATAAGCCCTGTAGATGCCTAGACTTCTATATTACCTTCTCTTAAATGTTCTTCATCTCTGTTGTAATATGTTAATAATTGTTAATAATAAGTTGATTTTCAAGACCTCCTCCAAACATCAAATGAAACACAAGCCTTCAATTACCCGAATTTATTGTTTGTCATTGCCATTCCTTTTCCGCAACTAATGGTGCATAGGGCACTGCATTGGTACACCAATCACCATCAACCAAGTATCTTGATCATTTTTGTTACATGAAGGTGAGATGATCAGTCTTACGCTTCAGAACTATGAAATATTCCAGTGTGAAAACACCAGTTTATAAATATTTCATATCAACCATGTCGGGAATCGAACCCGAGACCTCTTGCATACCTACCATGGTAGGCTAACGAGCTGATATTTATTGTTACAAAAGTAAATTTGAACAAGCCGTTATGGTGCAATTAATATGTACAATTTCGAACAATAGATAGTAAAGTGGTAATGTGATCATTTATCTGTAAAAAATATTATACAGTTGTTATGCATTTACAGTTGTATTGATTTCTATATCTACCTAGATGAGTTACTATTGTTGTTCATAGTGAACATCATTACATAATCTTAGTTTAAGATATAAGAAATTGACAACAAATTTAAGTAGGATGGGATAACCTCTGGAATAAAAATAACCGAAATGATACTTTATGAGATTGCATAATTCTAAACGTAAGTTCAAATAATTTAAGAATACTGTATTGTATTGTATTGTGATTTTTTCATAATTTTCTTCGTATTTCCTTATAGGCGTTGATGTTATTAAATTAAATACCCGTCTTCTAGTTATATGCTTGTTATCTTTTTGTTGAATCGCAAAAAAGGTGGGTAATAATAAATCCTAATTTAATTTTCAAATTATAATATATTTTCAGCATAAATGTTGTTAGTTTTTTATATTTCTGCACCTCTTAATTCTTTTTTTGCTATAAGGACCGGATGAGTTGGGAAAAGTTTTTAATGAATTTCGGTAAAAAATTGTTCATTCTAAAATATTCAGTAGTTAAGTAAGGGAAATTCAATACATTAAGTCTACTTAAACAAAAATAAATAAACTAGTTCAATTATTTTTAGGTCTAAAGACTACTAAAATAAAAAAAATATGTAAAAGGTTTTTTAAAAAGTGCGGGTAGATCTGAAATGGAATAAAACTAGTTGTGTGTGTTTATTTGCATAGACCTGTGACTTCAAGATACTCCACAAGAAAAACTCTAGCGGGGTCAAATCGCATGACCTTGGTGGCCAATTCAGATCACCCCTGCGAGAGATAACCTTACCCTCAAATTGTTTATCGGAATGTCAATCGTGGCGTCCGCTGTATGGCACGTAGCGCCATCTTGCTGAAACCACATGTCGTCTAGGTCTATATGGTTCAATTTGGAACATAAGCAATTGGTTATCATCGTTCTGTAGCGCTCGCCGTTGACGGAGACCGCCTCACCAACGTCGTTTTCGAAGAAGTACGGACCAATGACGCTGCCGGCCCAAAATTCACGCCAAACGGTAACTTTTTGAGGATGCATTAGCACTTGGTGAACTTTGCACGCACCCACGGGTTGGTTTATTAACACAGCCATTCATCCAAAAATGCACCTCTTCGTTAAAAAATATTTTTCGTTAAAAATTGGGGTCGTCTTCCAAACGATTCAAGGCCCAGTCAGCGAACAAACGGCGTTGTCTATGGTCATGAACTTTAAGCTCCTGGGTTAGTTGGATCTTTTACAGGTGCAGTTCCGACGCAATATTCACCTAGTTGAAGTCTGCGAAAGGCCGAGTTCTTGTGCACGGCGAGAAATCGATTGCTTTGGGTTTCGCTGTACACTTTCACTGACAGCGGCGATTTTCTCCACACCGGTTTTGCGTTCCTTGAACGTAAGAAAGTTGACTTATTGATTATTGAACCAGCCGTCTCAAAATCGGTCAACAAACGTTAAAGAGTTGACTGTGAAGGGCCACCACGTCCACCGTGAAATGCAACGCATGCGCAACGTTTGCACTAACGAACACTCATTTTGATAATAAAATTTTATTATTTGAACGTGCTGTTCAATTGTGTAACTTGCCGTGGTGATTTGACATAAGTAACTGAATAATAATAAAAATATTTGACAGATGTCATCAAAAGAAAATGGCCTCCAAGGGCCATCAAAATCTACCCGCGGTAATTGAAAAACCTTTTTTAAAAAAACAACACTAATATCTGGACATAAAAAAACATAAGTTAACTAAACACACCTTTAACAATCGATTTAATCTTTGTGTTTTTTGATTTTCGTTAGGTTAGTAAACCTTGAGAAAGAAGGTTGTTTAGTTTTGAAACCGGTCGGTGGAAAAAAAGGTAGTGGTTAAAAACAAAGTTGTTACATTTATTTTATTATTTGTTTTTCATTTAAATTACTTATAATTTTTTTTTAAAACTTTAGTAATGCACGTTCAATTCGGAGATATTTTCAACTAAGCATACAGCAAAGAAAAAGGTCGAATTAAAACTGTCGCTAGGAAACAGGGAGGTGTCTAAAGTCATAAAAATCAACGGGGCTCAATAGCCAGGTAATCAATTGTTTAAAGCGTATTCCCAAAAAAAATATTTTTCGAATCCACGTTGGGCACTTATGGCCGAGAAATTGGCTAGAAAATCCGTAGTGCGACGTGCAGTCGCCGAGATAAAAATAAAACAATTGGTGACAAGCAACCACAAATAACGCGAGAACAACTAATGATTTTAAAGGTCCTTTAAAGCGTTCTAATATTGAAATGTATTATTTGGTTTAATTTAGCGACGAATGTGCGAAACTATCACTTTCCGCTAATTAGAAAAAGT
The DNA here is from genome assembly GCF_059751315.1 of Micrasema longulum. NCBI lineage: Eukaryota > Metazoa > Arthropoda > Insecta > Trichoptera > Brachycentridae > Micrasema > Micrasema longulum. The sequence goes on from NW_028278075.1 coordinate 485,262, forward strand.
CAACCATCAGGCTGTGCTGGTACTAGAGCGATTACGCGACGAATGCACCACTTAAGCGTTACCGAAACTAAATCTGTTTAATATAATTCTGTTTTAAACCAATCAATAGGCTCTTATTCTGTAATATTGTGAAACGCAATACTTTGTATATATTTATTTAAAACTTTTTCTACAGTACTTCTTCTTACACTGACAGGTTAACAGCTATTTAGCAACTGTTTCAAACGAATAAAATTTATGTTTTTTTTTTTTTGGAACAATAAATAACACTTGAACCTCTTTTTATACCGGGAATACGTTCCACGCAGTGCTGTGTGAAAAAAACATTGAAAAAAAGAATGATAGATGTTTCATTGTATAAAAATCATTTTATGATTATGGTTTCCTTCTATCAAAATCATTTGATGATTTAAAACAAAAATCTTAGTGCAATCGGACAACAAATCAGTAGTCGCATATATCTCCAAGAAAAGAGGCACCAAATCCATAACACTCTTAAATCTGACCCAAGACCTCCTGACCCTTGCAGACGAGTGGGATATCTCGCTGACAGCGCAGTTTCTTCCCGGAAAATACAACGGCGACGCAGATCACCTGTCTCGGGGAAAAACATCTCCGGAATGGCACCTTTTACCAGCAGCAACCGAACTAATTTTCAATCACTTCGGACAACCCGATATAGACCTGTTCGCTTCCAAAACGGCACACGTGACTTCAACATATGTTTCAAGAGATTGCACAGACTCGTGCGCAATCTTTCAGAACGCTTTCAGTCAATGTTGGGATTACAATCTTGCCTGGATTTTTCCCCCGCCAAACTTAATACCACGAATTCTAGCACACCTGAACAAGGCAACCGGAACCTTTCTCCTTGCAGTCCCGAGGTGGCCGAGGGCGTTCTGGCGACCAGACTTAATACGCCGATCATTAGCACCGCCATTGAAAATAGCCAACTTGGAATCTGTACTAATTGACACATCAACCAGCAAACCTCCACCCAAAATCCAAGAACTGGAAATAGAAGTATGGAAAATTGGGGGTGGGACAGCGTTTTGAACAGATGGAATCCAGAAGAGAAGAATTTACTTCTATCAGGATGGCGAACTTCGACAATAAATACTTATAAGCCAGCTTGGGACAGATGGTGCCGCTGGGCATCAAAGAACAATTTCCATCCTAACAAACCTACTGCAAACCAGGTGGCCAGGTACTTGGCACAGTTGTTTATTGAGGAGAAATTGTCATATAACACTATACTAGTGCATAAGTCAGCAATAGCAACGTTCTGTAACCCAACGGCTGAAGAAAGTCTTAGTTCAATTTTTTTAGTAAAACATACCCTGAAAGCGATAGCTATGGCAAAATCTACTCTTCCAAAATCTCCAATCTGGAATCCACAGATTGTAAAAGACTGGCTATGTAAAAATAGTCCTAAATTAAACTCCCTATACGAGATCTCCTGTAGAGTGGCAACACTATTACTGCTCTCATCGGGACGGAGAGTACACGACTTGATGTTGCTAAATATCTCGGAAGGGAACCTGCAGGACGAAGGTACTTCCATTATCCTACATCCGTCTTTCGGATCAAAGACAGACACCCGGTCACACCAGCAATCCAGCTGGAAACTTTTAGAATCACCGGAACCCAACATAAACCCGGTCTTTTGGATAAGAAAACTAGTAGAATTGTCAAAGGATCGGAGATCGGAAGCAGATAACCTCAAAAGCCTGTTTATAAGCACTAGGGGCCCCGTAAAAGCTGCTACAAGAACCATTATAGGAGGATGGATAAAGACCACACTGAAAATGGCTGGAGTGGAAGCTACTCCCGGCAGTACACGTTCAGCGGTCGCATCCCTCAATTGGTTAGAAAACTACCCAATTGATAATATATTAGAGAGAGGAAACTGGAAAACTGAAAATACCTTCAGAAAATATTATCAAAGAGAGTTGCTAAATCATACAGTCTCAAAAGGTTCCTCTCTAGCAAGCCTGTTTCAACCGGTTAATATCAAATAAAGGCGTCACCCGGTCACCAGGAGATAACAGACAGATCTCTCATAATATGGACTCCAGAAATCAATTCAGAACACATAATATTGGAGTTTTACCTACCATTAAAACTCTTATTATGTTTCTATTGATTTCTGGAGTCCAGGTAACACCTACCTGGTGCATTATGAGCTTTATGAAAAAACAAAATCCATGGATGACCGGGATACCAAATTGGCGGAAACGGACAGAGCGACCATAGATTAAGACATTGACCCAGGAATAGACGATACGAAACCACAGACAACGGGAAAGAAAATGAACGCTTCTCCCTGTAAATGCCTAGACTTCCATATTCCCTTCTCGAAAACTTTTTCCCTCTCTGTTGAAATAAATTTAAATATAAAACAAAAATGTTTAACATTTATTTATTTTATTTTACAATTTTTATTTTATTTTGTTTAGCCTTAAAATAGCACAAACATAGTACGAGTACATGAATGTCCTAATATTAACTTATATCTAATTATACTTAGTTTTTCACCTACTAATTATTAACATTTCTAAACACTGTATACTTGAAAACTATAACAAAAAATATTGAAGAGAACAAAACATTTTCAATTTCTATTTTTAGGAAGAACCAGAAGATTTGTTCATATGTGATCATGTAAAACCGCCTACAGCACAATTACTAAACTACACACCGCAGCAGCACATTATCCTATTAAACCACAACAAATTTGAAAAAATTTCACCATATTACAAAACAAAGCTCCAAGAATAATCCCGAGAAAAGTACAAAAGGGTAGTCGATGCTAAATGACTTAATTAAAGTATTTACTCATTGTTAACTGAGAAAATCCTTCAATTCAATGTATTGAATACCAGGAAATTAATATAAAACTAGTGAATTAGAAAATTAATACAAAGCATTCTCTGGTTAGGATAGTCTCCACCTATCATCACTTAGCCTATTCTAAGATGCAGATTCTTTAAATATTTTAAAGTATTAGTAGTTCTTAATTTGGTAATGTATCCGAAATAAAACAAGTTTATTGGATTATAATTCTACTTTATTTTTTATAAAATATACAAAGGGTAAGTTAGTTTGTTTGAAAATGTCCTAACAAGACAAAACGCGTCACAATGTACCCTTTGTATATTTTATAAAAAATAAAGTAAAATTATTATCCAATAAACTTGTTTTATTTTGGATACATTACCAAATTAAATATGGAATTCTACCAATTGTCTGCATACACAATAAATAAGTAGTTCTATACAAATATAACAATAACGAAAAAAACTACTTAATTATAAATGCGTAGCTAACTAAATATAAGAATTTAGTAATTATTTTATTTTTTTACTTATTCTTTTATTATTTTTATTTTTATTTTGAATCTTGAAATAGGGCACACATAAACATATTCTTACATAAGAATGCAAACATGTGCTCTAATAAAAACAATGTATTTTTTCATTTCAATTATTTATGAAGATGCCCATTAGAGGGTGAAAGCGCTAATTGGTCAAAATAAATAAGTGGAAGTGTACCAAGTATTTTTTTGATTAATAACTTATATGTAAATATAAGTTATTAAATTATTACAAAAAACAATGTACAAATATATTTAATTTAAAAGTTATTTTACGCATATTTGTTAACCTTCTGTTTAATTTCTTTTTTTTCATTATAAAGGTTTTTTCTGCCGTATATCAAATATAATTGTGTGAATTTTTGACGGTCATTTATAAAAAAGGCATCCACATTTTTTGAGATTTTAATAATCCGTTTTATTGAAATCATTCAGGAGAAAAAAGTGGGAATAATATCTCGATTATCAAATTGGCAGTCAAAACAATGAGGAACTTCAGCCCTACGAGAAATTGGATACATAAAATGCTTTCTTTCGCGCGGTAAAAATTAGAGCATTAAATAGAGGAAAAATATTTATATAAAAACGAACTACTTTGAACGACGTCACTAGTTCTTCCAAATCAACCAATGATTTAGAGTCATGAAAGATTTCCGGCTTACGAAAAGGACCAATCGGCAGAACTGGTAGAGAAGAAGCGAAAGAGAACTTGAGATGTCACACGCGAAGTAATTTAAAAAAAAAAACTGAACTTTGGAAGTTCATAGCGCCGATAATACGATGCCCAAAAAAAATATTTTTAAATATTGGCCTAGTTGGCCTAGTGGCCTAGCCTTACAACAAATTCAGTAGTTAATAAAAACCCCTGACTTTTTTTACTGCCTATTGCTATGCATTAGTAATCGTGTAAAGACTTAACTTTTTCCACTTGGTCTGCGTACTGCGTGTAATAATCATTATTCCACAATTCTGCGGTGCACATAGTGGGAAGAATATTTACTATCTAACGGTAAACGCATAAATCTCTTTACAATGAAATTAACAAAGAAAAGTGCTTTTACGCTTTATGTTGTAAAACTTAGTATGTTCTGTCACAGATGGCGCTAGTGTAATTATTTTTATTTCGTATTTTGTTTTATAACAATTATTACTTGGAACTGTTTCATTTTCTCGTTGACTAGTTAAAACATGGTGCTAAAAGTACGAACTGAATCTAGAATGTTAGAGAATTAAAAGATACTACTATACTTATTTTATATTAACATATTATCTTATATATGATATATTTTGTTACATTTCACTCGCACTGAATGTTTTTTTAGTGCTTTAAAAACATTTATTACACTTTTGACAGAACACGTGCGAGAACTGGAATTTTAATTCAAATTTTATTCAACAATTTTACCCTGGTGGATAATTTTGAAATAAATTATGAATAACAGTACGTATTGACTAGTCGCGGAGTGATAAAAATGTTTGAAATCTCTTTTGTGCTCCGATTATTATTAATTTTAAAAACATCATTGTATTTAGTTTGTATATCACTTATAATGTGTTTGAATATGCACTTTTTTTTTATTTTTACATATTTAAATAATGTATTATATATGTTGTGGTGTTTTTTTAAAAATATGATCACTTACCATTTATGTTTTATGAGTGTTATTTTTGTAAATATACATTTTTCTTTTTACATAACAAAAAAAAAAACTTTTTGTTGAAATCGCATGTTTCATTCAAATAAACCTACTTCAAACATTAAAATAATAAAATAGTATTTATTTCAAAGTATATTTATTTTTTCACAATATTATTATGTATATACATTATAAATGAGCAAATAATTAGGTGTGTTATCCTTTCTTATGTCAAAATCAATGAATTGAGATTAGTGATTCAAATAATAACTATATTTTGGGCAAGAGGAAAGACGATGCATCACTTACATTACAATTCAATATAAAGTAGATTTTGTTGAGAAAAAAAACAATTTATTTTCGGGTACAATAATAATGTATTTTCACTTTGAGTTAACAATTCTGCAACTCGGGTCTGAAAGGGCCAAAGCCGTGAATCACAACATTACAGGATAGTAATTTTACATTTGTTTTGTGACGTAATAATAAACTTTTTTAAATTTCAATCAATAAAAAAAACCCTGACCACAAATTATATGTGTCAACATAAATTTGTTAAATTTCTATATATTTTTGATTGGCATCCACCTTCTACAAAATGTTGGTAAAAAAAAAATTACATAGGACATTGGCCCTTTTAGACCCAAGGCACATAATTTTTATTACTAAAACAGAGATGGAAAACATTTTTAACAAGGAAAATGGTTGTCTAGATTTCTTGATAATTACAGCGTTTATGACTGACTTTAGTGTTACACACTATTTAAAATTAACCATTCAGCCTATGTTTTAATAAATATTATTTCCATTTAATAATACAAACATGTAGTCAAAATATTGATTATATATATTAAATAATAAGTACACAAATTAATTTGCGTTTTCAGGCTTTAGCTTGTAAATGAAATAATTTGGATAAATAAATTCAGGTTTCGGCTCTTTTACTTCACAAAAAAAAACAAATGGATATTGATAAACTCCCTACTAAAGTACAAAATTTGTTTGATTTGTTTTTGACGAAAGGAAATAGATAAAAAAAACATAAAGGAGTCTTCAATAAAAAAAATCTGGCTTTCGAACCTTGCCGTCCTTACCCACATTTAAATTAATATATATAAATAAACTTATTGATAAATTAAAAAAGTGGATTAATCCAAATGAAAAGTTATTAATTAAGAAATGGCAAAAAAATATTTACAGTGTTAAAACTAGGAGATATAAATAATACGTAAGTTTTGTTTCCTAATTACATACAGTCCATTGAAATCTTCAAAAACCTTTGATTACATGAGTTATAAATATGTGCGTAGCAAAAAGTTTTACACCCAAATCATTTCAATGTGCTTGCTTACACGAGCAACAAGTATATGTTTGTTTGGTTCACCGACAGGCACTAAAACATTTAATTACATTAGCTTTCTAAGAATTCGAAATCTCTGTACATTTTACATGCATAGTTTTTTTCCTACGTGACAGTTCAATTCGTATATCGTATTATTGATTCTACTTTAATTATTTGGAAGAATATTTTTTTTATTTTTTAATTGTTTTTTTATAAATACGTTATAAACAATAACTGGTGTTGCGCAAAAACTGATTATAAAAATATGTTTATGTACTAGGTGTTTAAAAAATAACAGAAACGAATTAGGAAAAATAACCACGATGGAGATTTAATTTTTATTGCTCGACTTTTGCGAAGCTACTTAGATCTATGAATGTTAAATGTAATATTTTAATTACAAGAAATTGATTTTAAAAATCGGTTTTAAACTAAATTGCTTGTATTTTTTATCTCAGTTTACCATTTTGTTTAAGAAATATAAAGGTAATATTTATTATTTATTCCCTACCTAACCAAATCTATCAATATATTTACATAACGAAACTGTGCCAATTTGATTAGCCAAACCTCTAACATTCACTCAGAAACTACAACATAAGAACATCACTTATTATAGAAATAAATATTTACAAAGTTTCAGTGATAATCAATAATGATAGTAATTAAGATCCTGGTTATTTTCAAATTGTCCAGTTTTATTACGACATAATTATATCACTGAGTTTAGAGTCCATCACCGAAGTATCAATAAACCAACAGTTGATCAAATCAGTATTTAAATAATTATTTCACGGCTGACTTCACAAATTTTGTGTCCTTGATACACTGATTTAATGGACTAAAAACAATAATCATTTATTTATGTTTCCTTTTTTATTTCACGTGAAATCTTGTTTTTTCTGTCCTATGATAGCTTCATCCATTTTAGCTATAGTAACATCTGCAGCTTCTCGACTTGGTGTTATAATGTGACTGTTTGATTTCCCTACTGGCCCTTCAACATTTAACTTTTTATTTAGTTTAAATGTCTGTCTGCTGTCCTTGCTGTCCACGACTTCTTCACTCGCTCTTTCTGAGCGGTGTCTTTGCAGATTTAAATCAGTTGATTCGACTGATTCCTTATTATCTTTGTTTGAGTCTGACACTATAATAATAGGTCTTTTGGTTGAATAATTTATTCTTTTTCTTGTTGTGTTTCTTGCTTTTGGTGTTTGTATAGTGGGTTTTTCTGTACTTGGGGTATTTTCCGCAGCTGCCATGTTGTTTGTTTTTTCGGCATTTGCACTTGTAGTTAACTGAGGCGATCCTCGCTTATTCTCGTTTGAACTTTGTCTTCTATGATTAGCAATCACCTGTCTATGCTTTCTGTCTGCTTCAGCCTTCTCTACCTTTTCCGCACCATTGTTATCAGTCTCGGGTATATCACTGGAAAGTGAGTTTATTTCGACAACATCCACGGGAGTAAATCGTTTACTGTTTCTTTGCGCTTGGTCCACGTTTGAGCGATTCGATTTACTTTCAATAATCTCAACCTTCGGTAATTCCATATGCGACTGGGTCTGCAAAATTTTGACTGCGTTGCGAACGCCTTCTTTATTTTCGGTTATTTGAGATGACCTTTGCAAGGTGTTGCTTTGTTCATCTCCTTGTACCTCTTTTTTGTAAGAAGAGAAAAATGTTAAAGCTTTCATTAGTTGATAGCTTTTCGAGATTGGAATGTTCGAGTCGTAAAGTTGTTTAGAACTTTTGCAATCTACGTAGAACCACCAGTTGCACTTCAAAATGGTTTGATCAAAAAGCGTTGACTCTGGGCAGAGGAAAGATTTCATAATAAGGCCTTCATCTGTCAAAGCGCACACATGGAAGACCTGAAAAAAAAATATAAATTAATAAATAAATCACTCTTAACCACAATAAAGAATTTAAAGGTATCAGTTTACTAGCACAAAAGCAATAAAAATATATATATGGGCAGTGTTTCTGTCATCATTACTTCGTCATAAAAATTTCATAAATTGAAATCGTATCTATCGTCTTCAAAAAGCATAAACAAAACTTCGCTTTCTCTATCAATAAAACATGAAGCCATCTGTAAAATATACTTTATTATCTAACCTCTAGATCATTAATAACATGTCAGATTTATTTTAGATGTTACATAGTTCGTGACATCAAAGATGAAGAAGCGCTTTTGGATATATACTATTAGATCTACGTTTGAGTGATGACCCGGTTTCGACACTTTCTATTTGGACATCAAATATGGACGCATGTACAAATTACTCGTGTAAATAGACCCAAGTATGGGTGAACAATGTAAACTCTGCTAATTGTTTACAGTTAGCAAGATTTTATTAAAATATGTATGTAAATTATTTAAAAACAAATTGATTTTTTATTTAACCGATTTTGAAGTAAAACTATTTCATCATATTTAATTGGTGTGAGAGCAAATAATATTGATTCTCCAACATAATACAACAGAGATGAAGAACATTTTTTTTATTTTTTTTTTTTATACGCCTCCACGAAGAACATTTTAGATAAGGAAATATAGAAGTCTTAGAATCTACAGGGCTTATGACCTGTCGTTGGCTGGTTTAAGTGGCCACTTTACGCCTATATTTGAACATTTATATTCCTTCAATTCTTTCGTCTGTTGACGAGTAGTCACTTAAACCAACCAATGACAGGTCATTGGCCCTGTAGATGCCTAGACTTCTACATCCTTTCTCTAAAATGTTCTCAATCTCTGTTGTATTATGTTAATATTAACAGCCCCCTAGGGGGTTGAATCCAGTCCTTGTCCTACTGTATACGTTCATTAAAACTACTCAAATATATGAACCTTTGAACAGTAAAAGGTTTGGACAATCATCATATCTCTGGCAATAAAAAATATGAAAATTACCTAAAAATACATTTTGTTTAGATTTTTATCAGCTGGCTACACATTTCTGTCAAACTTGTAATTACTCATAAAACGTGTTTGTTATTGTGAATTGAATTTATTTGTAACATTAAGTAAGTTTTAATGCTATTTTTTAACGACGTGATTAAGTCTGGCTTTTACTATTTATACAAATATATGTTACATATGTACGGTTGAAAGAGTTATTTATTTGTTTAAGCATCTGCTTGTTGCAAAAGATTGTTGAAATTTAAATTACAGATTTTTAGTATACTAATGGACTGATTCTTGAGAGTAGAAAGAAGACGTAGATAGTTTTCAATATTACAATTGGTATGCCATTACAGAGGAATCCAATTCATTAGATCCTAAAGAATTTTATCTGCATCCAAAACAAAAGTTCTAAATAATTAATTTTATCACCTACCGACTTACCAATGTTTTTTTTTTATTTGTATTCTCTAATGACAATGCATAATTATTGATACTATTGTATTATTTCTTTTAAGCTAGAATCTGCTTTTATTTCCACCTGTCTATAGATACACTACAATAGCTTTAAAATAAAATGGGTGATATTACCGATATTTCTAGCATTGTAAAAAATAGTGAGCTATAACAGAAATAAAAAATATTTATCTCTAACGTAAAAAAGATATAAGTACTTAAGGGTACACCGCATGCCCCTACTCAATATACTCCATCATTAGGTGCAGATAAACTGTTTGAGAAAAAATGATTATTTGAAAAATAAAAACCGCTAATTTAATCATTCATCTCTTGGCTGCCATCTGAAGCGTAAGACTGATCATCTTAATTTCCATTTATCAAAAATAATTCAGATACGCACCAATGCAGTACCCTGTGAACCACTGGGTGTGACAGGAGTATGAATCATCAGGAGGATGATGATTTCATTTGATTTCATTTAAATATAAAAGAAATGTTAGTGTTCCTTTATTTTAATTTATTACATATATTTAAAACCCGCTTTTTAATTAGGTAAATAAAATTACCATGCAACCCAAGTCTTCGTCACCATATAACCCTGGGAAGTGTTTCTGGTCACCACAATAGAAAGATGTCTCTGGGAGTTCGACTTTCGATACGAAGTTGTCATCAAAGTTTTTATCATATCCAACAGGATAATATTCCTTGGGAGCGTTCATCACCTTTTGGGCAGGATCCTGGTACTTGTTATGTCTGTAATACATATTCAAAAAGTCAACAAAATAGTGCATGCATTAATTTTCGTAATGACACACCAGTCAAATAAAACATGGTTTATTAAGAAATCAATATAAGTTGAGCCAATTCATAAATTCACATTTAATTTTTTTAAATCACGAAATGCTAAGATCTGATATAAATAAAATTTCTTAAATAATGACCTTACGCATTGTTCAATAAATTTATTTTATTTATTTATTTAACACTTTAAATACATGTACAATATATATCCATATAAGGGCGGGCATATTGCCTTAAGGCAATTTCTTCCTACCTATCCAATATAATATTGTCCTAATATGTATAGTCGAATAAGAAAACAAGGGTTACTCATACAAGCATTACTACTACCCATTCTATGACTGATTTAACCTGTGAACAACTCGATAAACTTGAACTACTTCAGAATACGTGCATAAGGTTTATTTTTGGTCTTAAGAAATATGACCACATGATCGAAGGCAACTGAAATGGCTTAAAATTAGACAGCGGAGAAACTATCACTCCCTCTCACTTCTATTCAATGTACTTCATAGTCCTAACGCTCCTTATAGGAGGTATATTACCTCCGCGAAAAATTTCAACGCTTATCAGTTCATAGTTTACCTCTTCGTTCTAATTCTCAAGGCACTCTCTTAGTACCCATCCACAATTCCTCTTTCTCCTCTAACTCATATAGTGTGCGGCTCGACTGTGGAATCATCTCCCATCCAACACCAAAGATGTTACAGTATCTCTGTTTAAATCACGTCTGAAGAATCATATTGCTCTTCCTTAATCTCTTCTTCTTTCCTGTTTTCTCTTTTTTCCTTTTACCCATTGAGTAAAGGTATCGATGTAAGATATTTTTTTATAAATACATTTACTTCTATTTTTATATACGTACCTTCATCTTTTTTTTATTATTAAATATACGAGTTTTGCAACCTGACTTAAAAAAAAGAAACTTTTATTTTATTGGTTGGTTGGAAAAAATTGCCATTTGGCAATAAGCCCGCCAATGTACAATTCATATTATGTAAAAAAAGTTTAATAAATAAAATTACAAATAAAATAAATTCGGTCTTTATACCAGTCTAAAAATAAAATTTACCAAAATGCAAACTAACGCGAAAATTCAGTGATTTCTTTTCATTTGTTAATAGACTATCAAACTAACTCGACTTTAAAAAAAATATGGATCATCGAATTATCTTATGATTTTTTTAAGTTTTCCTATTTCAAATTAACTCCGCCTGTGACGTCACAAGTTATGTTCTCTACGGCGAGTTCTGGTGATTGGTGAATTGGCTTTCCGTAAACCGGAAATCTATCAAAACACTATCATCGGTTGATTCACAAGAACTCGTGACGTCATTAAAAGTAGTCTATTTTTATTAAAACCATTTTAAGAATTTTTTTCATACATTTTCTAGAAACTTCGCAGTACAATTAAAAGTTCTATTTTTTTTCGCTTGAGAGAAAACATTTTTTTATATCTAATTTCCCGTAACACTAAACTTCCTCGTTACAGACAATGTAAAGTCTCGGAGCCCAAGTGGATTAGGATTCAACGTTAAAAAATTAAATTAAATACTGATGTATCAAATTACAATACCTAAACAAAAATTCAAAAGATATATGATATGGAAAACTGTAAATAAATGGGATTCTTGGTTAACGATTTTAGAAGCTGCCTCCATGTTACGATGGAAATTAAAAATGTGATGTTCGACCAGCATTGGAAAAATTATTAATAGGAATGAAGACTTAAAAAGACTAAGTTATCTGAAAGTTTAGGTAAACGATACAATATAAGGTATCTTTTCCTATCCTAGCTTTATTTTTTTTATTTCCAGGATCACTAAAACAAGCAACGGCAGGTTTCTCTTTTTAGATTACAATTTAGTGACAATATATTGCACGTTTATGCTCATGAATAATAATAGCTATTAAATTATAATACTAAATGGTGTTCTACCAATATCTGTTAAAACTTTTGAATTTGTTGAAATATACCTTATATTAACTGTAATTTATTCAGAATGAATACCACTTTCACGAAAAAAATACTGATCGACAGTTTTTGATGTTTTATTTATATTTATTATGTAAATAGAACACGAGTGATACTTTAATCCACAAATTTGGAATATCCAGTGACCGGTTTCATCGCTTTCGCGACATCTTCGAGACTGGTATCTTTATTAAAGAGTTAAATGTATTTAAGCGATGAAAAAGGTCACTGGATATTCCAAATTTGTGGATTAAAGTATCACTCGTGTTTTATTTATATAATAAATAACAATGAACTTCCATCAAGAATTTTCACTTACAAACATAAATGTTTTATTTATATGTTTTTTATGCCTAGAATAATATTTTAATGTAAAAAAACTGTTCAAAACCTACCTTTTTGGCGGTGGTGGTGGTGGTGGTGGTGGGGGTGGTGGAGGAAGGGGTGTCGTAGAAGTGGTCGAAGTAGAAGTTGTACTCGGAGGAGTGTTTAGCATTTGGCTAATGAGCTGTTGTTGCCTCAGCTTGATTGCCGCCTCGATTGCTTCAACTGACAAGTTTGTAGCTTTAGAAATGGCCAATATTTTTTCATATAGTGTGCCTTGCGCTGGATAGTCAGACACGGAATTTTGATTTCCCACTGTATTATATTGCACCATATGATCAATCTTGGGTGTCAGTTTGGTAGCTTGGTTATAAGATAGATGGTTTTGAAGCTGAGCGTAATTATTGGACTGATACTGAGCAGGGAAAGCAAATGCGGGTCCTTGGTCTTTATGTAGAGAAATAGAATTTTGAGAAAATGAAGCTGCAGTTGGATATCTGTTCATCATCGAAGGCCCCATCGGAATCTGAACGGAATTTTTATACGACTGAGGTGATACAACGGACACACTACCAATTGATTGAGGAGAATCATCAACCCGAATCGAAGTACCAGTGGATAATCTTGAAATAGATGATGGCATCGCTTGGAATGATGGATACTGTGGTGATGTACCAACAATAACCGGTGCTTGAATAGTTCTCAAACCTTGATCAGAGGAACTAGAATATCCATTATTTTTGACTGGCTGTCCGATATTAACAACTCTCATCGGTGCAGCTGATACGTTGACGAAATTCGATTTTGGAACTTGTCCCATTCTGTTCAGATTCTGTTTTGGTTTCTGATCATAAGTGATAGATGATGTCTTGACAATGCCTTGAGATGCAATTGGATACTGTGCGTATATATTTTTTGATGCGACAGTTGGTACTGGGGCCATCATATCCTGAGCTGGTGGAATTGGTTTGAATGGAGGCACAGCTAATGGTGCTGGATTGCTTAGTGACAGTTGGCGCATTGAATGTGAGCGGCCCGTTTGTATAGCATTATCTTCAATTGCTACCACTACGGCTGGTGAAGTGTCTGCTACGCTTATTGTCGTTGATGGAGCTGTCGTTGTTGAAGATGATGGTATGCGTACAGTCAGGCGATTCTTTGGTTTTTGCACTTTTTCCTGGAAACAAACAATAAGAATGATCCTTTTGATCGGTAAAAATAGTAAATATTTATTTTTATTTTGTCACTAGCTATTATTTTTAAGACTTTCATTGCTCATTTAGTTCTTGTATTATTGATATTTAAAATCTCCGTCAACCAAATGACTTAGGTAGAATTTAGTTTTTAATTTTTTTTTTTTTAATGGTTATTTTTTGCCCAAGAGGCCAAGAGGCCCTATTACAGTGGTGAATTAAAGCACAAAACACTCAGTCTTGTAAAAATATTTTTTTGTTCTGACTGGGAATCGTACCCAGAACTTTCTGTGCGTGAGTCAAACGTCTTAACCACTACACCACGGAAACCACCTCAAAAAACTCTACTCCCGTATCTGCTTTTATAAAATAAAAAAATACAAAAATAAAAAAATACCAAAAGCAGTTATTTTAAAAATAGCGTTGACCGTATTTTGCGGACAATAAGACGCATCGGACCATAAGACAGATCCTAATTCTTGGTTCAGTTTTCAGAGTAAAAAAGTGCATCTTATGGTCCGAAAAATACGGTAGAATGTTTATCAAATACGAGAAGGTACGTCTTAATACATTTTTCCTCACCAGTTTAAGGTCAACGTAGTCATAATGTTCTTTGTACATAAAGTATTCACTTTCTTTATTTGGTTTTAAAATAATACAAACAAAATTATGAATTAACTTAAATCTAACTATCCATAAAGAATTTATTATTAATATTGGTAATTTTTTCACAATTAACTCCATTTTAAAATATAAATTAAAACATAAGAACTTTATTTTTTTATGTTACACGATAGAAAACACTTTGCGATGTCATTGCGACAGTCAAATGTTAACTGTTTTAATGTACAAGTGCTAATTTTTAAAATGATTAATGGATTAGGAGAGCGAAGATCATTTTAACACAATAAGAAATGCCTTATTTTGTTCGGTAATTATATTCCCTTTCATATGTTTAAACCATTCAGGTTAAAAGCTAATCAAAAAGAGAAACTTGTGAGATGTATCAGTCTGAGCAATAAACAGCGACATTGTTGTAAACCATTCATGAATATTTCGAAATGCTAAAACGATTTCCGTCATATCTCTTCATTCAAACGTGTACATTATATAGGTGGTAACTATGCTATTCACGACAATCAAATGTCATAGCATAAATTGGTTGCTAAATCATCTTTGACAATTGGGAATGTCTACCAGTACCCATTAAAAATGACAAGGCGAAGAAGTAATTAACGACTTTTAATTTTTTGATTAATGACCTGACATCATGTCATGAAAAATCTGCACAGATTTCGAATTGATGACAGCATATTGAATCTTCATCCATAAGTTCATTTTTAAAAATGATTTGTTAATTGTCTTTTGTAAAAAAATATTTACTAGTGTTGTATATATTGCTCATGCATATTAAACTATTTCCGAGAAAGTGGAAGTGACATATTTTAAAAATTATAAATAAATAGTGGCCAATCGGACATAAGACAATTTATAAATATACATAAATTAAAAACTTTGTTATTAGTGTCATAAGCATTAATTATATTAAAAGAAAACTACTAAAGTTCACGTCCATGGCTGATAGTTCATTGACAGCTCACGTCTGAACTATGAGACGTGAATCAGATCATTTCGCATGTCTTGTTCTTTTTTCGTAGGTTCGTTCGTGTATTACTTCGCTCTCGTCTCCGCTGCATAATATCATCTGACTAACTTGCAAAACTCCAATCTCCAAAAAAAAAAATTTACAGGAGGGTGAAAAAACAGCGTACTTTGTTGAAATTATACTGTTTTTCCGCCTTCCGATTTTTTTTTTTTGAAAATCGGAGTTTTGTAAGTTAGTCAGACGATATGAACGATCACTTCGTAACTTCTATGCTAACTATCCTGACATGGGGGACACACGGGAGTTAGCCGCAGACAGAGAGGCTTGTTAAAGTTATCTGTCATAGTACGTTTTTTTTTTTAAATATTTATTGAAATCTAAAGTCATATACACAATGATGCAGTTATAATATAATAATATTTACTTAATACTATACTGAAATTGATTTCCATCATTAACAATGTGTCATAAGTTATATTATAGAATAATCTAAATTGAACAATAAATTTGAACATCATTTGTATTATTAAGGATAATTTATGTAGCGCCATTTTAGTAATGCGCTTCACAAACTGATAATTTAAATAAATTAATTCATTTTTTTACTTTTTAAATTTGTAATTCAAGTAAAACAATTTGCTTTGTTATCACAAGATGGATGGATACGGATTTATCCAAATGATTTAAAGAACAAGTGGGTTTTAAGGTTTTTCCGAAACATCATTTGGCTCTCACAGTTTCGCACTTCTGCTGGGAGAGCATTCCACGTTATAGGGCCTGCGAGCGCAAATGCGCGTTCACCGAGCTTAGTGCGCTGTTTGCGTAGAGGTATAATAACTTTTCCTCTCGACGTATGTAGCTGATCTAAGCGCAAGGTGTCTGTCAGCTTGTTCATCTGGAATCCAAAGTTCCCTTAGATATTCCGGAGCAGAGTTATGCAGTGACTTATACATAAGATAACAGAGTTTGTACTCCATCCTCTGTGGAAAACGTAGCCAGTGTAATTCATTCAATGCAGGCTGTAGGCGAGTCATTTTATTCATTGGTAGACCTGCGTAGTATATACATATACCTGCGTACAAAATACAAATGCCTTTGTAAATTTAAAATAAAAATATTCAGCATTGTTCTTACGTTTGTCCAACATTTTTTTAAACTTTGTCTAAGGATTCTGAATTAAAAAAAACCTTTTTTTTCATTTGAATTAGAACTCTTAAAGAGGTATCTTTTAATAAATACAACTCCGTGAAAATGGCCTTCAAAATTGAAAAAAAATTGTTGATCATGAAAACGCAAATATGGCGGCCTCCGTGGTGTTCCGGGTTCGATTTCCGGTGAGAATTCAAAAATTTAATGTGCTTTTTCTCAAGCCAGGGTGTTCTGTGCTGTAATTCACCACTGTGATTAGGCCTCCTGGCTTGTTATGGTGCAAAAAATGTTTTGGAAAAATCCTTATCTTATTTCTGAGCTCTTCCGACATGTATTAAGTATGTAAATAATCTTATTTCAGGCGTTAATACAAAATAAATAACACGCTTACTCGTTGTTGCTGTTGCGGTACCATTAAGGTACCAAGGCTGTTTGCTGGCACAGGTACTCCATTTCTAGAAGCGACAGACCTTCGTTTGCTGGTGTCCAAGTTAGTCAGTGACTGACCAAATCCAAGCTCATCGCCCACGCTGAAACCTACAATAGAAAAAGGAAGTCAACATTAGTCATAGTGTTATATATACCGGTATTTTGCATAAAACACCATATGAATATCTAAATGGCTTCTTGGTGCTATGTATTTTTTATTTTGCTATTTTCATAAGGAAAATCCATGTTAGCTTTCCTTTATTCCATGGTATTCACTTTTACCTCAGATTTACCTAAAACCAACATTTTTTTATCCTTATAGATTGAAAATGGATTATAAGTTTTCTGCAAGAAAGCTTAACAGAATAATGATGCGATTGTTATCGAATGCATAAAACGATCAATCAAACACTTGATAGTCGATAAGCAAAAAGTAATAAAATATAGTTTTCTTCATAGATTATATCTTAATGACAAGTATAATGAAGAAGTTCAATGCTACAGGAAATTTTCTAATTTCTAATCAGAGATAGAAAATATTTTCTTTTAATTAGCATTTTATTTTACGGCGAAGTTTCTCTTAAATTTATGAGAATGATTTTAATACAAAACTACTTTAAATGACGTGACAAGTTCTTCTAAATCAACCAATGCTGGAGTGTTGTAATAGATTTCTGATTTTCGGGAAGCCTACCCACCAATCAGGACCACTTACTAAAATACTAGTGACGTCACGCACGGAGTAATCAAATAAAATATTTTTGGTTTAGTTTGAAAGTTTATTAACAAACATGTTTTTTAAAACCAGTGAATTTTCTCATTACGTATTTGCCTTACCTTCTGTTCATTTCTGTGTAATCCATTTTATTATTTTGTAAATTTGATTATGTTTACTACAATATATATTTTTTGTGTTTTTTTCATATTAAGTATTATTATGTTATGTTCCAACACAGACACAACCTAAAGAACTTTAATGAGTTCATAAATATAATTTGTATACCGTGCGCCCGAAGACAGCAAATAAAAATAGCAATTTGTGGTTTTTTTATGGTTCTAATTCCCATAATAAACAGTTTATCAACAAAAAAACAGTAAGGACACGCAAATGTAAAATAACTAGGCTGAGAAAAAAAAATCCTGGCTCATGCCATAATCTGAGGAGAAAATGTGGGAATACGTTTGTATGAAAAAAAATCAGACTGTGTTTCCTCTTAAGCCAAAACATTATTTAGTATACCTACTTACAAAACTTTTCTTCATAATGCTTTTACACAACCATAAAACAGGTTTAGTTTTCTTAAATAAAACAATATTGACCTATTAATACACATAATGGACCTTAAGCCCTCTAAAATTATATCACTCGACTTATGCCCAAACGATCAGTCAAGTCCAACGCGTATTTACTCGTTTTTTGACCACCAGCTGAGTTTTGACCTGAGCTTGACATTGAAACCAAAACGCCTGATTGCATCTTGAAAGCGTGTAAAAATCGTTCAAATAAACGTAAAAAATATGTTGTAACTTTTAATTTGTAAGTAGGTACCTAGGTTCTTGTTTTTGATTGAATTCTATAACTTACAAAAATAAATATTAAGTATTTAATTATTTTTTCAAATGTAATGTTAAAGTTAAAATGACAATAGGGGTGAAGTAAGTGTACAAATACGGTTTTCAAAAATGTATTAAATGTCAGTTAATATACTTTTAGTATAACCAAAAATCCAATAAGAGGAAAAAAATGGGTAGAAATTGTAACCAATTTATGGAAATAATCTTATGGAATCCATTAGAAATGAATTTTAACATTCAAATACAATTTTTTTATATTAAAAAATACATTCTCCCATTTTTTTAGTATTAAGAATGCACCTCTGGTTGTTCTATAAATAAAATATTTACGCTGCTAACTTTTTTCTGTACATTAAATCGAAGATTTTAAGAGCTATAAAAATGTCTAACGTAAAGCCCTTAATTTACAAAAAACTCTCCGAACGTAAATTGGTCCACTAGTTACCTAGTCTATTGAGAACACACATACGTACGTTGCCTTTTTTACATATATATATGCAAAATGAAACTTAATTTGAAATAAATAAATTAGTATATAGAAAGAGAGATATGTTTGTAAAATAAACAGGGTTGTGGTGTTCTATCTACTCGTACCAATGCCGTTCAAAGATGGTGTTTTGTTTTTGTTGCAAAGTAATTTATATTTTCATCATTACTTTATTCGTCACCTGTGTGTTGTTTTTTTTAAATAATATATTCTTTTTCGTGTATTTTATTAAGTGAGAATTGCATTTTTTCTTGACACTAATATATTATTCTATGCTATCCTGTAATCAAACTAAATAAAAATACATATGTGTATGAAAGTAAGAGTTTTGCAATCATTAAACCATAATCGTGATATTCTTTTTCTTTCATGTGTCTCATTATGAACTCTTGAAAAATTTTAGAGTGCGTGCTATCATCACAAAAATACAAGCACGTCGTGAAACTGAAACCAATATTACGAATGTTTAAGTTAGACAATGATTATGTAAGAAATGATCATAATTCCGTTATCACCTAATACCTTAAAGAGCAATCATGTGTAATATCTATCAAGGCAAAATGATTAGTGTAACGCTTAAGGCGCTGGTACAGGGACTATGAAATATTGCAAATTATCAAATAAATTCAACTCATTAGCTATTCCATGAATCGAGCGTGGATCTTAGACATTGTATGCAAACCCACAAACCAGTACAAGGCGAACTGTTCTTCATTCATTTTCCTATTTCATGAATTTTATCGAAAAATTGTCATTGAGTCGAAAACACACTTTCACGGTAATTAATTTAAAGGGTATTTTTACACTGCAATATTTCTCAGACTCTTATCCTGATGCGTTTTTTTTTTCAATTTAATTTATTTAACTTGTTGTACATACGTTGTACATACGTATTTATACATTAATGGACTTATTACCAAATGACAATTTCTTCCAACTAATTAATAATAAATCGTATAATATGGAAATATCATATACTTCGAATACCAATAAAAATATTTAAGGTGGATTTAGAAAAATTCATTGTATTTTCAGAATCAATATGGGTATTATGGATAACTTTTGATTTAAAAAATAAAATTGTTTGAAAATGTGTCTCCGCAATATCACGACATGCTTATCCTTGACAATTGTCGACGTCCTATTTAAATTAAAACGGTCACAAACAAAGGTAAAAATTTGACCGAATCGTGACGTACTGAAGGCAAAGCCATGCAATGAACCGTTTTCGCGGGAATCTAAAAATATTGGCGAAAGCGTTTGGAATACTGACCCAGGACGCGAAGTAGCGTGCAAGAACTTTCATCCCGCCTTGGTACTAGCGATATGGATATATATGTTTTAATAAATGTAAAGAGATATCCGTTATCGTTAATTGCATTAAAACTGCAAATGCACTAATGACAGCTGCATCAGCTTACATTAAATAATCGCCTTTAATGGAATGCCGTATGCACCACACGACCTCATCTAGTTCGTGAGCAAGGACAAGTCCCTTTCTATTCGCATCAATAATAAATCGCGTATTATACAATATAAACAATTATGCAATCAATTAACTTGTAATTGAATGCAGAATATGTAATACACAATATACACATACAATGTTTTCTATAAATTAAAGCAAAAATCTATTTTACACAACTAAATTATTATATAACCGCTAAAAATTTGAATGTCTTATAATTTTTTTACATAAATTCAACAGTGTTAAATTATTTTTATACCTTTAATTTAATATAGGTTAGCAATAAAAATATTTACTTCATCACGAATAATTTATTATAAATAATAAACTATAAATACGTATTGGTCGGTGTAAAATCGCAAAAAAAATGTTGCATGCCGACTGACGAACCGACCTTATCAAGATTTTCAGCATAAAAAATATTTTCAAATTTGTACTTTTGAATTCCCGCAAAAACGGTCATTTCATTGGTCACGCTCATGAAAAATACGTCATGATTCATGTTCATTTGTTTCTGACCATTCAAATTTGATTAAAACATTGTCACGAATTTTGACATCACGTTTTTCTAGTGAAGTATTTAAAAAAATATATATATGATAACATTTCTCCACAATATTCATTTTGCTTTCGAAAATACAATTAATTATTCTAAATCCATTTCATATATTTTTATAGGTATTCGGAGTATGTGATATTTCTCAATTTGAGAACAAAATTAAAATGGAAAACGAAAATAAAGCAAAACGCTGTTCAGAAAAATAACATTTCATTTTTGTGTTCTCGCCAGGAAGCGAAACCGGAATCTTTCGTACTTGGGTCAAGCGTCTTAGCTATTACACTACGGAGGCCGCCAATTGCTAGAAATCGAACCCAGGTGGTAAACAAACGAGCCAACTACTGCAGTAGTTATATATTAAACATTTACATACGAAACACTATTTTTGTATATTTGTTCATTTGGAAGTAAAAAGAGATATATTTTAAATAACTTGTTACTTTTATGTCAAAATGGTTACTTTCTTTGTTGATTATTTTTGTTTTTTTTTATAAAAAATACATAGCAAAAGTTTACCTCCACTAAAATTTTTTTAAATGTCTCGTTTTCCTAAGCTAACGGGTAGTTTTTACTAATGGCCTTTAATTCAATTTTAATATTGCTTTCTTATTTCACTTTACACACCTAATTAGAGTCAAAGGTTCATTTAAGAAACTTATTACGTACGCATTTCAACGTTACTTTTATTGAATAAATTGACTGACACATCAATTAAGGTTTTAAAAAAATACAGAATACAAAATGAATTGTAATATTCAGAAACCCCATAAGTCAACAAAGACGTTTTTGAGGTATCGACTAAAAACTGTTCACTGGCTGTTTTATGTATGCTTTCTTTTTTTAAAATTTCGTAAAAAAATATGTGCATTATTTTTTTTATAAAAACTTGTTTGACCAAAAAAAGTGGTTTGACTTGTGGCATTTAGTTGATAAAAATTACCATTAAAATATACGTTGGGATTGTATACAATAAATACAATCGGGCCGTCGATAGGTTGTTTTAAATCTAGCTCATGAAAACTGCACTTTCGAAAATAAAATTAAAATATGTGATCACATAATTCAGTTCCAACAATTTTATGAGGCGCGAGACTTTTTCTTTTCATATGTACCTACTTAAAAAATATTTACTTTTTTTTTTTAAATTAAAATTTCTTGTGCATAACGGTAAAAGTAACGATGCTTCAATATTTTAGTCATTATATTTTTAATAAATATTTACAAATACTCACATTAAAAATGCTTATAATAATGTAAACCAAAAAAATGATTTGATGTTTGTTTGATATTGTTGTTTTGTAATTTTGCTGAATATATTTTCCACCCACCGAATTAACGGCGATATTCTTTTTAATATTTGTATGACCTTAAAATTTAAAAAGGCAGTAAAGTACAATACGTTTTTTTTCACGTAAATTCAAGAAATAATTGTGGCATAATTTTAGTTATGCTATTGTGTTACTTGAATTACTTCAAACTTGATAGCTCAAGTAAATGAATTTTAAGTTGTGTCTTTGTTTTCGTGGATGTTAGTTTACAGAGCAGGTGTGTGTGTAACTGCTCTCCTGCAAAATTTAGTTTTTTGATTTGTGGCATTATTATCTTTAGGGTGCGATGTGTAAAAAACATTATTTTTTATTGGTATGTTATGTTTGCTGAAGTAAAGCTTGGATTTATTTGAAAGCTATATATTTGCTTCCTAAATAACAGATTTTAACATTTGTTGAAACAGATGTGTATCAATCATTTTTTTACTTTATTTTATGGTTGAGTAATCATGGAAAATTATATTGGACAATAAATAAAATA
The DNA here is from genome assembly GCF_059751315.1 of Micrasema longulum. Taxonomy (NCBI): domain Eukaryota; kingdom Metazoa; phylum Arthropoda; class Insecta; order Trichoptera; family Brachycentridae; genus Micrasema; species Micrasema longulum. The sequence goes on from NW_028278075.1 coordinate 508,356, forward strand.
AAATAAATGTTTCGCATAAATAAACCTGTGAAATTTAAATTAAACATCATTTAATAAATTACTCTATGTTCATATAATATAAAATATATAAATGATTTTTTTTTTTCAAAAATAAATCCACTAGATATAACGATATACTCATATCTAGTAGATTTCTTTTATTTTACATAGTAAAATTCAGTAGATTCCGACGTAAAAAATGAACCAAAATATTAAGAGTTTATCCAAATGTTTACAGTCAAGAATCAAATTAAAATATTTTCAACTGTTGTCTAGCAGGCAAATTTATTCAGGAAAACGAATGTCAACCGCATTTTTAAGGTTTCAGATCTTAAGCGTCACAAAAATTAACAAGTGGAATAATTAAGATATGTGGATGTTTACAAAAAAGCAGAATGATAAATTATACCAGACAGTGTGTTTAATGGCAACTTAAAATAGGCAATGACAATTCATAAGTCTTGTAAATGCCTAGATGTCTATATTTCTTAGTCTTAAATATTCTTCATATCTGTTGTAATATGTTTAAAAGAAAAAAATTATAAAAGATTGGGTTACCGTTTTTTTATTTATTTTATTCAAATAACTTCATTCAGTAGAAAATGCGTAAATTTATTGCGTACATACAATATACTCGTATAGTTATTTATTACCAGGGAATATTTATTATACTCAAGCACTTGAACATTAACACAGATGTCTTCTGGTTAGGTTAAAAGGTGTTGCAACAGAGAGGGAAAACATTTTCGAGAAGGTAATATGGAAGTCTAGGCATTTACAAGGCTCGTGACCTGTCATTGGCTGGTTTAAGTGTCCACTTTACACACTGTACAACATTCACCATTCTGGTGAGTCAGTTTCCATCTAATACGGCTTATTCTATTAAAGTTTTTGTGTTTTGAATTCTAAGTAATTCTATACCAATATTCAAAGACTTATTAAATAGTACAGAGGATATTACAACAATCAAAATAACAAGCTTCATCGACCTGTTTTTTTACAACTGAAGAACTGAAAAGAAATGCATTTTTCTATAAGATATATCGATGGCTCCATTCCATAAAGCGGTAACTAGAAATTACACATGAAATATAATATAGACAATGGTTACTAGTTCTAGGAGAAAAGTTATTTATGAATATTATCAGATAGACAATTTTTTATTTTTTTATTTAAATAATATAATTATACATTTTTACAGTTTTAAAAATTTTAATTGTTATATTTTTACTAGAACAAAAATCCTAGCAAGTCACTTTCTGTAGCCTGTTGGTATTTTAAATATGTCCAAATGCTTGCAGACTGGCTGGACTTCCTCCTTAGGGAGTTTTTCATATTTAAATTTGTTGCAACTGAGAGAGAAAATATTTTTGAGAAGGGAATATGGAAGGAAATCCAGCCAGTCTGCAAGCATTTGGACATACTCAAAACATTATTGAATTAACTACCCGGTAAAAGGAGACGTATAAAAATTGTAAAATTGTTTTCAGGCGTTGCCTAGTAGGTGAATTGGTTCAGCCAGATGAATCTCACCCACATGATAAATGTTTCAGCTCTTTTACTTCACAAAATTCAACAGATCGAAGAGTTGAGAAAATGTGGATGAACAAACATAGTGAATGTGAATGTTATTCAGTGTGTGAAGTGGCCACTAAAACCAGCCAATGACAGGTCATTAGCACTGTAATAGCTTAGACTTCCATATTCTTTTCTCAAAAATGTTTTCCCTCTCTGTTGCAACAGCTAACAACAGCTAACTGACTGTAATGTTTATTTACATATTTCCATAAGAAAATATATTTTGTCTAACAGGAGAAAACCAATAATTTTTAAGAGTTATACTTTTGTAAAATAAAAATAAAAGTGAAAAAAAATTATAATGTGAAATACAAATTAAATTTCACCTTTTTGACTAGTCGTGGAACTGAGCCATCGATATATACAATCATGTAAAGTAATAAAATAAATGAAGTAAAAAAATCACCTTCAGAAATAAAAAAGGATAAAATATTTTTAATACATACCTTTTTAAAACCACCACCCCGATAATTATTATAATACTGTAGAAACCACTTATCTTCAGAGTGCATTGTTAGATACTAGATTTTGTTAGTTATAAAGGAAAAAGTATATATATGCTTTAGTATCCTTATAGTATTTTCTTTAAATCAATATTAATTCATTATTTACACTATTTGTGTTTTAAAAATTGCATGCTTAAAATTGTTTCACTGATTAAAAAGGTTAACCATTTTTTAAAGTTATAATTGCACTGTAACAGATTATCAATGAATTAAAGTCCTCAATTGATCATATGTAATATTTGTATTTGTTTTCGTTTTACTAATTAATAAAAAATATATTACCAAACTATGATTGCATCGTAATTGATTTGAGAGACGCACTTTTCAACAAACTAGTTATGGCCCAGTGGGTCGCTAAAAAATATAAATGTGAAATTTTTATAAATCAAAAATAAGTTTATTTTTTGTAGTTGGATTATGAAATGATTCTTTACATTTAAAATTTTAGTTAAAATCATAATCACATAAGTCCCGTTACAAAATGTTTATTTTACTAATGTTTGTAATTATTACATAGATTAACATAATACAAAAGAGATGAAGAACATTTAAGAGAAGGTAATATAGAAGTCTAGGCATCTACAGGGCTTATGACCAGTCCTTGTCTACAAAAATTTGGACAAACTCAAAATATTGTTATTATATAGATGTTTTCATTTTATAAATATTTGTTTATTTTTACAAAACATAAGTTTGTTATTACAGTTTTTACATTACCTTCTTAGATTTCTAAACACATAACTTAGTATTAAATAAATAAGTATCTCTATTTTTTTTCAAATTAGAATTTATGGCTCGCACTCCTCATTGTTGTTGGTATAACTTAATTAGGCAATGAATTTGGTTAATTTAAACTATTTTGAAAATATGGTTTACCTAAACCTACGTGTGCCTTGATTCCACCCAAGTTTCGGACCCTGAACAGGCCGGATTTTTTGAAAGCACAATCCAATGTAAATCCGAAGTCCGAGTTTAGCACACAAGTCGCCTTCACGCGACCTGGAACAACAAACGCGTCTTTTAGTATCCCACATTGTATAACAAACTTAATATCCCGAAGCTTTTAAGCCACGCGATAACTGATTTAAAATGAATGCATTGAGTTTATTGCAAATGACGAAATGATGGTTGTGATTGTGATTTTGTGGGGAAATTTTGCATGAAAATGGATACGATATTAATGTTAACACTATTATTTATTATTTTCTAATTAAAACTGCGAGCAAACCTTTACAGATTATTAAAAAGGTGCTTATTTACTTTATTTTTCCGTGTCCTTATTATATTCAACCAATTACGAATATTTGTAGCTTTTCAGAAAATTGATTCTAAATTACATTCAACGTACTTGCAAACGGAGAAATTAAAATGTGATTTTAAATTTAGGGTTTAGTAGAATAAGTTATATTAGGCGCTACTAATGTCAATTATTATTTTGATTAATAAGTCAATTATTTTGTTCAAAATCACTTGATTTCTAAAGGAACTATTCCATTGTCCAGAAATACAAATAAACGCACTAAATAAATTTATTTTATTGGTCTAAAATTGCTCACACCGTGTGTTATGTGCCAATGAAGTAGCAAACAAAGAAGGATTAATCGATGCCCACTAGATCAATTAACAAGACATGAAGATGGCATTATTATTTTTTTTATTCAAAAGACATTTTATTTAAACTAAGTATTACGCCAGAGTGACGTAGTAAAAACGTGAGGTTTAATTCTAATTGCCTCTCGAGGGACAGCGTTTGGGTTTATAGAATGAAATTTTTGGTCCAATGGAGGGGTAGGTTAATGCAAAAAATATTTGATTTTATTCTTCCCACGCGACATCCTGAGATTCAAGCAAAATTCTATTTCTCATGCACTGTTTTTCAGATGAATACCATTAGCGACCCTTTTTATATAAAAATACACGATTTTCTTAAGTGGTTTAACCTGATGGCTAAACGCAAAATGCATCTGAATTCTGGGTATATTACATCCTGTGTAGTACGTAATTTCTACCATCAGCTAACTAAATACAATATGTACTATGTAAGTACATGACACGTGTTCAGTATCTATATGTGAACAAAATATACATGCAGGTATTTATTATATGTATAAATTATATTTAAAATGTGAAATCACGTAGGTGATTTAAATATACATTGTTTGATTCTATGCAGAACATTTGTCATTTTTTTACTTATTTAAAAACAGTATATTTATACTCCTAAACATAAATTTTAAATTGCTTAAAAGATATGTTTAGAATTCAGTAACTGAAATTTTTTTGTAAAACTGAATTTTTTTTATCAAGCTACAAATATATTCTTATAGATTTCATTACTTTCCATGTACATTAATAATAATAAAAAATAAAACAGAATATGGAAATAATAAAAAAATAGACAAAAAAGGAAATACCGCATAGAGACAGCTCTTCAAATGTAATTGCGAATTTTTTTTTTCGCTGCTAAGAGACACCTGATTTTTATTTTTTTTCTTCAATGAGTACCTTTACTAGATTCCACTTTATAAAAGACTAAATTGTAAAAACTTCTCAACATGTTTTTCCATATTAAAAAGTTTTTTTTAAACGGTATTAACTCAATATTTTCCTGAACTCAACTAATTTATGTTATGGTGTAATGAGAACAACATTCATCACCTGTTAAAACTAATTGAAAGGTTAAATTTTAAATATTTTTCCATGATTGAATATTATAGCTGATCTCACGTCCGGTATTATTGTAAGCCGCAGAAATTACCCGTTTGTTCATCTGGTTATTACGGGTTCAATTCTCGGCGTTTAATTATAGGAGTAATCAAGTAATAATTAGAATCACTGTTGTAAATATTATTATAAGCAAAGTGCCAGAGATGCAATTTAAAGATCAAAGCTTAGGATTAAGTAGAACGAAGATCAACGATGAAACAAAGATCAAAATAGGGGGTTTAGATTTAATGTACGTTTTTAATGAGGTGTTGTTTTAATGCGCTGTCTTTTAAAAATATTTCATCAAAGCTTTATTTACCTTTTAATGGATCAAAAGCTTTTAAAAAATTAGAAGAAATGCCAAAGTCATAAACTTGGACCTGTTTAATTTTTTATTGAAAATTATTGAATTGAATCCTTAAACACTACTGGCAATCACAACTGATAGGTTCGATAAATACTTAGTAGTTTTATAATGAAAACTCCGATACTTCGTACAGCAATTGTATTAGAGAGTTTAATATAATTAAAATAATGTTATGTGCCGATGTAGTAGCCCACAGAGAAGGATTATTTTAAGTCAATTGACAAGACACGAAGATGTTGTATATTAATTTTATTATTTAAAAGACCTTACGAAAAGCCATTATACTGTTACACTTAAAAGCTACCGTATTTATCAAAACTAAGTATTACGTCAGAGAGACGTAATAACCACTAGAGATTACATTTCTAATTCCTCTACAAAGGACTGTGTATGTATTTATATAATGCAAGTTTTGTTCCTATGGAGGGGTAGGTTTGATACAAAAAATTGGTACATTTATTCTTCCCACGAGACATCCTAAGATTTCCTTTTAAATAAAAATACATGAGTTCTGCATTGCGTAAGATGTTTATATTGGTCCCAGAGGGCTTTACCAGATGGTTAAGTGCCAAATGCATCAGAACTCTGGGTATACTACTTCCTGTAGGGAACATAATTTATACCACCAGCTAACTAAATACATCACATACTATGTAAGTACATAACAATAGCAAGGACTTGTGACCGATTAGGAAGGCAAAACCCGAATGAATAGAACCGGCCACCTCGCGTCATGGTACCGATCGCAACATAAACATATATAATATACCCATACATTACTATGTCAGGGCCAGTTCACTAACATATAATGCATGGACACGACACTATGTATATATTTATTTTTTTAGTGTTATTGTTTATCATTAAAGAGTCGTTAGTTCACATAGTTAGTATGTGGAAAATGGCACTTATAATTTGATTGATTCCCTTGCCAGCTCTGGATATTCTTATTTTCTCTATATCCGGAAGACGTCAATCTTATGCAAATTAAATTCCATTCAAAGCATTTCGTAAGAATTTTATAAATCTGACGCTTTTTTGTGCTCTCAAAAAGGAAAAAAAACTTTAGTGACGAAGCGAAACAAAATTTTGAGTCAAAACCGAAAATGAAACTTATTTAAATAAGTTAAAAGAGACTTTATAACGCCTAACATTGGGCGTTTTTATTATAAAACCATATGAACTAATTATAAATTAAATAAATGGCATAAATTAAATCACTAATATTCGTGACCTTTTTGGGTCGTTTTTATAAAGCTAACAACATTCATTGGCCAAAAGCCGAATCAAACTAAAGGTCACGGGTCACAAGTGACATGGTCGAGTCACAAGCCGGTAAAGGGATCAGTTCTACATTAAATATATAGGTCCGGGAACAATTAAATATTGAGTGCAAATAAACATTAAAATCAATATTTCAAATCCACCCTGCCAAGAAATGAACACAGGACTTCAAGAATGGTCGACGAACACGCAAACCACTATACAACGAGGTGGACTTATCTCCACTCGATTTCTTAATTGAGGATGTTTACGTGAAAGTAGCCATCGAGTCAAAAATGCTCATACGGCATTCTTGTTCATCTTTCATTCTTATCAGAACTCTATTTTTTATCCGCCCGGACACAGATTACTAACGATTGAACTTGAGTTCTTATAGAAATTTTAAGTACCTATATCCAAATGGTTTTAGCTAAGTAAGTAGTTTAGTGAAATATTACACAATGTGTAAAGTAATCCTTCAAACAGGTCGTAAGCTCTGTAAATGCCTATATTTCCATATCCCTACCTAAATTTTTTCTCCGTCTCTGTTATAACAGCCTGAATATCTATTACTATATAACAAAAGAGCATTTCGGGTGGTAAATTAAAAATTATTAAATATTGCTGTAAAAACGTAAAGACCATTTATCTGATGATGATTGAAATATATTGCAGATGAAAAAGAAAAACATTTTATAGAGGGGAATATGTAAGTTTAGGTATTTACAGGATTTAGGACATGTAATTGGCTGGTTTATATAACAGGTGGGCGTTTCGGTTATTTAAATGAAGATGCAGTAACTGCAGGTTTATTCTATCACAATTTCGTTTCGTAAATTCGTTTGTTCGTCATATATCCATCTTATTCAAACGCAATTACAACCATATTTCGCTCTCGTTCCTTCTTATTCGATACGAATGAATTTACGAAACGAATTATAACTGAAACCAGTATAAGGCCACAGTTACCGTTTCACAAATTAAACTGATTTGATTAGAATGTTCGGCATCCAACTTAATAATTTTTCTGCTTACTGATAAATTACTAAAATCACTACCAAGTACTTTTTATTAATTACTTTACATGTACACACCCTATTTGCCTAATAAAAAAAGCGGTAAATTGGAAAAGAAATTAAACATATATTTATATAATTATACAAAAAATATCTGTACAAATTTGTTCGACCAGTCTGTTTTTTTTTTATTTGCATTAAGATATTGTTTTTAGCAACAAGCATGACAAAGTGCATATGTTTTTTAATTTAAAGTTTAATAAATAAATATACAAAAATAACAATTTAAATCTCAGCAAATTAATTCATATTCATAATTCTTATTTCCGAACTTCACGGTGCATAAGGCACTGCACTGGTAAATCAACTGCAGCGTATCTTGATCATTTTTGTTACAAGGTAAGATGATAAACCTTACGCTTCAGGTACTATTCGAATATAAAACACGGCTGTAAATAAATATTTAAGTCTCGAATTTAAACACCAATCACATGCATGCATCGTAAAACCAATACCTCGCATGTTTCACTTGATTTAATGTTGGTCAAATCGATAATATCAAAAGCAATCTAAATAAAAAACATCAATTCAACGGACGGTTAATGAATCATTTAAACGATGTTCCAGTTTGGTTTACGTGTTTTTTCGTATCCCCATAATGCATGTTCGATCGATCGTTATCGAAAAGATATCGGATGCAATTTCGGAATGGTCTACCACAAATTATACGTTATAAAGATATGTGCCTCTGGCAAAATATGGTTACTCTGAGTAGGGCCGTAGCTGTAACTAGGGGGAAAACTAAACGAAAATACCATATTACTGTATTCACGTAGTAATCGGAGAAACGCAGGAATGTAGAGAAAGCAAGGTCTGTATGCCAAGAGTCAAGATAGATTAGAGTGTTGTTCGACTCTTTCTGCCTACCCCTATGGAGAAACAGCGTAATGGTTTTGTGTCTGTGGGTCTGTCTATATTATTAAGTATCAGCCTTTTTTACAATAAGTACATTTTGTTATTTGTGTATATAATCAGACATCCAGAAACTACGAAATAATTATATTAAAACTAATTTTTTAAATTTTTTTTTTTTTATTTAAATTTTATTGATAAACACACGTTTAACAAAATGTTTTCACTTTTAAAATTCACATTCTACTGTTAATAATAATATTTTTAACATCTTTTGTAAAGGTTGTCTGAGTCTTTTGTTTAGTTTTGTCTGATAGTTTATTGTATAATTTCAGTCCATGGTTTATAAGTCTCGATTGTCCTTTTCTCGTTTTAAAAGATTTTATATGATAATTTTCTGATATTTTCGTATTGTGTTCATGTTTACTGCAGTTTTTTTCAAGTTTTAATTCTTCGTCTACAATTACATCAGTGGCTAATTTATGAATAAATTTTAAAGATTCTAGTTTAAAGAGTTCAGTTACGTTTAATTGTTTAGTTTGTTCAAAAAGTTCTTTAGTTGCTGTTAGATAGGGAAGGTCATATACTAACTTTAACAATTTATTTTGCTGTCTTTGTAGTCTGTTTATGTCATTTTGATTTCCTGTTCCCCATAGTAGTTGCATATAACATATTTTAGTTTTTACATATGCTTCATACATTTTTTTTTCCTTTATTGGAACAAAGTTTTTGATTTAAAAAATAGACTCGATATATATCGTGTCGTCCTTTCCAAGAATCTAGTACGGTGCCTTAAAAAAATATGAGATGCCAGCCAATTTTGATAAATAGGTTTTTTTTTATTAATTAAAAAAGTTGTTGATAAATGTGTCTAAAATTACAAATGGTTTGTACAAACATAATTAATAATGACGTTTATACCTATCTAATAGAGTGAAAACTCGTGTTTGGAGAGGGAATTTTTTTTATTTTTATACATTATAAAGTAAACAAAGTTTTCAAATATATTTTGTCCCGATAAACTATCCAATAATAGTTTGTCATCGGGTGCTCAGACATTCGATTTACATTTATTATTATCTGTATATATGTATGTATGTTATGTTTTGTAATATATTTATTTTAGATAGATTTACAAATAAAATTTAAACACCTTAACAAAAAAACAATATGCATACAAAAATTATTTCAAAAACACAACATTATTATAAAATCTAGACGCTTTCCAATGACACTCTATCTACCTATAATATGGATGTTTGTTTTTAACAAAAATCATCGTCATCCCACGAAACGATGCGATAGACCCAGCATCCTAATCCCTTTGGTAACTCATTAAACATCTTAGGTCCTTTATGATACAGATTGTTTTGAGTTGCCTGGAATCTTGTTTTGGGGAATCTGAAACCTTCACCTCCCCTCGTAGGATACCGATGAATTTTGTTATTAAGCCGATCATTACAAAACATTTTATTCTTATATATATATATATATATATATATATATATATATAAATATATATATAAATATATATATAAATATATATATAAATATATATAAATATATATATATATATATATATATATATATATATATATATATATATATGGGGTTCAAACTGTCAGTAGGGTCACAGTGAGTCACATCTAGCTGGATGGTGTGATTCTATAAAATGCTGCAAACGCCCAGTTGCATTCCACCGGTAACACTACTGACTAGTCCTACTCGTTAGCGTCCACGTCGCGAACCCCGGACAATGGGATCACACTCATAACGGTGTGATCGCAGCAAATAACGAGAGGATAAAAGGCGAGTTTCTGGCGCCTGCAAACCAGAACCAACCAGCTAAGGGAAGGTAACCCCGACAGAAATATCCACCAGAGAAGGCAACGGGAAACCACTCTGGTCATCTTTTCCCAGGAATCACTATGGCGAATACATACAATAAGCAGTTTTCCTGGCTGCGGAGTAGCGCAGGACCGAGATGCTATCGCTGTAGTGATCGCCAACGTCGGGGAATCTGACAAGGCACCTCAAGAAGAAGATATATATATATGTATTCTATTTTATTTTCGTTTAATTTTTACTATCTAAAACAGATTCCTTAAAATAAAAAATGATTTTCTAAAAATACACAATTTTCTACTATATTGAGTTAAAGATAGGGTTAGTCTCAGGTGGTTTTTTTATTTTTATTTAGAATGAAACGTTTTTATACTAGCTATTGATTTTGAGATTTCTGGAAGATTGTTAAAGTTTTTTTCACAAAATATGGATATTGATTTAAAACGCAATTGTATTGCATCTGTGTAAAGTTAAATTATTTGGAAATTTAGAGTTTCGAGAAGATGAGCTTTGTTTTTCTGTCAGCCAGAAAAAAAACTGCACGTCGGACTACTTTTGCCCAACTAAAGTCAACAAAATGACCTTTCGCTGTCCTGTTTTCCGCAACCCAAAAATAAACCGATTTAGTTACTTTTTTAAGAAGAATATCAGAATAAAATATTCAGTGTTGGTATTTTTTCCGTTTGCCAAAAAAAAGTATTTCCTGTTATGAGAAAGACTTACTTTTTTTTGTACATATTTTACATGTCATAAATTTATATATTTCGGAAGAATATTAAACACAGAAAAATAATTCCTTCACCTTTGACAATGACACTATTTCTTGCCCTTGTTATATATTCATGTCCCTTAGCAGAGGGCCAAACCAAATTATTTTTCTTGTTTATTTATATAAAGCCTGTAATTCAACTTTTGTGTGTACTTTTATGCTACATTTGATTTATTAATAACCTGTGTCTTCGTAAATAAATAAACGTATATCTGTTTCAAATACGATTCAGAAAAAATATTTTACGTTATTATTAGTTCAAAAAAAAATCGATAATTAAAAAAAAAATATTTTTATGATAGCTCTTTTGATCCCAATTAAGAACAAAATTATCGTATAAGTATAAATAGCTCGAGAATCGATAATTAAGGAGAAAAAACATTTTTGAGAGGGGAATATGGAGTTCTAGGCATTATGACCTGGCATTGGCTTGTTAAAGTGACCACTTTATACACCATGTAACATTGACTATTCTGCCTATATTTGAAGATCCATTTTTCCTTTACTCTTCCTTCTGTTAATCTATATAAAGTGGGTCAGATTCATCAGGCTGAACTATTTCACCTACTTAACAATGCCTGAAAATACTTTTTGAATATTAAACTTCTTGTGCCGCTTTTCTGCAAACATTTGGACATACTCAAAATATCGTAGATTAAACTCCAGATTTTTTTTTTGACCTAAATTAAAAAACAAATTTATTTTACAAATGCGATTTTAAACACAATTTGGAAAAAAACTTTCCTTATATAAATTGAAATAAAAATTGTATTTTTTAATATTAAATTACTATTTAAATCGAATAAATTTTGAAAAAAATGTATATTCAATTTTTATTTATTTATATAACTTTTTGTACATAAAGTTATTTATACATTGGCGGGCTTATTGCCAAATGGCAATTCCTTCAAACCAACCAATTTACTTATTTAATTTACTGTCGGTCTTGTGGTGTAGTGATTAACGCGTTTGCTTACCATGCAAGAGGTCTCGGGTTCGGTTCCCGACATAGTTGTCAAAAAATATTTATTTAAAAGGGTGTTTTTACACTAGAATATTTCATTGACCCTGGACTGGTACCTGAAGCGTAAGACCGATCATCTTACCTTCATGTAACAAAATGATCAAGATACACTGCAATTGGGGAACCAATGCAATGCCCTGTGCACCATTAGGTGCGAAAAGGGAATGATGACGATGATGAATCTCAGTTAATTAAGAGTCAACTTTAAAGTATTACAATTTTGTATTTTTTTTTTTATATATAAGTATACATTACTACTAAATACATTTTTTATATGAATTCACTACGTATATTTACATTTACGTTTCCCATTAAGTAAAAGAATCAACAATAATTCTTGTGTACATAATGGGAAGTGACGTCTTACCATAATTTGAATATTTTATTTTTAATTATTAATATTTTTAAGATAACATTTAAAATGTTTCTAATCAAAGCTACACAAATAACAATTATAAATATATACTGTTACTTCTTCTTTTAATATATTGTATTCCTGACTGCACTTTTTATTTTCTTTATTCATTTCATTAAAGAAAAATATTCCTTTGTAAATATAATATAATGATGTGCTGTTGTTGCGCTTTATTTTGGCATTAAGTTGTTACCACTTGTTCTAGATCGCGTACTTACGTTTTGTGACGTAGAAATACTACTCTTTATTTTGTCTAATGGATTTGAAGCAAACAATTCTTGTTATAGCTCATAGCTCATGTGTCTGTGTCATATAATTGCTCGTCCCATCTCAACACAGGGCTTTAAGTCCCATGGAGTTGGGACTTATTGTCTCAAATAATGCACAATAAACTTATGTATGTAAATAAATAAATAAACGATTTTATATTTAAGAACCTAAATTATTTAAATAATAGAACAGTGGAAAAAGTAGTGGGTTTTTAAAAAATAACTTAGATAATAAATTTTTCAATTATTTCGACGGGTAAAATATTTATTTTAAAAGCATCACTTCATCCGATTTTTCCATACTGCAATATGGATTGGGCTAATGCAAAGTAAATTGATCTTCATTTTTCGATAGTTAATATATTTCAATCTAATAAATACACATGTAAGTTTTCTCATTCTATTTCCAATATTATTTATTTGCTCCTTTTATTTCATATTTTTATCAATTATAATGCCTAAAAAAAATTTCAGTGTTTTTTTAAAATATTTTTTATTTATTAATTACATTATACATACATTTGTTAAGGACAGAGACACAGTTTTTAGCGACACAATCAGGAACGATCCATGTCTGTGAACTTGCTCCAACTCGCTAGAAAATCCGTGCTGAGTCGGGGCACTTGTAATGCATTCATAACCATACATTCACACACATATATACATATATATTCGCACATACATATTTATATTATATTTTATACATACATATACATATACATATAGTTTTGAACGAATAAACTCCAAAATCTTTTATCTACATCAAATCACAAAATATTTTAATGAAAGCTGTTTTGATTACAGTTCATAAAAAAGCTTTCTTGATATAACTAGCCCGAAAACCTTGTTTCGGTGTTAATTGAAGAAGTATGAATTTTTCGATAGTTGTTTTGAAGCCAATATCGGCATACTTGTGTGACCCAGGTCTGATGGCTTCCGGCTCCGTCTGCGGATTCCACAACTGACCCACATAGCATCATGTCGCTGGTCAATGTGACTATACACCAGTGGCTCTGAACTTGTTCCGTGAGCTCAGAGATTACTATTTCTTAAAAGCCACAAAATATTACGGAATATACAGGGCCGGTGCCCTTATCATGTCCCAGTTTCGTTTCGTAAGTTCATTCGTTTCTCATATATCCATCTCACTCCAACGCGTCAAACTGGTATTTTGCTCTTGTTCCCTCTCACAAGATACAAATTTATTTATGAATCGAATAAGTTACTGAATATTTATTTAAATATTTATATCTGATGATTATTCTACGTTGTCTTCTTCGGAATTTTATTATTAATTATTTATATTTTGTTTTTCTGGATTTTTATTCTATTGCATCACATGCTATTGTAGTTTTATTAATTTTACTATGTTTTTTTAAACACGGACACAGCCTAAAAAGCTTAAATAAATTCATGAATTTGTAAATGAGTGTAATTTTTAATGAATAAAGAAATAAGACCCCAGTTGTATTTATTATTATGAATTAATTGTTACGTTTTGCTATCTCTATTGTAATCGTTTTTTTTTCTTTATTCCCAACCGTATTACTACAAGTTTAAATTTGCTATTTATCAAATATTCTAAGAGCATCTATCGTTTCAATGTCCATAATATGTAGATTACTCAATCAGCAGCACAACTTGAATTATTTGTGTACATTCTTTGCTATAAATTGTTCTGCTTTTCGTAGATCTCTTCATCGATAAACACAGTTTGGGATAAAGAAGGATGGCATGGCTTCGCTTGAAGTCTTATACTTAGATAATGTTTTTTAAATAGTGTAAAGCATTCTTTCATTCTCCTTGTTTGTCTTTGCTACATGTACATATGAATGCTTTGTTTGTTCAGTTTCATGTATATATTCTTCTTCGTGTAAGTGTTACTTTAAATTTTCAAACATATGTATGCATATTTTCGTACGAATGTATGGATTTTACTTTATTCCGTCTCGATATGTACCGATGAAGATAGAAGATAGCGTTTGTAATATCACCCAGGTATTTTAACTTTCCGATTTCAGTTTTTAATAAAAAGTGTTGCTTTTAGTAGCTTTACGTACCAACAGTTTAGAACCACTGCTCAACTCTTTTTATATGCGTACCCATATTACCTGCTTGTCTGGTATCTCTAGCCTGTATCGGACTGACCCAAAGAAATAATGTTATCATTTTTTTATTGTATGGGTCGTTAAATGAACAATGAATCTCCCAAAGACATCAAAAGCAATATTGAATTGACAGCGCGTAATAAAAACTTTTTTCAATAGATGAAAAATAATCATTATCAAGCCTTAATACTACTGTTTTTTGTACTTATTCATTGATCATAGATACATTTTAATACGAAACATCAACTTCAGAGCGCTTCAAGGCGTAAATAAAGACTCTCTCACTAATATTGGCTATACCTTCAATTGTGACGTCCACCAGTATAATACGCGACAGAGTCAAAATATTCACGTACCTGGATCACGCACGACAAGGTATGGTCTAAGGTCTCTGCTGTACCTTGCTTGTAGTGAGTACAACAGGCTACCAGAATCCTATAGAATGTCAAAAAATGACTATATTCATAAAAAAAAATAGTACTTGAGGAGGTACGTGGAAGGTGAAATTTAGTTTTAAGTTCTTCTTTTTCCTTGAATATTCCTTTCTTACTGTGTGTAAATGTTTAATATTAATTTTTACTTTGTTTTTTTTAATTTTATTTGTATTATATACTTAACTTGCTATCTTATTTCAGTTTTGTGTACATATTATTACTTGTTACCATATTATTATTATTACCATACCTATATGTAAAGATTATTATGTCCCAAAATGAGTTCGTTGTAACTCCTGGGGGTACAAAAAAAAATTGTGTGGTTTAATAAAAAAAAAAAACAAAAAACAATTATTTTCTGA
This sequence comes from Micrasema longulum, assembly GCF_059751315.1. Classification (NCBI taxonomy): domain Eukaryota; kingdom Metazoa; phylum Arthropoda; class Insecta; order Trichoptera; family Brachycentridae; genus Micrasema; species Micrasema longulum. Next base: position 523,930 of record NW_028278075.1, read on the forward strand.
CCATTTTCGCCAAGCAGGCTTAGCACTTAACGCTTTATACATTGTGTACATTACAAAAATATCACTTTTCTCAAACATTTTTGAAGTAAATAAAATATATGAAATACAGTCCAGTAAAAAATATTGCTAAGTATTTCAGTACGTTTGATTGATTTTTTATTCTGTTTCAATAATCCAACACCAACAAAAAAAGTACTTTTCAATATTTTATTTTTGATTTTTTTTTTAAAATTATTAAAAATATACGAAACTTAAATTATCTACGGTTTTAAATACTTTTTCACAACTCACTTTAATTTACTAGTCCTATAATTATGAATAACCTAAAAGTGGCAATCGAAATGCTGACCATTTCTCTAAAAACAAACAATAACTTCACTTTTAGAATACCTAGGTTTTTTATAGGTATACTTAATTCCGTTGAACTTACTACTATAATAAGCTGATAAAACACACCCCTAAACTTAAAGTATTTGTATATTTATAAATATTAGTATCCAAATTACATATAGACTGTCTGATATTTTCTATATTCCTAACATTAAAAGTGATCATCGGAAACATTCTACCATCCAAGATAAGAATTTTAATAGTCATCATCCAAGGCAAGAATTTTAAAAGTCATAATCCAAGACAAGAATGTTGATATTAATATATTTAACACCCCACACAATAAGTACAGAAGAGAACTTACATGCTTGATTTAGAAAAACAGAGAATAGACGTTTTGTCTCTTTATTTCTCGTCATCAAATCAAATGTAATTTTCCACTCTTACTTTCCTTCATTTATCCTTTACCACTCCGCATCAATTTATTTTTTTCCTTACCACTATCTTCTTGTTTTGTCCATATTTCATTTATTTTAATGTATAGTAAATTTATTCTTTATATGGCTTACCCACCACATACCGCACACCGCATCTGAGGACATAAGTCTCTTATGGCGGTGCCCACATACACGGAAAATTTGCTCGTTGTCAAACGAGAAAAGCTGCCCGAAGGAGCTCTCTGAAATCTGGTAGCCTTAGCATCTTTGTGCTGAAAGAAAGTAACCCAGAAGTACATAATATGTACTTCATTGGATTGAAAAGAGAGGGAAGTGAATTCTTCACTGACTGGGATTAAATTGATTGGACATGATCAATTCGCCGAAATGATTACAAAACTTTTTAAAAGCCTTAAAATTATTTTTAGAAGCCACCAGATCTGCATATCCGACAAGACCTATAACAGGGCCACGGATAGTGGCGAGAAGCTCCATTCGGTAATCATAGAGAAGGGGAAAGGGACAAGACCACTTTTATTCTTTATATAGTTTAAACCGTCGTCGTTTTATTTTTGTATAATTAAGTGAATACATGTTACTGGATGGTAGGATTTTTTATAGTTTTTGTTTATAACCATGTAACCTGTACATCTTTTTGTATTCTAAATAAATAAAATTACAATTCAACAATATTTTGGCTATGTCTAAATGCTCATTCCATATTACCTTCTCAAAAATGTTTTTTACCTCTGTTGAAATATACACATATAGGTATATCCATATTTAAAATTATTCCTTTCCATATTTTTTTTTAAATATTACTATTCAACTGGATTTTTTAATAATTTGATGTTTTATTCCAATATATTGTACATCTTATAAGTATTTATATTCTATTGTGTCATGGATAAATTACTATTGGGCAAGTTGGTACTCAATTGTATGTAGTAGCATAAAAACCAGAAAACAAAAAGTGAAAAAACGTATCTTTCTTCTTAGGCAACCGTTCTGAGCAAAAAGACAATACACTTGTACACAGATCGAGTTTCCGTCAATTTATGAAATAGTACTCGTACATTAACTAAATTGCGTTGTTAAGCATTTTCCGGATGCAGAAACTATTTTAAAAGTTACTTATCGTATTACGTATATGCTATTTATGCTACTTATGGATGTGGATATAGCATGATTATTATATTTTTTATTTGGCATTTTATGACAAAATCAAGTTGTATGTGTAAGTGGTATCAGTAGGGTATCCCCCCCGCAGGCAGCACAGCAAAAAGCGACAGCAAGGTGATCCACGATAACTCACTCGAATATTTTTATATTCACCCGAATGACAGCGGACCACCTCGCTATCACCGCTCACCATATCTCTTACAAGTATATATACATATACATAAAATATATACGTATCAACAGTAAAAAATAATGATGCATAAATAATATACTATGTTTCAGGGGCATTGCGCCTTGTTTTATATATCTAATTGATAAAGGTAGTTTAATATAGTTTTATTCCACTGCTTTTCTATTTTATGTATTCTTGTTTATTTATACTTTATAGAACTTACCCAACCAACTAATTATTTCATATTTAATATAAACCTTTAATTCTTTTATTTTTTTAGTATACCCAGATAAAAAAAAAATAGTACACAATTTTACTACTAAATACAATTTTTTATATAAATTTAATACAAATATTTACATAAACGTTCCCCATTTATTTTATTTCTTCAGGTTGCTCATTGTACATTTTGAAACCCTTATACAGTTTCACCACATACCGCATACCGCATCGGAGTACATAAGTTTCTTGGCGGTGCTCACTTACAAGCAAAAATATTGCTCGTTGCCAAACGATAAAAACGCTGCCCGAAGGAACTCTCTGCAATCCGGTAGCCTTAGAGTCAAACCTCACTATGGCGTCGCTCTACTTCAGTGGCGCTGCGCGACAAATTATTATATTAAGAGCCGCGCGTGTAGCGCAGCTGTAGTACGGTTTGTTTAATCCAAAACAGTGAAAGTAATATTTCGTGTTGCTGCGACGTGCTGCGCAGTGCCACTCTAGTACGATTTTACACCAGTGGTCCTGAAATAGGGTTATCCAGAACTACATAATATATGTGCTTCATTGGATTGAGGAAAAGAGGGAAACTTAATTGCCGCTGACTGTTAAATTGATTGGAAAAAAATATTTCACAGAAATAATTACATAACTTTTTAAAAGCTTTGAAATTCTTTTTGGAAGCCACCAAGGGACATTTTTTCACACATTTGACAATTTTCGAGTGTTCATGTCGATTGCTTTGTCAAATTGCTATTCTTGAAACAATCCAATTACAAAAAAAAAATGAAAAAGAGGCAACACTTACAAATACGTATTTATAGCTCGTCTGCTATTTTTTTTTATTCTGGTCAAACTTCTTCCTTTGGATATTTTGTGCTTGAAATATAATACAGTAACAATAGAAAATGTTTTACTGGGACACTGCAATATTCATAATTATCATTAGCCTTTGACATAACACTCATCTTCATGTTATACGAAATATTCCATATTTATTTAATAGATTTTAAAAGCATATTAATAGATTTTAAAAGCATATTACCTGATATATATAAAATATTTAAATATTTATCGATATGGTCTCCTAATTACGTATTTTGTCATTGACGTGCAATAAAATAATTTTAGAATCATTTTTAGTAAAACTTCATTTGATAAGCGATTGAAAATAAGTACAATTATATTTGTTGCACATTTTTTGATACACCAACATTAATTAATCAGTGTTTAAAATTTTAAGTTAAAATACGATAAAAATACTCATCCTTCAAACATGAATGGCAAGCGTTATACACGAAGAAAGTTTGGTAGCTGAAGTTATGATTTCGCATTCGTTTGTCAATGTCGAATGCTTTGGGGCACTCGAGATAAAGCCGTTTGGTTTTTGATCCACTTCATTTGCATGGATGATAAAAAATACAGTTGTTCGCCAATTTCTGGAAGTCGGATACGATTCTTAATACGAATGAGTTCAACATAAGGCTCCTGATCTGAATATCAGACAGAATTTATGAGCTCTTGAGCAATGACTTATGATACTCTTTTTCTCTTCATTGAGTAACCTTATCTTATTTTACCATTCATCATCAAATCTTAATCCTAGCTCGGTGGTGCATAGGACTCTGTATTGTATAGTACATTCAGAGTTTCTTGATTACGTATTACAGAAAGTAAAGGTAATCAGTCTCGCGCTTCAGGTGCTAATGCAGTGCTAGTGCCAGGGACATTGAAATATTGCAGTGTAAAACCATATTCATAACAAATATTTTATATTAACCCTTCCAGGTGTTGAATCCAGGATCTCAAGCATGGTAAGTGAACACTTCAACCACTACGAGGCTTTCATTTTTAGCTTGATTTCCTTTTCGGGATTTTTACCTGAGAGTAGCCATTGAGTGGAAAATACTCGTCCAGAATTTTCATCTGTAGTTTCATATTTTCATGGTAATGTAAGTTAAATTTTATTTGATTGAACTCCATAATTATTCGTTTTATTTATTGTGTATTCATAACTCTACTACACAAAGTTAATGCCGTATTAACAAATGAAAAAAAAGAATTCTAAATAAATCATCATTTTGTAGCAAAAAAAAGACAGATACATTTATTATGTGTAATACGATTACAATCTTACGGAAACTTTTTTTTTAAATGTCAATGATTTTTTTTATATTTAATAGACGAAGCTTAATTGTGTTACCTAATATCCTTTTTTCAATTAATATTCTGTTTGTGCTAATATAAAATACGAATCTTATGTTAATTCACTGAATCGCGTTGTTATTTCAAAATTATGCGGTTTGCCGTTCTATTTTCTAAATGTGAAATTTGCACATCTTTCATAAATAAAAATGACAACAGCGAAAACATTACAATTTTTATTAATTATTCGTTAAAATAAGAAATTATTACATCATATGCCAACACATATTATTTCCATTAAAAAAGTATTCATAGTTCTAACCCTGATGAGAAAAATCACTACAAAAGCCTACACTATCTTTTACCTTAATAATATTAAAGGTGTATCCAAAAGTTTGTAGATAAATTCTGGAATTCTCGCTGATGGAATTGATATCACTGTTTAATATTTTTTCAACAGTGGTGAAGCTTTTGAGAATAAGAAAGTCTTAGCATTTAAAAACCTTCAATCTGTCATCGGTTTGGTTAACTTTGCACACTGTAAAATTCGCCATTCTGCCTATAGTATGTTGGCTTTTAAACTAATGCATCCCCCTTTCTAACAATAGATGTCACTAGTTTTCTCCATACTCTCACCCCACAGTTAACCAACACGCACGAGAATGTAATTTTTAAACCGAAACAGAAATTCAACAAAAGTTTTTTCAAAAATATTTACAAAATAGTCTTAAATTAAAGTCTTGCTGAGTCGCATACATGCAACTCGTCAGCAGGTTCTTATAAATTACATCGATTATTTACACTTAACCTACATTAACAATAATTTTACTTGAAAAACAATTACATATTACATTATGAAAAATTAAAAACTATCACTAATACAAAAATACTATAGAAATCTTCTTCCTATGGGAATAATTATAAATATTAAACAATGTATAGAGTGAGTGTAACGATACCGATGACTTATTATGAGCTTCATGAATGCCTACAATTTAACGGTTTAATCTCTTACTATCTTACTTACGAAAAAATATCTTAAATCATATTAAAAATAGGCATAGTAAAAACAGTTAAGCCTTTTTTTAAAAACGTTATTTCTCCTTAACAGGTATTTGAAATGAAAGAACGAATACGGTATTGAATGTTTTGTGTCTAACTTTTGTTATTTAAACTATCGAAAAAATTTGAAAAGATTTCTAGTATAAATAGCCTTTCTAGGTTAAATACACTTACCAATATAATAATAGTTTTAGAAAACGTACTTTTCTTCTCATGTATTTGTGAATTTATCATTCAAAAGATGTGCCAAAGTACGAAGCTTTCTTATCACTAATACTCGTAGTTTTTTTTATCGCTTTCTCAATATGTGTATGACAATTGAAATAAATTTAATGGACGTGTTAACGAAGGTATAAAATATGACATAATTATCACAGTGATTAATTAGTAACGTTAACACCCTGGGCTTGAGAAAAATCACCTTTTGATTATACATAATGAAACCTAGATAAATAACACTTTTAAGAAGGGAATATCCTCTTTTCCTCTGTCTATATTCCCTTTTCCCATCAAAGGCTTGTACCGATAATGATTCATTTAAATATGTATATTTTTATACTCTATTTAAAAAAATAACCTATTTTTGCGGTGCCTAACCAGGTCTCCCCGACGTTGGCGAACACTACATCGAAATCATCTCGGTCCTGCGCTACTTCAAGGCCAAGAAAATTTCTTGTTGGATTTACTCGCTATAATGATTCCTGGAAAAGATGATCAGAGTGGTTTTCCACTGCCTTCTCTGGTGTATTTTTTTCTGTCGGGGTTACCTTCCCCTAGCTGGTTGGTTCTAGTTTGGAGGCGCCAGAAACTCGCCTTTCATCCTCTTGTTATTTGCTGTGATCACACCGTTATGAGTGTGATCCCGTTGCCCGGAGTTCGTGACGTGGACGCTAACGAGTTGGACTAGTCAGTAATGTTGCCGGTGGAATGCAACTGGGCATTTGCAGCATTTAACAAAAGCACACCCTCCAGCAAGATGTGACTCACTGCGACCCTTCTTCCCTAATGACAGTTCGAAACCTATACCAAATTAATTTAAGAGTCCTCTTCACTAGTGAAATCTATTCCAAGGAGGTTTGTACAGTGTTCAAAATTTTATTTACAGTGTTCACATGTCAGGCAAATATTTTTTTATTTTTTCTTTGCTAATTTGTTTCAGCCAAATTTTGATTTATTTTTGTGAATAATTTTTGTTATCCGTTAACTTATTTTTACGGGGAAGCATATTAAACACTTCGTATCATTAGTTTTGCTTTTATTATATTTTTTCTCACATACGCATACGTTTTAAAACTAAAATTATATGAATATACTAATTCATTTTATTGATTGGTTGAAAGAAATTGGCATTTGTCAAGAAGCCCACTAATGTACAAATATATGTAAACAAAAATGGTAATAAATAAAATATAAGTGTCTGGGCATTTACAGACATTACGACCAGTCATTAGCTTATTAAGTTATCATTTTACACACCGTGTAACATTAGTTACGATATATTTATGTGTACATTTTACAACTTGATTATTTAAAGTAATATAAAACTATAAAAGGCTCGTACAAATATATAAACATGACAAGATATTCGTATCCCGTATCCCGTATAAGTCAGCAGACTTATAATGTTACAATTTTGTTTCGTAAGTTCGGTCATTCATCATACATCCTACTCACTTTAACGCAATCGAAATCGTTTTTCGCTCTTGAATGAATTTACGAAACAAATTAGTTACAGAATAAGGCCTCAAGGGCGAATCGTCCATAAAAGTGATTATGCCCAGCTTAGCATTATATTTGACTATCCGTTATAATGTTTTAACATGTTTATAGTAACTTTATTTACAGAAGAACAAACAAATAATCGTTTTTTTTATTAAATCATTGCGACCGTTTATACTTTCCTCCAAAAAATAAATAAGGCCTGCCAGCAGCGAGCCAAGAAACTAGCTTATTATTCCAGCTTATTTCTTCATGCAAATAAATATGATGTATTTATTAACATCCTAAATTACGGTTGTTTCTTCTGAAAGTAAGCTTGAGGATTTTAAAATTCGCGATTTGAAAAACAGTATTTCGAACATCGTTTCTTAAGGGCAATTTTTCATTTAGTTGATACAGTTGACATATGATCACCATTACACGCCGTTTTTTGGATTATTATTTTAGAACAAATCAGCCAGTTAATATTTCGATCGTTGAAAATATAAGTACAGAATTCGTTATGGTATTATTATGGAGTTTTGTATTGAAATAATGGGAAATCTACAAATAATATATTGCGAAGTTAATAATAATCGTCGTTTGAGTTGATTTCATAGATGAGATATGTTGTTGTATCACAAAGAACCACAGAAAAAAGTAGCAATTATATATTACTTGCATATTATTGACTGTGATAGACATGAACATTTTTTGTAGCTTACCTATAAACAAAATTACCATTCGCTACTGGTACATCTATATCATTCTAATCCGATATTTTTTTTAATAATTCAAATATAGATTCACGTGAGTGTTTGAATTCTTATTTAGTTCCTTAATAATGTTTGTAGTTCAGTTTATGTATTTTTTCTGGCATCCCACGCTACAGAATAAACACTATTTGTGAATGAATAGTGAATACTTGACTTGGTGTCCTACTAAGGCCAGTTTAAGTAACCCCAATATTAAACCGTAAAGGTATAACAGGTCGTGCCATATCTGTATTACGAATATTAAAAATTAATTTATCTTTGTCGTAGGTACGTTAGACTTTCTTTATACTCGACTAGGAACATTGATGAAATATCAAATTATTAAAAAATACAGGTGTTCAAAATTGCTTAAGACTATTAACCATATTAGAGAGGTTTATTCAGAAAGCTTTACATTTATTACTTACGTGAGTAATAGTAATTTCTGAATCGTTAATTTTTCATTTTTACTGTCAAGAATAGATCGATAAGTTATTTTAATAATCCTACGTAGTTATTACGCGAAGGTTTTAAACGTTTTCTGGTCAAGAAATAAGATTTTTTTATTTTCTTAATGTTGAAAGAGGTACTAAACAAAAATTTTTTTTTCGTGGTCTATATTATGAATATTCTCAAAAGGTTGTGACGCAGATTAAAACAAATTATATTATAATTAGAAAGTTTTGTACTTGTATTATACTAACTTTATTAAACTAAGCATTCTTGTGTTTAGTTGGTGTATTTAATGCGAGAATGTGCTATTTAGGAATCAATCCTTTATCCTTTTTCAGTATTTTTGGAAAATATTAATTTATTTGGAGTTCATTTCGTAAAACAGATAAGTGATAATTTTAATAATAAAAAACAAACACTGATTTGCCTGTACTAATTAAGTTTTTCTTTTAATAATATAAATGAATAAAGAAGACTCAAATCTTTGATTGATTTTAAAAAGAAATATCTCTAAAAAAAATTACAAAGATGAAGGGAATGTTTTTTTTACCCACTTCGGCGAGTTATAGTGAACAAAATATATTTCAAATGGTTTATTTTTGAAAATCAAAACCACCTTACAAAAAGTATACAAATAAATGGGTATTTTAGGCGTTGCCTTGTCGATGAATTAATTCAGCCAGATGAATCTCACTACATCAATAAAAGTTTTCGGTTCTTTAACATCACAAAAACCAACGGATGGTGAATGGTAAATGTTAGGCGGTGTGCAAAGTGACCACTTAAACCAGTTTATCACAGATCATAAGCTCTCTGAATGCCTAGACTTCTATATTCCGTTCTCAAAAATATTTTCCTTCTCTGTTGCAATAAATTTGAATTTGAATGGTTTGGTCATCTAGACCGAATGGAAGACGAAAAAATTGTAAAATAGATATATATGGCGAGAATGAATGGTATCGTGAGACGAGGATGGCCCAAGAAGACGTGACATGATCAGATTAACCAAAATCTTTAGTCTGGTAATATCAAAAGCAGACAGAATAGACATGTGTGGCAGTTCATCCTTTCTGACTACTCTTACAGGAAAAATCGGGATAGTATTATTAGTAGTAGTAGTAGGTGAAATATGATAATATTAAAAATCAATAAAATACACGTAAGATATGAATTAATAATATGACGAAAATAAAATGGCCTATTGATCATATCATTTTGTAACTGCTTAATGAAATGAATTATTTTATTCATTATAATATGTGTAGTAGATTATTTAATCTGTCGTATTCTTTGAAGAATCAAAATAATTGTGATGTAAGATGTTATAAAATATATACATTTATATTCATCTATTAATTTCATCACAATTTTTTTAACATGTTTGTCTTTTAAGCAAATTCGTGAGACTTTTTGTTGACTAAAGAAATTACTTTCCTGTATCCAAAAATGCAGTTAATGGTGCCACTAAACATCTCGCATACAAATGCCTTATTAAGATTTCGATGAATTATTGGAGAGAAATGTCTTAGAATTTAAAAGTCAACATGTCCTCAATTGAGTTCTAACGCAAGGCGATTGTGATTTCTATTTGGGTTTTTGGAAGGCGTTTTCCTTTTACAGATTTGATAACGGTAATAATAGAGACTATATTTTTATTGCAATCTCATCCAAAATAAAACAAATTTGGTAAATATTTTATCGTGTTCAACATCGCCATGTTCGATGTCTACTAAAACCAACAATATTATATTGTGCAACTTTCCTGGAAATAAAAACATATTTTTGAAGGCAAAAGTAATGCGGTCTTTAAATATGGCATGAAACTTTTTTAGAAGTTTAATACCAAGGTGTTTTTAGCAATAGCCGTCATTTAAACTAAGTGCTTGGCCATAGTAGTAAGCGGTTTGCGGGATCGGTATGGGTCATTATGGACACCATACTTGTTACCATATGTTTGAGTTCACCGCGCCCGCGCCGCGTCGCAAAACGCTCGCCACTATGACTAAGCACTAAAGCTAGGGTTTCCTAGGACAGCGGTACCCGTATCTTAACGGCCGTAGTGAACGGTGATGCGGTGGACTGCCGTTTTAACGGTGACTAGAGTGTGGTTTCCTAGGAAAACAGTGTTAAACGGTGTTGATAACACCGTTTACATAGGAAACCACTCTCTCGGCACCGTTACGACGGCTATCCACCGCATCACCGTTCACTACGGCCGTTAAGATACGGGCACCGCTGTCCTAGGAAACCCTAGCTTAAGAGTTGTTTTTTACTTTGTTTTTTTGCAATTTATTAATAATTCCAGGTTAAACTAAAGAAATTATTTTAGTTAAATGTTAATTAGTAAACTAACTAATGTAATAAGAAGTATAACAATTATTATGTATTTTAAGACGTCGCTAAGTAGGTTTCTTAGAAAACTTGGATTATCTTACAGTGATTCAAGGAAGTTTTTCCATAAAGTGTGTAAAAGATTTAAGATAAATAATATCACGGAAGCAATAAAACTGGTCACTGGTTGTACCAATTTCCTGGATTTAAGTATTACTCCTTTATTTCTTCAGTAAATTCCATTGAACTTCCATTAAGATTTTTTTTTTCAAACTTTATCAGTCATCATCATTTATCAATCCGCATCTGATGGTGCATAGGGCGCTGCATTAGAAAAGTACATGCAATGTATCTCGATCATGTTTTACAGGAAGGCAAGATGATCATTCTTACACTGCAGGTGGCAATCCAGGGAAGTAAAAATTGTGCTTTGTAAAAACACCATAAAAACAAGTATTTCATTTTGACTCTACCACCAATCGGACCCAGGATCTCAAGCGTGGTAGATAAACACGCTAACCGCTACTTTTTTTTCTTTTTCTTTTTTGTACTCTATTTCCTTTTTTAGGATTTCAACCTGAGAGTAGCCGAGAATAATTTCCGCCTCGTAGTGTAGTGGTAGACGATTTTGCCTACCGTGCTTTAAACCATCGGTTCGATTCCTGAGAAGATCGACAAGAAATATAAATTTAATAGGTGGTTCTACACGGCAATATTTTATGTTCTTGGGGCATCTGAAGCGTAAGGACTTACCATACCTTCATGAAACAAATTATTAATATACGTTGCATATGAGTATACCAATGCGGTGGCCTATGCACTATTGGGTGAGGACAGGGGTATGATGATGTTGAAGGCATTTTTGTTAATTTCATTATATTTTGTTTTAGTTTATTAAGTTAATATTTATTTCTGTTTTCTGTATTATGAAAATATAAATTTAATTTATATGTTTCGAAAATGTTTTATTTATTTTTATGCTGATTTTTTTCGACGAGTTATTTTACCCCTCGCACCACAGTTGTTTCAAAACAACGCAAATATCTTGTATTATTTGTAAAAAAGACATTCGGAATTTTTTATAATAATGCCAGTACCTACACATAATAAAATAATAGGAATGTAATTATTTTCTTTAGTGAAAAAAAAAACAAATCGAATAAAAAAATGTTTCATAATGAGGACGGAGAAATTTTAAATAATCTCTAAAATTCTGTTTATCAATTTTGTATTTAGATTAAAAATTCATTACCCACCTCCTAGTCACGAGAAATTTTCAAATTAATTGTAATAGTATAAAATAAATGATTTTGTTTTGTGTACTATCAGATCTAAGGTCTTGTGAATTATTTTAATTAACCGAAACGATAAAACTCGTACGTCTTGATCGGGCCACAAAAATAATTAAAATTATCACGTGTGTTATATCTTTCTTGACTATGTTCATAATGATCATTACAATTAGTTATCTATACATTAAGTCAGCGGCTTCCAACCTTTCCGCGACTACTCTTCCTTGAAAAAAAATATTTTAAACGCCTCCCTACTTTTTATTTCATTTAAATATACAATCGAGCCATGACGGCTAAAATATATCGATAGCCAAATGTTACAATGTTGCAAAAAAAACATATTTTATATGTGAGTATCTCTTCTTATTAATTATTTAGAAAATTATTTTTTAGATAATCAAATTTTGCTCGCTATAATATGCATAAAAAATCCTTTTATACTCACGAATGTTATGAAATTTCATTTTTATAATTTTTGTTACTGCAATTTCATGTCAGTGCTATTTTGGGTAAAAATTTTTTTGTCTCAATTTTCATCAACTTAACTCTTTTTTGTATTTTTATTAATTATTTTATTTGTTTTTTTTTTGTTATATTAAAATGTAACATTTTTTGATAGGGTGTAAAAAATATATTTAAAAAAAACATGTTGTAATTCACTGTTTTTTATTGTTGCGTAACGATATGAGGTTCTAATTATTTGTAGGTAGATATAGGGACGAGGTTGTCAATTTTTTTAAAGTTCGAGATTAGCAATTAGCAAAAATTGGCAAATTTGCTTTCCTTCCATACTTTTACTTTTATTTGCTTTATAAATTATCTGTATATTTTTATTTTTAAATAATGCTTAAATTTTTATTTGTTTTTTTCATTATAAGTTTTTGTATTATTTAATTTAGTACTCAATCTTATTCGGCATATTATTTATTACTCATATTTCTTACTACAGTGTAGAGTGAGTTTATAGAAACAATATCTCAATTATCATTTTAATTTATAAATTTATTATTTTTCTATTGATTTCAATGATACTATTATTTTGTTTTTTTCAATACTTCCGTATTTTACTATTATACTTTTATTTTTTTTATTTCAATTAAACTGTTATTTTGTAAATTTGATTATGTATGAATCTTAATTTATGTAATGTATAATTTACATTTCAATATTTATTTATGATCATCTTTTCAAAATTGTATTCTTTGGAATTTTATTATCTATTACTTATTCCTTTTTTTCTGGATTGTTATTATATTGCATCACATGTCATTATATTTCAATCTAATGAATTTTACTATGTATTTTTTATTGTTAATTATTATGTCTTGACACGGGCACTGCCTAAAAAGCCTTAATAAGTTCACTTATATTTAAACGAATCTAATTTTGAATGAATAAATAAATAAACATATGAGAAAAAATTGTGTCCCTCCTGGTGACAGTCCGCACCTACCAGGGCCAGTATTACAATAGGAAGTTAACATTAAATTTTAATTTTATTTACAAAGTAAAATTAAGTTTTTTCCATGAAAAATAGAATATGTCTACAATGTTTTTAAATATTTACAATTATAGATTACTGATACTTACAATTTTCATACGAATACACAAATTGTTGTACATTTTATCGGTTTTGCTTTATACCGTCTCGACGTGTGCCGATGAAGATGGCGTTTGTTATCACCGCGACCGCCCAGGGACCTTATACTGGACTCATTCGTCTTTGGAATCATATGCAACTTCCGTAATTCGACGAGTGACAACATTCTTGAACCATCCATACGAATACAGTCGATTGAAAACCAATCGACTGACAATCGAATGCGACATCGTAACTTCAGCTGTCAAACTTCCTTCTTGTAAATAGCTCGGCATTTATGTTTGAATGACGAGTATGTATTTATGCTGTATTAAGCTTAAAATTTACAACACTGATCAATATTGTAATGATGACGTATAAACAAATGTGCAACAAATACAACTGTACTTATTTTCAATCCATTATCAAATAAAGTTTCACTAGAAACGTGGTTTTAAAATTATTTTATCTATTATAGAGATATATTCGTATAGTACTTTTACAATATGTTTTTAAAATCCATTAAATGCATATGAAATATTTATAATAACATTTAGATGTGTGTTAGATCAAAGGCTAATAATAATCATAAATGTTGCAGTGTCTCAGTAAAACATCTTCTTATATTTTTTCATAATATTCCATACACAAAATATGCAACGGAAGAAGTCTGACAAGAAACAATAAAAGTTTGCGTGTGGCAGGAGAGCCATAGACCATAGATAAATACGGATTTGTTAGTATTGTCACTTTCTCAGTCGTCTTAATAAGGCATAAGGCTCCAGGTTGGAAGCCGCTGCATCTTGTTTTTCTCCCCACGATTAAGATCATGGTTCTAATACGCAACTATAAAACGTAATGGGACAGAAAAAATAATGATTTGTTTTAATTGCTGTTTGTTTATCTTTTATGACTTAACGGCAGTTTCTATGGAGCCTTGGGTCAGGGGTCCAAGTCATCTGTGACAATGTGCTATGTAATACAAGAAACTAATTGTTTTACTATGGCGAATAACTATAATTATGTATAGAAATCGTATTTCGAAATATGTAACGTACTACATATAGCACTTTCTTATTTAAATTACTAAGTATCCAAAAAAAACAGTTTATTGGATTTTATTCCGATTGATTTTTTTTAAATATACAAGAGGATATATTGTGACGCGTTTTGTCTTGTTAGGACATTTTAAAACTAACTTAAATGTTAACAAAGTTTCCTTTTGTACTAAAAATAATTGCTATTTAATAATTGAGGATTTCTATACAAGCTATGGGATTTGCATAATTTATTTATTTATTTATTTATTTATTTATTTATTTATTTATTTACGGACAAAGTCCATTATAAACATTACAATTAAAAGAAATTTTTACAAAGGAATAAAAAAATATAAGGAACAGAAATAAGCAGCAAAGACAGATGATAGATTTTTTAGATTAAGTAAAAAGCATAGGCTAACTATACAGATTCTTTAGCTGATTTGTAAAGAAAGACATCCTTACACCATAATAATCAAGATCTTGATGATCGTTCACCCGCCTGATCATTCTGGGCAAAGGCGACTGTGCACCATAATTGGTCCTGTAGTGACCGAGGAAAAGCATTTCATTATTTCTTAGTCTACGGGTGGGAACGTTAAAAAGAATCTTTTGCAAAATTTCAGGGGCATCAATGAGACAGTTCATAATTTTATACATGCAGATTATATCTGCAATGCATCTGCGTTTTTCAAGACTTGATATGCTTAAAAACCTCTCCATATCAGAATATGAATAGTCTCCTCTTTCCAATCCCATCTTCCATGCAATTTTTCTTATAAAACGATGTTGAACTGATTCAAGGCGCTTGATATGAACAGCATAATGAGGGGACCAGATTACAGATGCATATTCAAGAATAGGGCGAACTAAAGAGCAATAAAGTGTTTTAAGTGTAAGCATACTTTGGAAATCAGACGTAGTTCTATTAATAAAGCCTAAAATTTTTAAGGATCTGTTTACTATATTATCAAAGTGTTCCAGAAAAGTTAGTTTATTATCTAGGATCACTCCAAGATCTCTTATAGAGGTGACAATCGAAAGAACTTGGCCATTAAGTTTATAATCAAAAATAAAAGGATGTTTACATTTATGGTATGAAATAATTTTGCATTTATCGATGTTAAGTTCCATGTTATTAGTTTTGCACCAAGTATGAAATGCATTTATGTCTTCTTGGAGTCTGACACAGTCATCAATATTTTTAATTAGCTTAAGTATCTTGTTATCGTCAGCAAAAAGCCAGAATTTTGTAAAAGAAAAAACATTAGCAGCATCATTAACAAACAGATTAATGGAAGGCCTTCCCCAATATACCCATAATGTACCTAATAAAATATACTCAGTATACCTTAATTAATTTACTTACATTGGCTTGTATAGAAATCCTCAATCATTAAACAGCAATTATTTTTAGTAAATAAGAAAACTTTGTAAATATTTCTATTAGTTTGAAAACGTCCCTATAATACATACATGATTTTAAAAATGAAATCGAATTGAAAGCCAATAAACGTGTTTTATTTTGGATCCATAACCAAATTTCAAATGTAATTCTACCAATTATCTGCATACATAATAAATAAACTTTCATACTTGTCATCTGTCTTGTCGATTGCTCTATTTAAATTACAAGTTAAAAAATCTTTTTTTACTTATCTTCTTTAATTAATAATTTTAATGAATGTCATATTTAACCATATAATTTTTATTTCAAATGTTTGTATACAGGCTTAGGAGTTATTTAAATCGAAATCGGTAGCGAAAGAGAAATTCAAATTACTTCTAGGGAGGAAATCCAGTCTGTCTACAAACATTTCGACCTGCTCAAAACATTGTTGATTAAAGCAGTATAAAAATTGAAAACTTGTTTTCAGGCGTTGCCTAGAAGGTGAAATTTTTCAGCCGGATGAATCTCACCCACATGATAAAGTTTTAGCTATTTTATTTCATAAATGTCAACGGATGGAAGAGTTGGGGAAATGTAGATTATTCAACATAGGCAGAATGATTTATGTTACACAGTATGTAAGGTGGCTGGTTAAACCAGCCAATGACAGGTCATAAACCCGGTTAATTCCAAGACTCTAGACTACCATATCCCTTCTCAAAAACGTTTTCTCTTTCTGTTGCAATATTTTTTATTAGTTCAACTAGCTACTTGTCTGAAAATTAGTATCATTTATTGTTTTTTATTTATTTATAACGATGATGTTTATTTTGTATGACTTCATATTATCATCGTAATATTTCAATCAAACACTTCCGTCCTTATTTTTTTAACGTAATTATAACCTATGAACAAGTTTTGTTTTTAAGCGTAACTTTTCACTTACAGGAGATCTTTTTTAATTTGTTATCAATATATATGTTTTTAATGTTTTCATATCCAACGACCGGTCGTTTGAGCCCAGGACACATTTTATAAGGATCTTTAGTCTACTTAATCTTCACATTCGTTTGAAAATACCCTAAATAGTAAAACATTTTAATTGTTTAAATATAAAGATATACCTTTACATACAAACGTGTTATTTAATTTAGATTTTGTATTAAAAAAATAAACCTTTGTAATAATAAATATTTTGCATGCTAAAAATCTATTTATATTTTTAATGTAAGTATACATACAATATTATGTACAAATAAATACAAATTTATGTGAATTTAATACATATATTTATATTGACATTTCCCATTAGGTAAAAGAAAAAACAATTCTTGTTTACATAAAAGGTAGTTTAGTATAACAATAATAGATTTATTTTTTTTAATAAGTAGATATTTTCAGTATAAAATATATGGTAAATTACAATTTTTAACTATGTTTTTTATTAAATACTCATACTTAAGATAAATGTTGGCAGCATGAATATTTCTATCTAACGTGTTTTCAAACTTTCAACTTATAAATTAGAAAGTTTTAATAAAAACATAATATTTTTTAACAAAGTTTTATTCACCGGTATTATTTTTAAATAAATTTATATCTAAAGGTCAGCTACCGCGCCTTTATTGTAATACAATTTTATCACCATTGACCATTCCCATTCCGCACCTAATGTAAGATGATCAGACTTACGCTTCGGGTGCCAGTCCGGGGACGATGAAATATTTTATTGTAAAAAAATGTTTTTAAATAAATATTTCATGTCAACCATGTCGAAAATCGAACCCGAGATTACTTGCATGATAAGCAAACTCGCTGACCAATACACCACGAGACCGACATTATGACATGATTTTATTCATGACTTTAACAATGCTTAAAATTAATAAAACCACGATAAGGGATTTCTAAAAACCTTTAAAAACCGATTTATAAAGACAAGTTAATATATCAATGTAAGCACATAGATGTGTGAATATAGACAGGAAATCATATTTAAAACACGAGTGAACCAATTACTGAATTCGAGGAAAAGCTTATTTTAATGCGATCGCAGCGAGACATTAATAGATATGCATTTTTTTAATGGTTGCATTCCGACATGAGCGGTTACTTAAAAAAACAAGGTAAATGAATTACTCAACGAAATACCATCAAATCAATATTTGAATGTTGTAAAATAATATAGATTTGAATAAAAAGAAAGCGAGGCCGATGAAAAAATTTGCTTAAATAAATCAAAAGAATAAAAAAGCTTTTAAGTTTTTCAATAAAGATTTTAACTTATCGTTTCGTAAGGTTGTTCGTATCTTAAATTTATATTCATCTTACTCCTGAAACTTTTGATACTACATTATTAAGCATTTATTTTCTTCATCATTATAATTTTTAAATTATTAAATTAATTTACGTTCTTCCTGGGGAAATCTGTAAAGGGTGTTTAGTGACCTGTCTAGGACTCAAAAGTGCTCAAAATGTAATTGACACTGTTTACGTGTATCTCGAATATATTATTTTTATTTCTCCTATCCTAATTCGCTTCTGACAGATTTGGATTCATTTTTAAAATATATTTTTCATTATCTGTTAACTCAATTTTGTGAGGTTGCATACTAAAAAAAATGACAGAAAAATAATCCTTGCACCTTACCCCAAAAATTATGTTAAAGGGAGGAATGTTGTCAATGATATTATGTCTTGCCCTTATAAATGTTATATGATACTAGCGGACGTTGGCTTGCCTGCTATTAGATTGGATTTTTTTTAAATAGACAAGTAGGTACCTAGGAACCTAGACACTTGCTTATGATTGAATTCCAAAACTGAAAATTATTCATATTCAAATATTGAATTTAAGTAGGTACCTAGGTACTTGTTTATGGTTGAATTCCAAAACATAAAATAATTATTTTTCAAATATGGAATTCTTTTCACAAATGTCAAACTTTGTTCTTCTCACCAACAAAGGTGCACTTTATTCATGAATTCCATTTTCAAAATTGTATTGAATATTAGTTAATATTATTTTAGTATTACCAAAAATCCAGTAAAAATAAATAAATAGGAATCAATTATAAGAAATGAATCTGATTGGGATTCATAAAAAGCGAATGTTGTTAGTTAACATTCAAAAGCCAGCTTTTTTTAAACACAAAAAAACAACATCCTTCAATTTTTTTGTATATGCATTCTCGTCGAATGCAACCCTGGTAGGTTGATAAAAAAAAAAAAATTCCTTCCAACTTTCTTTTGACAGATTCGATTGAAAATTAGAATATTTACGAAAAATATTTTCGCTGAAAACCGCACTTAAATCGGTAAAACTGTTTAGGAGGAATTCAGTGACATCACATGTACATAAGAATCATATAAATAAAGATAAATTATTTATGTTACTGCGTATAAGGGAGGGTGATGTCCATTTCCAAATATGTCTAGCAGAATTTTAGCGTATATTAAGCGTGCCTCGGGCAGATCATAGGCTTCATTTTTTTTTATATAGACGGAGTACTTACCATTATTGCATTATTGAAAGCTAGTGATTTAAAGGGCTTTTTTTATTTTTGAGCGTGTTGTTGAAGTTAAGTGCTACGGTAAGTTAGATATAAAAATGTTTTCTTGGACGTGTTAAAAATTAGAGCATTTAATTGGATCGCGAATATTCTATAAAATGTATGAAAAAAATAATCAAAGTGAACAACATTAAATAACGTCATAAATTCTTTTAAATCAACCAATGATAGTGTTGTAATAGATTTCCGGTTTCCAGGAAGCCAACTCACCAATCAAGACAACTCGCCAAATAGAACTAGTGACGTCACTCGTAAAGTAATTAAAATATCACGAAACTACAAAAAAGTTGCGATGATTATACAGAAAACGTAAACATTTTTTACGGAATATTTTTTTTTTTAATTCGCTGAGTTTGACATTCTATTACAGTTTTTAAAAACCCCGAACTTCCTCATTATTATATCAGAGTAGTTAGCTCAAGAGTCACAAGAAGTCATTTATTTATTTATTAAAACACTTTATTTATATATACACAGTACAACCCACAGTTTACATATATATGCATAAAGGCGGGCATGTTGTCTTACAAACCGTTCAATTTAAGAAAATCAGTCAAATGTGAATACAATTTTGATTACGTTAGGCCCATTTCTTGGAATAGTCTCCCTCGTGGTGCACTGATTATGGCGTTTGCCTGGTATTAAATAAAAAATAGTGATTTAAAAATAATTACAATACAATAATCATGAATCTACTTTGTGTTATATTATCGCACCGTCTGGATTTATACAATGGTGTGCAATGGGCTTTAGAGTGAGATATGTGATACGAACTAACTTACGAAACGAAGGCGTGACATGCTAAGGGATCTGTGTGAAAATGTTTTATGATCCTTCCCAGACAAACTAGGTTTCACAACTGGGTAAGACAGGATTAAAGATCAATGTGATTAACTCGCCATATTTGTATATACTCTAAGTTTGTATTATATTTATTTATTTAACTTTTTGTACATAATGTAATTTGTACATTGGCGGGCTTATTGCCAAATGGCAATTTCTTCCAACCAATTTATAACCAACAATTATAGACCTAGTAAAGAATCTATTCTAAATATGTTTACAAATCCGAGAAAATCTAAAACACGAGTACTTAAGGCCAGTTTAATTACAAAAAGTTTCGATGAAATGATTGTCTGGATTTTTTTATATATTTTTTTATTTAAATAATATAATTATATATTTTTACAATATTTGTAAAATTTCAATTGTTATTTTTTTACGAAAACTAAAATCCCACCAAGCCACTTCCGGTAGCTTGTTGGTGGAGATTATATTTTGACTAACTTAAATAACATTAATCATAAAAACAATCATCAACAGATATTTTAGTTTATAAGTGAAAATTCTTGATGGAAGTTCATTGTAATTTATTATATAAATAAAACACGAGTGATACTTTAATCCACAAATTTGGAATATCCAGTGACCGGTTTCATCGCTTTCGCGACATCTTCTAGACTGGTATCTTTATTAAAAAGTTAAATGTATTTATACAGAACAGAGGTAAGTAAATTAAATAAAGTTATTTTTATCTTAAGGATCATTATCGTCAAATTTTATATGGGTTAACTAATGAATGGATATAATGCTATTTTAATGAGTTTAAGTAAAAAAAAAAAAAAAATTAAATAAAATAAAATACTTAAACTTATTAAAATAGCACTATATCCATTCATTAGTTAACCCATAGAAAATTAGTCGATAATGATCTTTAAGATAAAAATAACTTTATTTAATTTACTTACCTCTGTTCTGTATAAATACATTTAACTTTTTAATAAAGATACCAGTCTAGAAGATGTCGCGAAAGCGATGAAACCGGTCACTAGATATTCCAAATTTGTGGATTAAAGTATCACTTGTGTTTTATTTATATAATAAATTAACAGATATAAATTAACAACCGGAAAGATCAGAATATACATGTATATACAAATAATAAAATGTTATTTATTTTTTTTAATACAAGATAATATATGAAAAATAAAAATATTTACACATAAGCTACTATTCATGTATGAACTTTTGATCGAGTAGCCACTTTCTTATTTTGCTCTCGTTACAATGTTAGTTAAGTTTAAGTTATTTTGGCAATAAATTAAAAATGCTAGGAACTTAATATTTGAGAGTTCTATTACCATACTTATTACATACTTTTGGTACGACTAAACCATCATTATACGTGAAGCGTGTATTACGATTATGTTTAAGAGGAAATTTGAATGTATTACTATTAAATTGTTATTAAATAATGCAAAGCCACAGTAATTCTCGAACAGGCAGAGTTTTGATTGTTTTGTACAGGAGATCATTATTACTTCTTTGTGCGTAAATCTCTGCTGGTAAAATTCTCCTAACTATAGAGTACTGTAGACCCTGGATCATTTTAATATTATTTTTAGTCGAATGTCCCTACGACTTTATACCATATCTTATTATTGATTCTACTAAAGAATAATATATATTTTTTAGAGTGATTTTAGGCAAAATTAAAGATAACTTATAAAAAGTACTCGCAATTGATCACAAAGTTTAAATATATGACGATCCCATTTAAAATTATGATCTATAAAAATACCCAAATATTTAACATTGATTAAATGAGTTGCATTTACAAAGTAATAGAAAACAGTCCATTTAATATCATAATTTATTTCATTACAAAAACGCAACAATGAAGAAACACAGTTGTTTAAAAAAACCAAAATATTTTTTATTTATTTATTTATTTAACTTTTTGTACATAATGTTATTTGTACATTGGCGGGCTTATTGCCAAATGGCAATTTCTTCCAACCAACCAAATATTAATTTACTTAGCAAACTAAGCCAATAAAAAAAATATGCATCGTTTTGTCAGCACTATGCTTTCTTAATGTTTGAAATTTTGAAATTACTCCCCCAGTGATTGGTGAGTTGTAAAAATGAATACACGGCGGCGTTGATTACAATCAAATTCATGCAAAATATTTTTCATTTTATACATAGGTGTATTAGAATCGTAAAAGACCAAAATAAATGGTAAAAAGGAACGTTTTCTGCCGCTATTAAAAAAAAACGTCCACTTGCGATTATGGGGGTAATCATTTTTCCGCGGAGATAGCCTGCTCGTCTATCTCGGTGGCAATGTCTCGGGAAAATGTTTTGTCCTACAAGATGCTGTTTACGCGTGGACAATAGCTGAGTCTAAGGACAAAACAATATTGTTCAGTCTACGTGTAAACAGCCAATCAATGTACGCACTCACAAAACATACCTACACAAAAAAATATTAATCCCAACAGTAATGGCATTTAGCATGAATAAATAAATTTAAATTCATTATTTAATACATTCGAAATGCTAAAAAAATATAATTTGGCCCCTAGCAAGGAATCGAATGCATGTAGAGCTTCCTAACATGGCGTGTTAAGTACTGCTTAACGAAGGCTGACAAATTTAAGTACAAATACTTAAGCTAAGTACAAAATTTAAGTCAGTACTTTAATGACCCACTGAATAATGTAAACATCCATACATGCAGTCTCGCACTAATTATTTTATACTCTCAGTCGCATGATCTTAGTCATAACATAATATGTATCATGCATATATGAATATGCTTTTAGTTATTCATTATTTCCGGTAGCAAACTTGGCTTTTAGATTCTCTAGCATAGCAAATGACCACGCAAGCGTATCATCAACTTTCGACTTCAGCCTATTTCGAATTGATTACAAGGCGATAACATAATATTATATTGTATCGGAATACTTGGGGAAAAATCAAATGAATAAGCTGATGATTTCGATTATGGATGCACGAATATTTGCATGCATGTTGATAAAAACGAGAACGACAACAGCTTCGATAATTTTAATTGTTTCCTAAACTAATAAACAATAGATTCTTCCTTGATTCATTTAAAAGGATGTGCGATGACAGGGAATTTCGATGAATAGTTATAACAAATCGTTTTTCTGTAACTCTCTCGCAGACGCCCCCCGTATGTGGTGCTAACTAAAATCGACGAAATCGAGGTTTCGTTGTCCCGTTTTCGCACCTCAAAACTGAACATATTTTCTTATTTATTTTAGAAAGAGTATCACAATGACATTTTCTACTTCATACCTTGCGTCTAAAGACAACAGATAAAACTGAATGTGTAAGGGGTTTTTGAATGGTTTTAATTCTCATAATGAATCGTTTATCTATATAAAAAAAAACCATAAGGAAACGCCAATTGTAAATATCTATATTGCATAAAAAAATCATTACTCTCGTGCCAAAATACAAGGAAAAAATACGGAATACGTTTGTATATAAAAAAGTGAGACTGCGTACCCTCTTGAGCTCATTAAGGATCCCAAATATACTTTAACATTGTTTGCACATTTAGGCAGCAAACAATTTTTATAGAAGAACTTTGGTTGCATTTTCGATTAGCTCAAATGCATTTATCACGATGTTTTTTCACACCTAGTTATTAAACTATCATAGAAAATAGCAGCAGTACAAAAAATGACATCCACAAAAAAGTGTTTATTCAATATTAATTTTTAACCTTACCGAACGTTTCTCATACATTTTTTAAATACATTTTGAAACGTATTTTACAAACCTTTTTATGCATTAAAAGAATTTTACTTTTGTTGCCTAGAAAAAATCCTTCATATCCATTTTTGTTGAGTCCAAAGCACAGCATAACAATCAAAATAAATCATTTGACATTTCTACTACAGTCGTCGTACGCTTTTTTCCCTTGGGTTAATTGGGCCCGCAGCACACGTGATTCATGTCACACACAGCTCATACGATGCAAATTTTGCGAGAAACTTTCCCTTCCAAATAATGTCAAAAGGTGGTGATATCGACTGACCCTGCGATCCCCTGATATTTGAGGGGAAATCCAAAAAGAAATTGCCAAAATAATACCAAAAGTCTGCAAAAAGTTCGTTAAAAATATACTTGAAAGAACTAGCATTTTCTCCATGGCACTCTTGCAACCGACACCGTATTTCAAACATAATGTTTTTTTTTTTTTTTTTACTAAAAGAAATATTTGCGTTCTTATGATTTACCCAAATATTTAATTTTGAGGGCCATTCTCAACGAGTTGTAAATAACTCACTATTAGAAAATAGAATCAAGTAGGGGTAGAGTGGGATTCGAACCACGGACCTTTGGTCTGTGAGTCCGAGACACTAGCCACGGGACCACAACCCGACTTAAAAAATGTTAAAACCGTGTAATGAATAAATAAATTACAAACTTAAAAATTGTGTTTGACAACAAAGGTCTGAAACATAAAATGCACCCTATATGTATATTATGAAATGTAAGATGATAAAAAAAAAGTATCGTGTTAAATCTGGAATAGGTTTATAAAATTCTTGGCTAAGTATTGTGTATATTGCTTAAGTTTACATATAGACGTACGACATTTCTCTTTCAATCCTATGCGGTAAGTAATTAAAATAGCATTCACCTTAACCACTAATTATAATCTATATCAACTCTGCAATGTGGCGTTAGAAGTATCTTACTTGATTGTGGAAAGTTGGAGAACTTTCCAAAACGGATGTCAATAATCCCTTGCTCGCCATATGACTACGCATTTAATAATTGTGAATTATAAATCTAATTAAAATGACGAACACGCGCGTATCTGGAATAAGCATTGAAACATACGCATTAAGTGAAAATACAAGTGACTTTTTGCACAGCTTTCAGTTTCTGCATTGTTTAAGTTAGAGAGAATCAAATATAATCTTTGCTGCACAGTATTCAAATTCCTTCATTAAATGACTCCAAGATATCTATCGGACCTTTGTATTAGGGAAAATATATATCAAAGAAAATCTACTCTTAAGTCGCCATTTGATTTAGGCAGAGGAAAACTTGTCGAAATTCGGCGATCCTGAAACACTAGATTCGCTTATCGGTCTTTTGTCGATGCCAGCCCCTATGCTTGGAACCAATTGCCTTCAAACTTATGAATCATCGACAGTCCCAGTCAGTTCAGATCCTAAATAAAATCTCACTTCTTTAGAGTATCATACCCTCAATTTCAAATCAGAAAATATAATACGTCACTTAGTTAGAATGTAAGTTTGGGTATAAAATTGTTAAGCGCCCTTGAGGCGATTTTCACAGAAATGGCGCTATATAAATCAGCCAAATATTATTAAAAATACTTATTCATTATAATTTAAAACAGTAACTTTTTGGAGAAACGCTTCAATAAACGTTAATTAATATTCGTACATTACCATTTAGCGACTTTACTATGTCTACCAGTTTCATCAGGACATTAATAACACTGGCATGCAAATCTCTCTATACACCTTTACCATAGTAGTTGCACAAAAATACAAAACCAGCGTGCTGATATGACATATGCTATTAGAAACTAACACCTAATGTTTATCTGGAATAATAAAATGAATAAAATAAAATAAAATGTAAGAAAAAAGAGGAAACAGAAGAAAGGGAACAGGAAAGGGGGAAGAGTGTAAATTTATAGTAAAGTATAAGGTGACGATAACAATGGAACAGCGTTTAATGGGCTTTATTGATTAGTTATTTGATAATTCAATTAAAAGATACGTCTTTTCAAAGACTTTTTAATTAGAAAAATTCCATGTTATTTATTTTTAAGTAATGTATTTATCATATAATACATATAAAACTATGCATGCATTTAAAGTTGCTTCGACTGTCTAACTAGAGTAAATAACCTCCGTTCTAAAGCAGTCAAAATATATAAACAATAATAAAAACAAACCGAAAAATTAATAAAAAACATTATTTTTTACACAAAATTTAAACTTCTGCATTTTAATGTAACAAAATTTTATAAAAAAAGTCGCACGGATGACAAAACGAAAAAAAACAAAGTTTTATTAAACTTTTTTTTTAATCACTTAAAGAAAACATATAGAAACTTAAATAAAATCAAGATTACGAAATCGTTTGCTTATTATTTAGCAAAATAGGCCTTTGGACATGTTAAGGCATTTAACGCCTAGCCAAATTATAATTTTAGTAGCAAAATTACCGGCCACTGAAAAAACTCTTTCACTCTGTGTAGAAGTTTGTTTCACAGAAAACAACGGGATTCTCGGCTAAAATTTCGAAAAAAGAAAACCTTCGTTTTCCCATTTTTTCCCTCAAAACTTCTCGTTGCGGGTAATAGGGAAATATAACTTTTTTTGCATTTATGAAATAATAAAAGTCTATAAAATACTGTCGAGTAAAAAAAATAATTTTTTTAACTTATTAGTAGCATTACAAAAAAATGTTTTGATTTGAAAATTTTGAATTCACGCGAAAACGGTTATTCCATTGGCCATCCCCCTTATACGTTACGATCCATGTTAATTTGTTCCTGACCATTTAATTTTTTTTAGTACATTGTTACGAATCTTGACGTCACAACTATTAAAATCAAGCATGTCGCGTTTTTCTAAAGACGTGTTTTTCTTTTTGCTATTTAAATATGAAAACATTTCTCCACAAAAGCCGTATTGATTTTGAAAATAAAATTTATTATTCTAAATCTATTTTATATATTTTTATCCATATTCGTAGTATGTGATATTTCCCTATTCAAAATATGCGTATTTCAAACCTTTGTAGAAAATTTATCCCATGTCGTTCAAAAAAAATACTAATATCGTTATCATCGTAATATTTGCTTACTTAAAAAAATAATAAGAATAAAAAGTATGAAGCCCCTGTATTACACGGGAAATAAAAATAACCTTGTTTTTAAACTAAATTTGTAAAATAATACCTCGCTTAAATATAATATGAAAAAAAATTTACGTGGATATAAATCGTCGCCGTTAAGGCTAAAGTCACTTAATCTAAAAATGTCGATTATGATTAAATATGCCATTCGAAGCTTTAAACTATGTACTTTAAGAGGAAAACATCATAATAATTATCTCTAATATTCCCATCCTTTTAGTAACCTTTATAGCTTGCCTTGTCTAGATTATAAACAAGCAAAAGTCCCTTAACCAAATTTAAGGCACCTTGACTCATTAAAAACATTCCAGATATTTGTTGGATGTATCAGAAGGAAAAAAATACCAATTTAATGTATTAAAAAGACATAAATGATTATATTGTGTACAAAAAACAGAAAACCTTATTTTTATTGGTCTCTAAGCTATCAAACTGCGATTTCTCAAAATCATTTTTTTTGGATTAGTGACTTGCTTAAACGCTGACGAAATATAATTTTAATGTATGTGTGTACCATACCTTTGTATGTGCATGCCTATGTACACATATCTTTGTATGAATGTGCATTGATTATCATCAAACTCTAATCCGCATCTGATGGTGCACTACATTGTAAAAGCACATATAATGTATCTCGATCATGAGATCTAAGAAGGTAAGGTGATCGGTCTTACGCTTCGGGGCCAACCCAGAGACAGTGAAAAACTGCAGTGCAAAACCTTCCCGGGAATGAAACTCGGGACCTCAAGAATGGTTAGCGAACGCGTCAACAACTATGAAGCAGACTTATTTCCTCTCGATTTTCTTCAAGATTTTTTGAACTGAAAGCAACCATCGATTTGAAAGCACTCGTTTGGGATTCTAATTTTATTTCATACACAGAACTGTTATCTTTATCCGCTCGGACACAGAAAAATAAGAAACTGGTTATCTCAGTAAGAATAATTTTTCTAGTAACGAGAGAACCTTTTCAATACCCATTCACCGCTTTGTTGTTTTTGCATGCTCTTTCACAGTAGTAGCTGCTCGTTTACGGAATAATCTTCCTACTAATGTCAGAGACGACCATTCTTTTTTTCATTCAAATCACGTATGAAATGTCACTTTCTGAATATTTCAGTTTTTTTTTATTCTTCTCTCTCTTTCCTCCCTTCTCTTCCCTTTCCTCTTTTCATAGTATAGTGTAGTAAACTTTTCTTTCTTAAAAAATATGCATATTTATACATGAAAATATTATAATATAGCAACAATATGTTCTATGTTCACACACCACTGATTTTATCAAACTGAACGGTTTGGGTAGGCCTTAAGGCAATTTCTTCCTATGCCCGCCCTTGTGCATATATATTTAAAGTGTTTAAATAAAGAAATAAGAATTTTCTAATGAAACAGTGTAAATAGTGTTGTTAACGAAAAGGCGGACTGTAAATAAAAATCTAATTTCATTCAGTTTTGTGATTGGCAAATATTTGAGAAAGGATAGGAACATGGAATGGATACCTACCTTTAATATGATCTGAATGTTCTTCAATTTCTGGCACTGGATGACAAAATGAACTATAAAATATAACAATGTTTTCCACGACGCGCGACGATTTCAACCACTTTTTATCCAATTTTATGTGAAGTCAAAAATTTGTTTTGTTTTTGTTCCAAATCCGAATCCTCTAATTTTGAATATTTTATAACTTGATGTTAGGTAGGTACCATAAGAATAAGTCAAAGGAAGGATGGGAACGAAAGGTAATCGGCCAGGAATAGTATCGATAAATGCTGTTATTTACTTAACAAGTGTAACATTTGTTACATTATTTCACCAAGAGAATTTCATTGCAATCGGATACACTTGCTCTTATTTTACGAGTATACATGTAATCACGCGAATATCATAGATATTTTAGTTTTCACCACAGATGTTCACTATACTATTATTATATTAAATTAAATTTAATATAATAATAGTATAGTAATTAAATTTTCATAAAATTCCAAATCTCGCAACTCGGCGTATCATGTTGGATATGAGCTTTCTCTGTAAAATTGTTAATGACCTTATCGATAGTCCAGAAATGGTTAGAAGTATTTCATATCGAGTCCCTGTCCGTAGAACTCGTCATTCTGTAATGTAATTATATGAAAAATAGCACTCTTCGAGGAATACAGACTTCAATGTCCAGATTAATCTTTGACATTTACTTTTACATACACCTGGGAATTATTACTGTACCTAGTGAATTATTGTTGGTTGTGAATTTTAAGTAATACATATAAATGTTCATGGAAGCAGAGAGAGAGAGGGGAGGAAATAAGAGCTGGGACTATACCATGCCTTTTCTCTTTTATGTACTTTTTATTTCATTTTTACAAATAATTTTTTTATTGAATTTTTTAAGTTTTTTTTTTTTAAGTATTTATTTTTTTCCCCTCTCCTTCAGTATTCATAATAAATTAATGTGAAATCTGTTATTGGTCTTACTTTTTCTAATTGTTTTCTTGTACTTTGTGTTTATTAAAAAGACTATGATTTCCTTAATAAATAAAAAAATATTCTGCCCTTCCCAATCGCTTTTATAGAAGAACTAATGGATAGATAAATTTTGGCTATATTGATTAACCCGTCCGGGCCTAAGGGGGGTATTTAGGATCCCCCGTAAAGCATTTTAATTTATCTTTAACTTTTTTGTTTATCATCATATTGATTAAAATTTTTGCCCAATTTTACCCCATTAATTCAAAAATGTTTCAAAATTCTTAAAATATTTCTCCGCTTAATTTTCCTTCTGTCTTTGCTTTCGCCCCGTGCAAATCATCAGAATGCGACTTTTTGGCATAAAGGGCATAAAGTTATTAATATTTTAAATAAATACTTTATTAAAAAACACTGTATTTTTCCAACTTCGTCCATACACAGAAGTGTTATTTTCGGTTTAGTTTTTTTTTTAAAATAGTTTTTATCGATTTTCTCAGAATGTGCTCCAAGTCACATGGCCTATATTTAATGTGGATCGACAAAATATTACAGTGTGCCTACTAAATAAAAAGATTTATTTATATGTACTTATTTCACCGACAAAAGCTACTAAAACATTAACATTGGATTATTAAACATTCGAATACACCGTATCTAGTTTTTAACCGATACATATATATTGTACAGTCCATTCAAATTTTTAATAACCATTGTTTATGAGCGTAACAGAAAGTTTTCTTATTAAATACAAATAAAAACTGTGTTTACTTGATTCACTAACAGATTAACACAGTTGAAATATTCAAACGAATTGTACATATTATCGGTAAGTGGTTATATACAAATATTTAATAACATTTATTAAAATGTTTGACCACAAAGTTAATGCTTTAAATATTAATAATATGTACCTATTTCGTTTAATTGAGAATAATTTAATAAAAATATTTGGATTAACTCGCTTTGCTTCTTAAACAATATCGTACATTCTATTAGATTATTTTCTGACATTCCAATGAAAGTTAAACGTAATTTAATCCGTGAAGAGATTTAAATATAATCCATTTTATTCCGTGATGTTCCGAGGAAATCGTGACAGCCTGAAGAATCGAGTCGTGTCAGTCAAATGAGGACCTCGTAGTCAAAAGGAGCGCCCCGTTTAAACTTTTGTTATCTAATTAATATAGGTAGCATTCGTCACTTTGCGCTAATATTTTTCGGTCCCAGAAGTGACAAGTGTCCGTTGGTATCCGGTCAGCAGGCAAAACTGAACTGGGTCAATGGCAAAGAAAGTTGAAGGCCAAAGACATTGAACGGACGAGCACGGTTTTTCAATTTGAGTCTTTATAAAACATTACAGAATTTAAAAAAACTACATTTTAATTAAAGATTTTTTTTAAATATACACTGTTGAATGGATAAGGCATAACATGATTTGAAAATATTCCTATTCATTCTAGTAAAAACAGATAAACCGCCGTTTTAGCATTATTAGTATTAGGAGATGTACCCAATATGGCATACGTCCCTAATTTGAGATGACTGTGTTTCTCAAAATCTAAACACTTCTCACCGAACGAACAAAACATGTTAGTACACGCCCGGATGCCAGACGCACTACAAGCGTCACAGACAGTGATTACGTTTTTGTGCCTCTCCAATTTGATATTTACGTACGTTTCACTTTATTACTTTGCAATATTTTTCTCTACAAAATTATCGATCTTTTACTGATCGACAATTTTTGTGTGTTTATAATGTTTTGAAGTTATTTTCTCTGTAAACATATGTTTATACTGGTCGTGTTCCTAATATGGAATACTTATGCGATACTTAAGATACCCTAATATGGAGTACTCTCTGAAATTAGAAACATCGTGTTTAATGTGGAATTCTGGTGTAACTTTACATTTTAAAAACAAAATTGAACTGGAAGACTTGCAAAAGGAAAGGGTCATTTTGAAAAAGACACTTAATCAAAGGCAAGGAGTGAATCCAGTGCAAAGCCTGCCATTATTAGTGCCATATTGAGTGTTCGGAGGGCGATAATATCGATTGTATATGTAATTATTGCATGCAAAATTTAATATCCGAGTATCACGTATTATTGTTTATTTATTTGAAAAAAAAACAAAAAGTTATTAATCAAGTGTACACATTAAAATAACCCATTAATGTAATAAAATTAATCGAAAATTTAAGAAATGTTCGTAATTTAGAAACTGCAAATGAAATATGTTAATACAATAAATAATTAAAATAAAGTTTTAACAATAAAATAAAAATGATAATAAATATAAATAATTCATGCATACAATAAATAAGTACATTTATAAATTTGTTTTTTTTCAAATAAGAAAGTCAAATTTTAAAAAACACAACTTATGTAATAAAATTGAAGAAGGTACAAAATAAATATAGGTAGCATGAGCACTTTCTTGAAAATCCGTTTTATCTATTTTTTCAAATTATAAAAATTGTATTTTTTTTTTTTTAATATTCTGATGATAATTTATGTTACATAATTACGTTTCCAAAGATTTCAATGTAAAGTACTTAATAATAAATAAATGTAAAACAATTTTGTTCTTAATAACCTTTTTTCTACCGACCGGTTTCAAAGCTGCAAAGCTTTTTTATCAAGGTAAACTTTGCAAATGGATTCTATCCTGTTTTATTTTTTACAATAATTTCCAAATTTTACAAAAAAATTAAAAGTAGCTAAAAACAAAGTTGTTTTATATTTATTGTATTATAATAAATAACCACGAATATTATTTTTATCTATGTCTATTATATATTTATTATTATATTAAACTTAATTTTGACTAACATTTTTTTCTTGAGCTATACCATACATCTCTTCTACAGTTTTAAATTTGAATTAAATACATTAGAGGATATTATGTGTACTCAGGCTTCAGCAAAACGTTAATATCTCACTGGTAATATTAAATATCTAACCCGAAATCCTAGTTCGCGAGGCCTAGCTTTTTATCGTATTCATTCTTTAATTTTTAACCTATGATTTTAGGTGTGTATTTTATATATTCAAGTTCCCGTGTGATAAAACACCTCAAGATGTCCCCCACCTGTTGATGCTTTATTCGGCGGAACTAAGGGGCGCTGGATTGACATAGGAGGAGGCGAGAGTAATGGCTGGCGATAGGTTCTCCTGGACGTAACTGGTGATATCAACATTCTTTACGTAGGAGTGGATGAGGAAAAGAAGAAGAATATGAGAGAATTAAAATGATTTGAATTGTAACTTGTAACACATAAACACACAAAACACCTACCCAAACACATAGACCTTTTCTCATCCATTAGTACAAACCTATTTTATATAATTAATTTGTCGAGACACCTGTTATTGATATGAGTATTTTTGTCATATTACTTTATTGCGTTCACTATTTTGTACACTTAATAAATACGAAAATTACTTTAGTTGTTTGACTGCAACAATTTTCATATATTTTTAAGATAATTAACATACCTATTTTTGCAATAGTAAAATATTAAACACAAATAAAAATTTAAACAATAATATTATACCTGTACGCTTGAAACCATCTCATCGGAATGCATTTAAATGTAATTTGAGTGCAGTATGACTACGCTGAAGTAATATGACTAGAATTAATGCGATCTTATCTCATTTTTCCCTGAAGCATACTTTCTACTCTAGTCTGAAGATCGGATTGATAAAAGTGCCCTAAGCCGCGTGGATCAACGCAATGAAACGACGATATGTTAATTTCAGAACAATATGAATTGACTACCATTAAGATTTATGACTAATGATTCTCATAACTTGAGGAGGAATTCTGTATTTTCTAATTCTATTAGTTACTGGCCAAACAGTAATAAATAAGACGTATTTAAATTAAGAGAAAATAGGCATATTTCACCATTCTTTTACCCCTGCAGTTTATTTACATATATATGTCAAATAGATTGACAGATATTTACATGTTCATTAATAATAAAAACAGTTTTTAAAGGTTTAAATATTCAATGAATGTGCAAAGATTAGTTGACATAGTATATTACGCAGTTGTATTTTAGTTTAGGAGAGGGTAGGCTAGCGATCACGCGTGAGTTAGGTATTTTCTACGATACACAAAAACACGTTTTTCGTAAGTATATGTTTCAACAATACGTCAAGCGATGCGACGTCTGTCCGGCTTCAATTTTCATCTCAAACTGAATTTTTATGGACTCAGTTGCGTTAGACAGTATATAAATAATTTTTCACTCGGTTTACTTCTTACTAATATATATAAAAATCACGCAATGCAAAATGAATGAAAATGAAAAATGTTGAATAAAATGACAACAAATAAATACGTTTAATTTTTTTATTGGCTTTATTATATTTTTAAGTACTAAGGAAAAAAATATCAAAAACAATAAAAAGTTATCGTGCTTGTCAAACTTAAATCTGTGTTTGCATATTATTATCCATATAACTAGCTTTTACCCGCGGCTTTGCTTGCCCGCGGTATTAGGGAGAATTTAGTTAGATAATTAGTTTGTTTTGTCGTCTAGCGATAAGAGTTTTCCCGATGGAATGACATATTTTTTCGGAATAAAAAGAGCGTGTATCGATTATAGGTTCTCCAACTATCGCCATGATAAAAATACGACTAGAAAAACGCGACATGTTTGGCATTGATAATTGTGACGTCAAGATTCGTGATGAAGTTCCAAAAAAAATTGAACGGTCAGGAACAAAATTGAATATGAACATAAATCGTGACGTGTAAGGGGCGTGGCCAATGTAATGACCGTTTTTAAGGACATCCTAAACTTATTTATTTATTCATTCAGAATTACACTAGTTTAAATATAAATGAACTTAATAAGGCTTTTTAGGCTATGCCCGTGTCAAACCACAATAAACAACAATAAAAATACATTGTAAAATTAATAAGATTAAATTATAATGACATGTGATGCAATAGAATAACAATTAAAAAAAATGGTAAAAGTTATAAACAATAAAATTTCAAAGAATACAATGCAAAAAAGATAATCAGAAATTATTTTAAAATATAAATTATACAAATTAAGAATCACACATAATCAAATAGACGAAATAATGGTATCATTAAAATTAACAAAATAGTAGTAAAATATAGTAGTATCAAAAAAAAAACAAAATAAGAGTATCATTGAAATCAACAGAAAAATAATATATATTTAAAAATTACAAATTACAAATTTAAACATTTTTTTTATGCTACTTAGTAGTGAATTTTTTTTTCTCTATACAGTATTTCATATACCCTTATTACTATAAAAATGTTTTTTGAAAAGTGATATTTATAGAATTAATTTCAAACTGATTATATTTGACATCATACCCTACCACCTACTCATTTTCAAGTAATATTGCTCATTGTTGAGATATTTTTTTTCTGTTTATTGTAAATCTTACTCTTTTTGCTAAGAGTACGCATTTCAAAAATATTTTAAAACTTATAATTACGCCAACATAATATTCTGTTTGCCTATTTTGCGCCCTTAATTATTTCACGTATTAGGAAACCAGTTTGTTTTATCAACAGTAATTTGAATATAAATATTTAAGAAATCCTCATTAAACGCTGCTCTCTACTAGATACGAAGAACCAAATGATTGGAGGCGTATCATACATCTAATCCCTGACATCCCCGGAGACAACGACACTCATTATTGAGCAAGACGAGGAAGAAAAAGTAATAAGAGTTTTAATTAGTTTTTTAAAAAACTTTTATTTTTATAATGCCACTTATCGATATAAATAATTCCGACGCTTGGAGAACGATAGTATTTATTAACCTCGCGTGTCTTCAAATGAATATACTTACCTACTAACATCAGTACAATCACTTATTTAATTTGAAGTAATAATCACTTTTAAACGGCCTTGTGATTTGATACACATTTTATTTGCCAATAAAAAAGAACATTCAAAATATTTCAGATAGGCACATGATTTTAAATTGTTTTAATAATGTTTTCGGAGAAACGTGTATATTGAACAACTGTATAGGTTAATATCAAAATATTATTTCAAAATCATTTTACTACCTTGTTAATTTACGTAGGATCAAACATAAAATGTTGAAGCTAGACAGCCTTACGCATTTGGAAGTATTTTTTTATTATTGTGTTGTAATGCGCTGTTTATATTATTGTGTGTGTCATTTTTCACAACAAATCATGATATCAATTCAAATGTTAGTAAAATTCATATGTTTTATTATTAATATTTTCAATGAGGTTACTAACGTTTGTTACTAACTAACTAACACTAACTCCAGTAAATCTAAACAGTCAATAAATGAGCTGATTACTTTATAAAGGAGTAAAGGGGGTGCCAGATTTTTTTTTATCAAAATGTTTCAAAGGATTTGACAAGGACGATAATTTATTGAAACAAAATACAGCGGAGGTAATATGAAGTTTAAAAGAAACACACTTTGGACATTTCTTCTAGACGTTTGTAACTGTTTTATATTAAAAATATATTAAATGGGGGAAAAACGTTATCAAATAATTATTTCAATTTAAACGACAATAAAAAAATTGAATAAATTTTACCTAACCTATATGTACTTTCTGCGTTTCTCATTTTTTATATATTGAATATATATTGAAGTGCAAATTCCTCCATTACAGTGAAAAAGACTTATCGTTTTGCAGTACCTACACGAGTGATTTCCATTTTCTTGACGTGCATTCAATAATGTGAAACATGAAAGTGGCTATTCTTCGATTCACTTTGATTGTTTGCACGAACTTGGTAATGAACGAGTATCGTGATCACCTGAAAAAGCATTGAAACTTTTTAATTATATTTATAAATCAGTATAAAACTTTTTTACTTAATGTTTTGTAAATCAACACCAAACTTTATGTTATTTTTCACCCAGATTCCACGTCAAGCATTATTTTTGAAATTTTTTCTTCTTTATCTTCGTTTTTCGTTGCTCCTATCGAAGGTTGGTGACTATCATTCTGAATCCATCAGATCCTGGGACATTCTAATCAGCGCTGCTGCATTCGGCACACCGATTTTTTTTATTCAATGTAAGTCCTGGTTCAGGGCAGCTGCTAATTGACGATTTCTAACCTCCATCGGGGAGAGAAACCATAAGAAGTAAAAGAAATGTAAGTATACATAATACTCTTATTTCAAGTACTCTTAATGTAAATACAACGCCAAAATCTCAAAATTAAGTTGAAATAACTGAACATTGAAAACAAAAACATAATAATTAATAAATATACACGATTTGTCAGGGCCAGACCGCGAAACTTTAGAGGAACATTTCTCGCGGTAAGCTTTTAATTATAATAAAATTATTCCAAAATCATTTTTAAAAATAAATAAACTATAATCTCAAAATATAGTAAATCTTTAATTTCTCCAACTAGCATCCCTTCCGTAAACCCCAACCCCTAATCAACAAAAAAATTGAGGTAAAGACGTATTTGACCAACGAAACGATACGCACCAGACGCGAACAAGTGAAGCGGCTGAGTAGGATTTACTACATTTTGAGATATTTTTTTTTCTTTTTTTTTAAATTGCTTTTTGGAAATGTTTTATTATGATTTTTTAAAAACTAACTATAAGGAATATTCCTCTAAAGTTTTAAAGAAATCTAAAGGACGGATTCTAATCGCAAAAAATGCCATGACACTAAAATTTGGCAAGATCGGGGCATCTCGAAGAAAACTGAAATGTTCATGGTGCGTACGCTGGTGTTTCCAATACTCTTATATTGCGCAGAAACGTGGACAATTAAAACAGAGAAGGAGACAATAGATGCCTTCGAGATGTGGTGTTGGCGTCAAATGCTGAGAATACCATGGACAGCCAGAAGAACAAATGTCTCTATACTGCAGGAACTCAACGTAAAAGTTCGCCCATCGTCTTCATGCTGCCAACGTATTCTGCAGTTCTTTGAACACATAGCTAGACGTGACCCAGAAAATCTGGAGAAACTAATAATCACGGGCAGTGTGCCAGGACGAAGAAGCAGACGCATAGCAGCAACTCGATGGACTACCCTATATGGAGCTGTGGAGAGCAGTGACGAATGGTGATTTTATTTACAGGTAAGCTATAAAAAAATATCATATATTTGTACCTACATAGGAGGTACATAATATAATGTAAGTAATATATACTACGTATAAATTGATATTTTTTGTGGTTCTGTGTGATACAACAACTCTCATCCATGAAATCAATTCAAACGATGTAACTTTGTGATATACTATATTATATGGATATATTATCCATTACTTTTATTATTCATTAAAAAATAAATAAAAAATACCATTATCAATTCAGTCGATATTAGGTATTCAATTGAAATGTCAACTGGCCGAACTGTTCTAGTAATTAATAGTGCTAAAAACGGCCGCGTGGAGCGCTATATGTCCTGCAATATGACGCATGAAAGTAAATATGGTCTTATGTCAAAAGTACCATCTCAAAGAAAAATAGTCTTTAAGAAACAATGTTTGAAATACTGTTTTCCAAATTAAGAAGCTTCAAATAATTTGTGTAATCTGCAAGTTTATTCTAGGAGAAAAAACCCGCACTGGGGTTAAGACATTTAAAATATAGTATATTTATTTGTATGAAAAAATTAGCGGGAATAATCGGCTAGTTTTTTGGCTGACCTCGGGCGCTGGGCGCGCTTTACTAAAATTCATATTTATATTAGGATAAAAATACAAACGGTGGAAATGATTTAAAATAAATGGTAATTATTTATTTGTTTTCCTGTAAATAAAGTTTCAAAAAAACGTTATTATGGTTAGTCAAATATAATGGTAAGCTGCGCATAATCGCTTCTATACACTGTTCGCCCCTGGTGGAGAGGGCGCAGAGCCGTGAAGGGTGGAGACGCATTGTCAACGGAATGGCTGGAGAGAGTACCAACGATCACGACCCTCAGAACTAAGAAACGACAGAGAACATTAATTGAGAAAAAAACTGTACTTTTATCTCACGAAGTTGAGGTATTGAGAGTTAGTAAAATGAAAACATAAATGCAATCAATTTACTTACAATAATAGGAACGAGGAACCCACATATAATATTACACAGTTTCCTCATTTTCATTCTGTAAACATTGTCTGTTTTTTTCTACGTTGGTTTTGTTACAGTTCAACTGATTTCAATATATCACAACTTATACAAAAAATAACATTGTCGGCGATGTCGATAACGTAATTTTTCGTATTACAATCCGTGAATGTAACGTAGCCATAATATTGTACAAACTTCGGATAATTTTATTAAGGCGGTAACCAAACTGGTTTTTTGCTTTGTGATTCTTAAGGCCAATGGTAGTATAAAACTAGAGCTGTAATCAGAAAACTTCGGTACACCATTGAAATGTATAATTTTGCAAATAAATCAATAATATAATCAAAATGATTTTAAAACGTCTTGTACTTAACCACTTATTGTTTATTTAAAAAACCGACCGGCTTATTTTCTACAACGTGCTCCTTTATCAAGTTGTAATTTAGACATATCGTTGTTAAATAAATAATTAGTAGTGTTAGCGTACGATTCCACTTTTTTAAGAACAATCTCGTTCCTTGAAGTATTCCTGCATACCTAACTAAGTAAGTAAATAATGAGCAAAGTGATGTTATTGTAATTTAATTTCACAATGTTTTTCTTAATGCGTCTACTAAATATTCTTAATTTAAAAGAGTAGGCTGCAGGCCATAAACCGGTCGGAAATTTAATAAATAACTCACGGTTAAAGGCAAAGCGTTCTTTTAAATAAATATTATAGAAAAAATGAGGGTATTGGTAGCAAACTTAGAAATTAATTTATTTTAATTGACAGATTTCTAATTTAACTCAATGGAGTGTGCTGAATTTGCGGTGTCAAGTTGTATAGTTAAAATCTGTTTTTGCAAGATTTAGAGATGGTTTTGAATTACGCTATTATTTAGGTAGGTGGGTTTCAACGTATAGTTTATTTTGGTATCAATAACTAATTTTCCGTTTTTGGTTGAGATTTCTAAGCTTGCCTGTAATACCCTCAAATAATCATAAAGTTAGTGCATCAAATATACATTTATAAAAAAAGTCGTTAGTTTTGGAAATTGTCTTTACAGACGGAGACAAGACATAAGTCTTATGAAATTTAAAAAATTGTGTTGTTAACATTTAATCGTTTTATTAACACATTTCTAATATTTAAAAATACGAATGTGTCAATATACACAAAAAGTACATTATAAAGCGGTCTCGGTGCTGTCTTATTCTTATTGTTAATATATTATTTTATTTTATTTTATTTTATTTTATTTCATTGGAAAGCCAACAGACATTTATACATTTATAAGAATCAGTTATACCATAAATACATATCATAAAGTCCAATTAGAGGCTTCCACATAATATTGTTATTATAAATGTTGTCACATAAAAATTATACATAACATAAAATAACTAATCATACAAAACTTATAATATTACTAGAAATGTAAATGAATATTGGTCACACAGTTGCACATTACAATAAATAATACAACTATAGTTGACCATACAGTGTTCATTTATTATGTGCCTACATACAGAACTGCACATCACCTGCATAATATAGGCTGCGGATTCAAGGCGCAACATCATAACTTGAATTATTTTTGGAGATTTCACTTTTAAAGGAAGTTAAAGATATATTATTAATATCAATACAATTTAATTTTTGATTACACATATGGCAGGTTCTATTTACAAATGAATTTTGAAAAGATTTAGTTTTACATTTAGAAATTTTAAAAAGAGATTGGTTTCTGGTCTGCGTTACTGGGACTCTAAAATTAATAAGTGACAGAATCTTAGGGCAATCTATCATGTTATTCAAAGTTTTATACATAAAAATGGCATCAGCAATGTTCCTTCGAGTTTGGAGAGTTTGGAGTTTAGGTAAGTTTATAGACTCATCTGGACCTGTATTCTGAGTCAACCGTCTAAAATTGCAATACGATAAAAATTTTGATTGTATAGATTCAATTCGGTTAATGTATTTTTTGTATTGAGGGCTCCAAGCGGGAGATGCGAATTCTAATTGACTTCGAACAAATGTGAAATAAAGAGTTCTAAGAGTGCGCGCATGATTGAATTCTCTCCCTATACGGAAGAGGAAACCTAACATTTGGTATGATTTTTTCACAATTGAGTTGACATGTGCCTCAAACGTTAACTTATTGTCAAGTAGAACCCCGAGATCCCGCATCTCATTAACTTTAGTAAGTACTTGATAGTCAAGGCAATAATTATGGATGATTTTAAAGTTGTTCCTTGAAAATGTGAGCACAGAGCATTTTTTAATATTCAATTTTAGTAAGTTTTGTTTACAATATAAATTTAATCTATCGAGATCTTCTTGGAGTTTGACACAGTCTAAATTAGATTTTATTTTTAAATATATTTTCATGTCATCAGCAAAAAGTAAAAAATTTGCAAATTTAAAGCACTTACCAATGTCATTGATAAAAATTATAAATAGTAATGGCCCCAAATGCGATCCTTGTGGAACGCCTGAGGGTACATTTACAACATCGGAACTAAACCCGTTTACGACTACTGATTGTAGTCTATTATTAAGGTAAGACGTCAGCCACCTATGTAGATTACCGTGGATACCCAAATTCCATAATTTATTGAGTAATATACTATGCGTAACAGTGTCAAAAGCCTTTGAATAATCAGTATACACTACGTCTACCTGAGTTCTTTCGTCCATTGCTTTTAAAACAGATTCCAAAAATACAACAAGATTAGAAGTGACGGATCTAAATTTTACAAAACCA
This sequence comes from Micrasema longulum, assembly GCF_059751315.1. Classification (NCBI taxonomy): domain Eukaryota; kingdom Metazoa; phylum Arthropoda; class Insecta; order Trichoptera; family Brachycentridae; genus Micrasema; species Micrasema longulum. The sequence continues at coordinate 565,648 of NW_028278075.1, forward strand.
TGTTGGTTCTCGATGATAGTGTTTTTGACAGCATTATAAAGTTGACTGTAGACTATTTTTTCAAAAAGTTTGCTGATAATAGTTAATTTTGAGATTGGACGATAATTTTTTATATCATTTTTTGAACCAGATTTATATATGGGTGTTATAAGGGCGCTTTTCCACATATCAGGAAATATGCCTTCACTTAATGATAATTGAAATAATAAAAATAATGGTTTGGCGATTTCATAACAACACATTTTAATGAAATATGAAGATATGTTATCACTACCCCCGCTTGTACTATTTGACAAACTTTTAATATGACCAATAATCATCTTTTTTGAAATTGAAATAGAAGATATGTTGACATGATCATCAGTTTGTATGTTTGTATAAGGTAATTGTGTGTTGGGGGTGCAATGATTGAAGGAAGTAACAAAATGCTTTGAAAATAACTCACAAATATCACTGGGATTGTCCGCTGTAATATCATCAAGAACCATAGATTGCGGCAAACCATGATTTTTGTTTTTACTCTTAACAAAATTCCAAAATTGCTTTGGATCTTTACTAATTTTAATCTCAGAGTCATTTACAAAACTTTTAAGGCAATCTTTAGCCATTTGTTTTTGTCTTGCGCGCAGAATATTAAACTCAATCTTATCAAGGGGGTTATTAAATTTCTTCCATTTTTTGAAAATTTTGTATTTTTCTTTAGTGAGTTTAATTAATGCTGGACTATACCATACAGGATACGAGTTATTTGCTTTGCATTCTCTCGTGGGAATATTTACAGATATAATTTCCCTTAAGATGTGATAGAATCTATCCACAGCAGTGTTACAAGAAAGATTAAAAAATTCGCTATCCCAGTTGATATTCTGAAGGGAGTTATTAATTGTATTATAATTTGCCTTTTTAAATAATGTTATAGTACGGGAGTGATTAGGCATCGGTGTAAAAACGGATAATTCAAGTTTAATACATAGAGCGATATGGTGCCGACACTCAGGGATGAGAGGCTGGCTAATCTTGGAGACTTCCAAATTATGAGAACTTACGACTAGATCGAGATATTTGTTGTTATTATTTGGTATACTGCAATACTGTGATAGACTAGTAAACGATAATACATCTGAAAATTTAGCTGTAGTAACAGTTTGATTACTATTTGCCATATACATGGTCCCATCGATACTCTTATGCCAAGAGGCTTGGGGCAGATTAAAATCACCTATTACAATAAATTCATCATTGGGATGTTTAGTTCTAATATCACATAATTTGTCGAGAAAGATTACAGAATGAGATAAATGGTTAACGCCTGGTGGAATATAGACACAGCATAAGTTAATTTTAAAATTATTATTAATAGTTAATGTTACCCATATGTCTTCAACTGATGATTCCCATACAAGTTGATGAAAAGCTTTGTATTCTTTTTTCAATCCAATCATCACACCACCACCACGTCTGTCACCTTCTCTATCATGCCTGTAAACCTGATAACGGTCATCAAATAGTTCAGAATTGTGAATATTAGGGAGTAGCCACGTTTCTGTTATAAATATAGCATCATAGTCGTTATTAGTCACATTAAGATAAAAGTCATTCGTCTTTGAACGCAAACCAGTTACATTCTGATAATATATACTTATTTGAGCTTTGGCCCTGAATTTGTATCTATAGAAAACCAACAACATGGGCAGAAATTGCATGAAAGATAGTTAATAATTAAAGTATGGAAAAAGCAGTTACAAAACAAAGTAAAGAATAAAATATAAAAAATTATTATAAAAAAATATCTTGCAGCACAAATTCAGAAGTCACTTGAAGTACCGGACTGGCTTCACTCTTTCGGACAAATATTTGGCCATATTTTATCCAAACAAACTTGAAGTTCTTTTCCTTACACATTGTGCGGGCTCGGCTAAAAAGGGATCGGGTTACTGTTGTTAAGTGTTCATTTATAAAAATTTTATTATTCCCCGGAAGGTTAAGGCGTTCGGTAGTTAAGTCTTTATTTTTCTTCGCAGCTGCCAACATTTGATCCCTGACTTTAGATGATGCAAATTTAACAATGATCGGTCTCGTAAAATGCGGACGGTTTTTCGGAAGTTCTTTAACTCGCACTCTGGTAACGACATTAACATCTGATTGTGCAAGTTGGACTCCTAGTAAATCTCCAAGAGATTTGATTACGTGTGGTAACTGTTCGCTTTTTTTTTCAGGTATGCCTATAATTTCTAAGTTTTTACATAAGTTTTGCTGTTCACTTCTATTGAGTTTACTTTGAATGTTCACTACAGTTTTTTCAAGTAAATTTACTCTTTCTTTGACATTTTCAAAGCTCTTACATTTTTCGTCCAAGGTTGAGATTTTGTTAGAGAGATCTTCAATTTTTGAATGACAAAATTCTATACTGCTTTTGATATCTTTAACTTCTTCATAAATTTTATTCATTTCTCCTAAGAGGACTTTTTTCATATCATTAAGTGCTTCATTAAAGTTATGTTGGTTTGTCTCCGAGCCTTCGGGACGGCGGGTACTGCGTGTGGAACTCATATTGCAACAATAATAATAATGGCAATAGAATTCAGTGTTGATGTTTTCGTGTGAAATTTTATTTGATAGATTTAAATCAGTAACTTACTGCGACAATCGAAGATAATAATTTTACACAGAACACTGATAAAAATGAGTCTATTTAACTTGTGCAGTCGAGATGACAAGGCGAAATAACACTTTTTAATAGATTTATTTGGATTACAAGTTTATGTACAGCCTAAGTTAATAAATGACAGGTGAGTGATTATATTTTATGAAAAGCAAATGAAAAACATAGTATATACTTTTTTAATTTATATGTTTTATTCGTCATCAAAATCATTTATTTATCCGCATGCGATAGCGCGTAGAGCACTGTATTGTAATTCCAATTGGAAATTATTTGATGATTATGATAAAATTATAAATAAACTTTTTAATAAAACTTCTTGGTTTAGTTTTACTTTTTATTATTTTGATCAACGAGCGCTTTCACCTTAATAGGCATCTTCGAGACTGGTGAATTGTTTACAACGTTTACAGTTTTTATACTATTCATATCATATTTTGGAGATAAGATCAAATAAGTATTTTAACAGGGGACAAAAGACATAAATATTTTCAACTAGTTTGCGAAACAATTCATTTTTGGTAGTTTTTGAACCGAAATTGGGATTAAACTTTTATTATTTAAAAGTTGGGAAAAAAAACACATGGCGAAATACAACAGAGTGGGAAATACATATTTTAACAGATAAAGTTAGCACAATACTTTGATTTTTTGACAGGGAAGTTTTTATTCCTCTTCTAAACCAAGAAGTCTCATTGCTAAGTTTATTTATAATTTTATCATAATCATTAACTATGGATAACTATTGATATCAAGAAATATCAACAAAACACATCAATATTAGTCAATTATTTGGATATTTGTTAATGTAATATAAAATTTAAAATGTAATATTCCGCTAACGAGAGTTAATAAACAAAAATATATTTTTAAAAGTTCTTTTCATTATTATTGTTTTATTTTCTTTTTTTAACAAGAGAATTATACGGAGTGGCTTTTCACGGGTACGCTTTTTTTTCTTTTTTTTGCATAATATTTACTTATTCACAGAAAACTGTAATTGACCCATAATTTTGGTATATTTGTAAATATTGCTTGGATGTTACTTTCTGTTTTTGTTACTGTTCTTTTTATAAATAAAGTAAAAAATATAAAATGTACACTTTCCATTCTTTGCCCCATTCGATGCGTAAGGATGACGATTGTTTTTGTTTTATCATTTTATCAATAATGAGCTAGTTAGCTAGTAGCAGTTCTCTGATTGTGGTTTCAGCAGCCATGCATTTCCAGTATTTAGAATAAAGAAGCAGGTTTACGCACAAAAAACCAGTTTTGCAATGATTTTCGCCACAAATTTCTATACTACTACAGCTTATGAATAATAATATGAAAGTGGAATATCCGAAACGACATCCGCAAAGGTATGATACATATTAGGTGAATGACATTACATACATACGTACTACTAATAATATTTTACCGTACAACGGCCCACATAGTATGGAATACAAAAATATCTTATTTTTCAGTACCGTTTTAAGTATAATTTATAGATAATAGTTTTTAAATATTTTCTTCTTACCTTGATACTCCAATATAGAGGTTGGCTATCATGATGGCAATTTTCATTTAGTCTACATCCACTCTAAATAAGTATTTGGAGCAACAGTAAAAACGACTCTCATAAAAAATATCTTACAGCATCGAACAATATTTTAATAAGAAGACGTTGAAAAAAGTACACATGCCGAGGTTTATTATTTTCTTAAGTTTAGGTGGCTTAATAAGCTTGCAATTTTACTGCAACCTACGTGGATCTATCGTGACTAGTCGCCGTAGGTCTCCCAATCTAAGTCCAGGTCTTTAAAGACCCGGACTATTGAGTGGAGGGCATATGTCCTTATATCTATTACTAAATCTTCTCCTCTTAGCCCAGGTCTCAAGCATTGGGTAATTAGGTAGGGGCGAACACTCTCACATTCTCAAATGCTCAAATTTAACCAGTGGTAGACATTTGAACGCTGAAATTAAAACTAGCATATCCGCTTCTCGAAAAAAATATCTTGAGATATCTAACTGTATTTTTATTGGTCTTTTCACTTGTTTCGTATTGCTTTATTTAACAGTGAGTTGGGTTTGTAAACTCTTGTTGAATATAATTTATTGTTGATGCGTCAAATAAAATAATCAAAATTAAATAAGGTAAAAAGCAAAGCAAACATGTCAAAACTCCATGTAAGAATATAACATGAAATTCTTACGAGGCAACCTCTCTTAAAAATTGCGGTTATTTCAATGTTATCAGAGTAATTAAACATTGCCACACCGACTGTAATAAACTGCACAGAGTTTGTCATTAAAATCAATTATATAATATTTATGCCTTAGAAATACCCAGATATTAAATATTACATTTGCTTGTAATAAAAGTCTATACAATCAAAGTGCACGTCTAGCAATAAATATTATATAAATTGAAATGGGTTGTCTTCAAGCACGCGAGTGGTTTTTTTGTTGTTTGCCTACCCTTCAGGGAAAAGGCGAAAAACTGAAAGTTGAATATTTTACACAATTATTCCCTAAGATTTATTATCTAAGTTGCAGTTTGTTAGAAAATAACGCGTACATTGACTGTCGCTACGTGTGCTATCGAATCTGCATTTTGCGAGGTTTACAGAAGAGCAAAAACAATGCTTGATGTTTTTTTTAAGAAGCCATCAGATACTGTAGTATTACTAAATATGTATATACTGAAATGCAAATTCATAGTAAGCGCATGGCAATAAATCTTTAATCTTTTTCTTTGGAGAAATCGGATTGTTTTCAAATATGCGTGTGGTTTTTCATCTTATCTGCCTACACTTTGGGTAAAACTTTTCTTAAATGCATTTTTGTAGTTAATTACCTGAAATGCGGTTTGTAAGGAAATAAAGCGTATATCGACATTGTCTACGCTTATTATCGAATCTGCATTTTGCGAGGTTTACTGAAGAGCAAAACAAAGCTGGATATTTTTAACGGAACAATCAGGGCCGCGATTATGAACGGCTACCTTCATCGGTATATTCTGAGATGGCATAAACTAATATCGATATTTATGTACGAAAGTGTGTATATTTGTATGAAAATTCAAATATCTTCGTCAGTAACCAGTAATTTAACATGTTTAGAAAAAAAAAAGGCGACATTTTCCACTTTTCAAACAGAAAACTTAATTTTACTTTGTAGATAAAAATGAAGACAAATCTAAACTTCCCATCAGAATACGTGCCCTGATACTGTAGATTTGCCAAACATGTGTCTATTGAAGTACAATTAACACATCTTTGGCTAACAATGTTTTAAGTATGTCCAAGTGCTTGCAGACTGGCTGGATTTTCACCCTAGGAAAGTGTTCATATTTAAATTTGTTGCAACAGAGAGAGAAAACACTTTTGACTAGGAAATATGGTATTCTAGGCATTTACAGGGCTTTTGACCTTCTCAAAACGGTTTTCCCTCTCTGTTGCAACAAATTTAAATATGAACACCCTAGGGTAGAGAGAAAATCCAGCCACTCTGCAAGCATTTAGACATACTCAAAACATTGTTGAATTAACTACCTGGTAAAAGAAAAAGTATAAAAAATTGGAAAATTATTTTCAGGCGTTGCCTAGTAAGTGAATTTTTTTTTTTCAATTTAAAAAAAATTAAAATTAAAATTCTTATTGTTTACCTAAATATTTTAATTTTGGCGGTCATTTTCAACAAGTTCAAGTTGGGGTTAAGTGGGGATCGAATCTCGGACCTCTGATCCGTGAGTCCGCAACACTAGCCACTGGACCACAACCCGATTCATTGGTTCAGCCGGATGAATCTCACCCATATGATAAAGGTTTCAGCTCTTCTACTTCACAAAAGTCAACAGTCAAGGAAGGGTTGAGGAAATGTGGATGTTCAAACATAGGCAGAATACTGAATGTTACACAGTGTAATCACTAGATGGTCACTTAAACCAGCCAATGACAGGTCATAAACCCTGTAAAAAATGCCTAGGGTCCCATATTCCCTTCTCAAAAGTGTTTTCCCTCTCTGTTACAATAAATTAAAGCATCGTTGGCTATTTTATAGTATCTGATAACTCCTTAAAAAACGATCAAGCTTTGATTTTGATTTTCTGTAAACTTAGCAAAATGCAGATTCGATAGTATACGTAGGGATCGTTGATATTTATTATAGGTCAGTGCTGCTAACATACGACTGATAAATAAACTTTTTAATATAAAATAACAAGTGTGCATATTTAGTGTACCACAATAATTTGTTTATGTCATTTGGATGCTTAATCCTAATTATTTACAGTTAAATTAAACATTCACTTGCATGTACACAAATCATCAAGCTGAATGAAAGAAGTAGGCGTAAGCAAGGTTAAACAAGAACTTTGTAGCAGTGGAGAATATTCAGTTTGGTTGACCAGTTTATCCGAGGTCGAGGCTTGAACTAATTCAGTTTTTTACCGTACTCGCGCGTTGATGTCTTTTCGTGGAAAACGCAACATGACCTGGATGGTGTTATGCAAAAATGTGTCAAGCCACAAAATCGAAAAATTGCGTTAGTGTCAGAATTGTGATTCTAAAGTAATATTAAACAGTGTCGTGAGTTTAAAACATATAAATTCTCTGTAATACCAATATACGGAGTAGAATCAATGTATATTTTAACTAAGTTCTCAGTTAGTACTAAATGTTTTATATTAAAATCGTTTATTACACTAAGTATTTTCTATCATTATTATATATTACTATTATAATACTGATTTTTTAGTGTAACAATATTACATAGTTTTTTTTTGTTCTATTTTACCTTTCTGATTCTTGAAAATTTTTCATATTTAAAGATTATTTATATACCAATTTTTATATATACATATATATATATATATATATTTAACTTATTTATTTTATATGAACTTCATTATTGATGTTCGAAAATAATCATCCTAAATATTTACATATAAAGGTACATACATAATCGTAATCATTATATATATCTGTGTATGTAAGTGCTTAATCTTATTCTCATTCTTAGAGGTGGGGGTTGGTGCTATTCAAGCTCCCGACGTCACTGCGACCTGTGAATATCTCTTATGACAGATCCCTGTGAATAATGAGTACTTACATATATATATGTGTGTATATAAATATATATATTGTTTTTTATTACTTTTTAACTTTTTTTTCACATATTTTTAAGTTTGGATTTTAGGCTGGTGCGTTCTTAACAATCTTAACAATTTTACATCGATCAATAAGGTGATTGATAGGTTTCCTCATTAAAGTTTAAAAAAACAGATATTTTTTATAATCTTTGTTCAATAAGTCCCACTTATATTCACTTCACACTCTCGGATACATACAATACTCACACACCCATACACATATACACACACCCTCACACAATATAAATATATATACTCGCCCTCACTAACATGTACAATAATAAAACTTTTTGTGGCTAAAACAAGTACTTAGCATGATTATTATTATTTTAAAATAAATGTTATCCTTATAATGTAATTGAGACACATTTAATAAATATATTTCTACCGACATATTGAAACCATTGTATAAATTCCACAATTTGTTTTGTTTTTTATGAGTTAAATAAAATAAAAATATTTTGTAATTATAGGTTTATATAATATTTTGTTTCTTCTTTTTGTTACATTCTCTAATTGAATTTTTTTTTTGTATATCTTATAAATGTACGAAATACAATATTACGTAGAAAAAATATGTATGAAAGGTACCTGTACCGTGAACTTTAGAAAAATAATACCTCGATGTGTTGATCAAAAACCATTCAACTGGACTAAAAATAATGAAACTCTGATTCAAGATACTTAACGTATTGTTGCAAATGAAGATCAATTTGTAGCTAACGTGATAACAACATTTTGAAAAAAAAAATATCCCGCAAAAGACGCTTTCTTTGCCAAAATTGCAGACAAGTTTTGTTTTTTGCAAACGGCAGCATTGTAATTTGGAGATTTATTTTTGAAGTAAATAATCCTCAATATATTTTTAACGTATGGTTTAGAACAAAAGGTTTTATTTCAATTGAACTTATTTTTATACCACAATATAACATGTACAATCGATAATTTTACGTTTAAAAAAATATTTATTTTTTTTACATTTTTTTTTGTTGATAGTTACATTGTTTAAAGCATTTTTTGCGTTTTTGTTTTTACAAAGCTTTTAAGATGTTCTGTTTAAATGTATTATCTCACTTTTTGTTCAATTTTTATTTAAATATATATATGAAGATTTTATCACCTTTTTTTGTTCCATTAAGTACTTTTTAAATACTTAATTTAACTGCCAAGCTAAATAATTAATCATATTTTTGAAAAATGCGCATGATGTTAAACATAAATTATCTCCGTTTGAGGTTGGTGTGGCTTAACAAATTTTTACATAACACCATCCATCTAAGGTTTGGTTGTTTATTTTGTAATCACATGAATCTTATTCGTGGTTTATTGTTCATTTTTATTTATTCTTCTAAAACAATATTAAAATACCACAATTTAATGTAAATTATGATTTTTTTTGTAAAATGAAACATTCATTAAACTAAGCTGTTTAAAAAACATTAACCATTGTATGGGTAGAAATACAGTTTAAAAAAAGCATTCGTAATCAATTAAGCAATATTTGTACCACATCAAGCATTGAAACTAGCTTTCAATGTTTTATAAAAAAGGTCTGAGACAAGTGTTGATAATGTTTATTTCTTAATACATTAACATATAACGGATACTATGAAATTAAATATTTTTATTGTTAACCTTGATTATACCCTAAGGGGTGAAATCTAATCCATGCTTCCAAACATTTGGACAAACTACAAATATAGTTTATTATACCAACAAATCCAAAAAGTAGGTAGTTTTTTGGTAAAATAATTCAGTCAGATGAATCTCATCCACTTTAATAAAGGTTTCAGCTATTTAACTTTACCAAAATCAATATGTAGATAAATTAAAAAAATATTCATCTTTTAACTCAGCATCGCAAATACCTTGGCTTCTATGCCTTCTATATTCCTCTCTCAAATATGTTCTCTGTCTCTGCTGCAATACGATAAATTTTATTTTTCTCACTTTAATAAATTTACGGAAAGGGTCCACTGCAATCACACAGTGTATTTACTTTACAACAAAATAAAACTAATACAAATTAAATTAAAAGCAGACAAATAAATATACAAATAAAAGACATTGTGCGATCCTGATTGATTACAAGTGCAAGTTGATGTTGATGTTTTAAATGTTGATTTTATTTATTTATTCAAAGGATTAGAAAATGTATTTTATTTACACCCAAAATTATTCAGAGCCTGATGTTAGTTTACTAATCTGATGATTCTTGATTAAGGTGCCTGGAGACAATAATTTGTTTCTTGAATTTCTATTTATTTATTTATTCATTCAAAATTAATTAAGGAATTTATTAAAGCTTTTTAGTATGTGCTTGTGTTGAGCCATAATAATTCACAAAAAAAATACACAGTTAAATGAATAAAATTAAATTCGCAAGTGATGCAATAAAATTATAATCCAGAAAAACAAAGTATTAGTGATAAGTAATAAAAAATCATTATCATTCCCTTTCCGCACATAATGGTGCATAGCGCACTGTATCGGTACACCAATTTCAGCGTATCTTGATCTTTTTTTTTTTACATAAAGGTAAGGTGATCAGTCTTACGCCTCGTGCACCAGTCCAGGGACTATGAAATATTCTAGTGTAAAAACACCCTTTCAAATGAATATTTCAAATCGACCATGTCGGAAATCAAACCCGAGACCTCTCGCAGATCATCCCAAGGCAAACGCACTGACTTAAGTAGTAATTATTGCTATTTTATCTGAAATGTTAATATACTGGATACTAGGTTCGCTTTATTGAAGTTTGCATTCGTTCTAATAAAAACGTAATATAACCGGCCAAAAAGAAAAGTTAAATTATTATTTTTTACAAAGATACCGAACTTTTCCAATAAATTATATGGAATTAAAATAAATGCCGAGTTTCTCCTCAAAAGAAATTAAATGACAGAGATTTTAAACCAAACCCTATTTTCAGAAACTTGTGCATACTTAAATATACATAGTATGCTTATTCATGCATATAATAGGAAAATTGATAGGCTCGAATATATGTACATAAATGCGTATATCACAAGCGAAAATAACAGTACCTGAACAAGAAAACAGTTTTAAGGAAACATTACTAATAAAAATTATTAATATCATGTAAAAATATGTTTTTACGAACAATTACAGTTTACTTTGTGTGTAGTAGTTGGCACATGTGGCTACTAATTATAGAGTCACGGGCTTGATTTTTGACTGTCAACATTAACCTCTAAATAAAAAAAAGTAATTTCAACTTTATTTATTTCTTTCTGTATCTTGGTTAAATATGGAATACAGTTTTATTTAAATTTAATGTTGTGTGCTCAGTGCTTTGCTGATATAACATGTCAAAAAGATTTTTAATACATTTATTTACAATATCAATTACGTACACAACACAATATGAAATCAAAATTTTAGGACAGCAAGATGTACCTAATGATAAAACAGATAATATTATTTCTGCTGTTTAGTATATTCATAAAATGTTGTCTGTGTATTATATATGTTATGGGATTAGATTTAGTCTAGTCAAAAAAGGCTTATTATTTTTCACATCAATCAAACTCAGCTTCCATTTGCAGTTGAGAGTTGAGTCGTCTGAAAAAAAAGTACAACCCTGAACGAGTGTTTTAACTCGATGGCAGCTTTCAAATTCATGGCAATCAAAACAATCTGTATCATAAAGGACTTAAGATGTTTGATGAGTTGCCAAAAGAGATTAGGAATGCTGGGTCTATAGCATCGTTTCGTTTGATGGCGATGATTTTTGTTAAAAACAAACATCCATATAGGTATTTATTTATTTAAACACTTTAAATACATAAATGGTTTACATTTGCGTAAAGGCGGGCAAACTGCCTTAAGGTAATTTCTTTTATCTACCCAAACCGGATGCAGAGTGTCATCGGAAAGCGTCTGGATTTTATAACAGTGATTTGTTTTTGATTTTTTTTTTTGTGTATGTATTTTTTATTAGTTAAGGTATAACAAGGTGTTCAAATTTTATTTGTGCAACTATCTCAAATAAATACATCACAAGTAAAAATCCTGAGACGAAAAATTAAGCAGAAATAATTCCATGTCGCGGAGTATTAGTTATTTACAGAGGTAGATTTGAAATTTTTATCAAATGGGTGTTTTGTAATGTAAAATAGCGACTGAAACGTGAGACCAGAGTTTATTGGTGGAACTTTGCAATTAAAGTACTAATATACATAGAGCCTTATGCATCATTAGGTGTGAAATAGGAATTTATAATAATTAATATGTATTCAATATGACTTTTTGTTACCATTTATTAATATTTTCTTCAATTATGTAACAACACAGTACACTCTGCACTATTACGTGCAGGTCAAAGTTTTACGATGGTGCAAGAATTACGTATTTGGCTGTGAAATCATAGATCTTAAAAATCTCCACGGCATGATGACAAACATAAGCACTAACCAGTACAGCAAGAGGTTGAATTGGCTCTACTCGATTTCCTTTTGCAAGAGTTCAATTCAATTCAATTCATTTATTTATCATAACATATATATTACAAAAATAAATTCAATACGTACATATTATAAAAAATAAAAAATAAATACACGAAAGAAACTCATGTCAAAGTAGTAGAAGAATCCTGCTCCGGAAAACCCCTTCGGATACATGGAACTGATCAACATCCAGAGCGATATTGTTCAGCATAGCGGTAGCCCTTCCTACAGGCATAACCATAGGCAGGTTGATCCTGAATATTGGAATATGAAACAATCTATGCTGACGCTGTTTTAGGTAATAATCAGGAACATACAAACCAATTCTCATCATAATTTCAGAATTATCGATCATTCCGCGCAACAATGGATAAAAATGTGTAGTCAAAAACACATTTCTTCTAATCTCTTAACTGTTGTAGCCAAGCATACCCTGGAGAAACTCGGTCGGGTAGAGCCAAGGATAATACCCGCACTCTCTCATGTAGAGATATCTCAGAAACTTTTTTTGGATTTTCTCTATCATAGGAGAGTACTTCAGTTCATGTAGCCCCCAAATCATCGAGCCACTCTCGAGTCTACTTCGCACCAAGGAGTTGTAAAGAGTTCTCAGTACGCGGGTATTTTCGAAAACCCTGGCAGTACGCAGATCAAATCCTAACATCTTCAATGCATTACCATTACATTGAGTTTACCCTAGCCGCGTTGTCGTCCCGTGGCTTACGTCAGGACTCACGGTTCAGGAGTCCAAGGTTGGAACTCCGCTCTACTACGACGTGGTTCCGATTTTATAATAGCGACTTACTTGCATTGCATTAAAAATGATCCTCAACGTCGAATCATTTGGCAAATCATAAGAATGCAAATATTTCTTGAAATTTATTGCAACGGAGAGGGAAAACGTTTTTGAGAGGCAATTTGAAAGTCTATGCATCATAGGCAGAATGGTGAATGGTACTCAGTCTTAAAAGTGGCCACTTAAACCAGCCAATGACAAACAATAAAAAACATGAATGTTTATGAATATCATCAAAACCATAAATTTGGTAACCACTATAAATCAGATTTTTGTATTTAAATAATTCCTGATCTAAAATATTTGTCACATCATTATTATATGAGTTTTCGGAGTTATAATGATCGTTTTGAAATAATTTTATCGGCACATAAAATAATGAGAAAAATAATAATTGCGTAAAATGTTTGATGAGCTAAATCAAAACTATTTCGTCAATCGCCTACTAACGATATGGAAATGATGATGGTTAATAAGGACATGTAGTCATCATAGGCAGAATGGCGAATGTTATACAGTCTGTAATGTGGCCTCTTAAATCAGCCAACGACAAATAAAAAAAACGTAAATCTTCTCAAAAACGTTTTCCCTCTCTACTGCAATATTTTTTTAGATAAACAACTTCCCGGAAATTCAACCCTGTTTTCAAACATTTTGACGGACTAAAAATATTGCAAATATTTGTCTTTCCAAAAATTTATTATATTCAAATGAAAATAAAAATGAAAATAAGAAAAACTGACCAACTGTAATTTTACCTTAGGGTTGGATTTGTACGACCTTTGTAAAATCACCCATATAGATTTTTCGGCAGTTTAAAAATACAAAATATTTTTTTTTGCCGAAGCGATTTTAGAAACATGATACGGTATTTAAATTTCTTTTGATAACATTTTTGATCATTTTAATTCGGTTATAACAATTAAAGCAATATAAACAAAACAAGGTAGTTCTTGTATGCTTAAATTAGGAAAAACTCGAAACATTGTTGTTTCAACCAACTGGTCCAAAAAAGTGTAAATATCTATAGATAATTTCAGGCGCTGCCTAGAAATCGTATATAGGTGAAATATATCAGTCAAATAAATCTCCCTCGCATTAGTAACATAACAAAAAAAAACAAGAAACTGATGAAATATCGATTTTCGAACATAGGCAAAAAGGTGAATATTACAGTGGCCACTTATGAATAAAATCGTCTCACATTTGTTAATTGTTTTTAAATTAATTTGTGTAGTCGATAGTTATTTGTATTTATTATGACATACCTACATAAAACGTGTTTGAATCTAGGTCTTATAATTTTACATCAAACGAATTTTACTGAGTACATTACTTGAATGCCTGGGTATTTTTATTGTCTATTGTCTCAATGAGCAATAAATTGTAATAGTAATTTCATATTATTTGTAATCAAGTTTAAAAACCAACAAAAATCACAGATATTTTAATGTAGTGCATTCAATCGAACGAGCATTATTTTATTTGTACATAATTAAATACTTTAATTTTACGCTTAAGTACTGTAAAATTTTATGACTATTATTTACAACAAATTCACGATTTTGATTTTTTTACACATGTTCAGATTTGTTAGAAATAAAATCTGTGTAAGACCGGACTTACAGATGAGTTCAAAAATGTAGTTATCGACAATAGACTGACTTGGGCTGACAGGTAAAACATATAATTAAAAAGTTAAACAATTAACGATAATTAATACGTAAGAAAATGGTGTGTTAAAGAAACGGATAAAATAATTTTACGGTCCCGTGGCTAGTGTCGCGAACTCTGGATCAGGGTTTCCGAGGTTCGAACACCGCTTTCGTTTAAAATAATATTTCATAAAAAATAAAGGACAGTATCGATATGACAAAAAGCTATTTTGTACCATGTTCTGTTTGTTTGCCTCTTAGTATATTAGTCAGCGCGTTTGCCTACCATACAAGATGTCATGGGTTCAATCTCTGATATGGTTTAAATGTAATACTTATTTCAAAAGTGTTTTTATACTATGATATGCATAGTCCCTTGACTGGCACCAGGGCCTCGATTATGATGGGAAGATAAGGACGTCATACCTTCACCATGACGTTATAAATGAATATAAATTCTCTCAATCGATTACGAAGATACACAATTGACCCCCGATCATCAAGTTTTGGGTAGGTACATCGATATGAAACAAGGGGAAGCGTACGTCACGGTTTACATATATACGCACTAAAATGACATAGCTTCATTATGAGGTCACAGTTGAAGATAAAATTCTTCCGACCGATGACAAAGATACACTACCGATCCTCCCGCCATGGTTTTGAAGTTTTCATGTAAGTACGTTGGTTTGTATCGACGGGTCTAGAACCCTTTGATACGTTTATCTACGCATTAAAAGTGACAAAAATTTTGTTCCATCGAGCAATTTTTCCTTTAACTACGATTTTGTTTTTTTTTAAAAAGGCGCTTTTTTTCTTAAAAGCCTATTAAAAATATGAAAGCAGAATAATTTAATTTTGAGGTCGGATTAAATTCCAACACAACTATCAGTTTTGAAAACGAGGGCTAGATGCAGTGGCTAGGCTGGCTAGATGCTGCCCTATTAACATACATGAGCCTAGCCAAGAGCCGTAAAATGTTACCACTTTTTATAAATATTCTTTCCATCTGTTTTACTATATTTCTGAGTGTACGTATCGAGAGTGGCCTTGTAATCGCTTAGAAGACAAATACAGACGATCGTTAAGTATACCGTATTGGTAATTGTCAAAAGTCATATAAAAGTTGTGTTCGTGGTAGTATTTTTTGCTTGAATTAAGATTTATTTGAGTTTGAAGAATCGCACCAAAGCCTACATAAAATATAAATGAGAAATTTTTTACACGTTGATGAAGTAAAGAACAATAGAAAGATACAGAAAGTACAGAAGTTAGTATTCGTCTCGAAATGTTTATATGAAGATATCGTTCATAATTGAGGCTCTTAAACGCATAACTGATCATTTTAACTTCAGATAACAAAAAATGATCGAAATACACTCCTATGATATACCACCGCAGTGCCTTATGTACTATGGAGTGCAAAAAGGCTATGTATTATTTAATAGCAACATTTAAATGAAACCCTTTTTGAATTATTCATACAACATTTGAGCATAAAATATCCCTGGATAATTTCTTTTTTTATTGTTGTTTTCGGAGTTGCTACTTTTTCTAATAGATAATTTAATTGATTAACGTAATGTTTTACAAGACTATTTGAATCTGGTCCCTTTGTGTTATTAAAGATCAATATAAAATTATAAATTGTGTTTAAATTTCAACACCCTACAGCCCATAAATAAACATAATAAAAAGTAGGTAATAATTTATACATTTGAAATTGACAGAAACAAATTAAAATCTTCTGTATACTTACAGTAGGTTTATCTTATTTTACTGATTTTTGATTGAAAAATTATTTCATTATTAAATTGATAGTTTACCAAAAGGTTTAGACGTTTAACGCAATTCTTAAGAAACGTTAAAAATAAAAATATTATTCACAGAACGCATTTCAATATTTGATCGAAATACTTGTGTTTATTTTATATTTGTATAACCGGTTTTAACCTGATTTCTGTAAATATCGCTGTTTCCCATAAAAATTACAAATTCGGTAAACAATAAATCCGAAACTTTAATTTGAATATTTATTCCTTATCTCGAATATTTATTATGGGTCTCTTTTACGAGTTTTCGGTGTTATAACGATCGTTTTGAAATAATTTAATAGGCATTAAAAATAATGAGAAAAATAATCATCGTGTTAAATGTTTGATGAGCTGAATCAAAACTATTTCGTCAATCTATTACCTACTAATGGTATGGAAAAAATGAAGGTTAATAAAGATATGTCTAGTGAAAATGAATGTGCGAAGGGTGAAAGTATATGGAAATGATACAATGTTGAAGAATTTATCACCAAATAAAGTTATGAAAGTAGAAATTCTGAAAGAGAAATAGAATATTATTACAATTCAGTGTTACTTGGGTCTTAATTGAATACAGTGTAGAAAAAGAACATTTATGATTTAAATTCTGTACAAATTCGAGAAAATGTAAGTTATCAGCAATTATTAAAAAAGGAGCCTTTGTACAACCATCCACGAAGAATAAGGTTTTGCATTTTAGAATATTAAATACTATAATAGGAATACTAATTCAAACTATTTTATTTAAAATAATGCTTGTTACTTACTTAATGATATCAAAATCAATATTGCACTTCCTGCGAGTATCTTCAATGCGCCCATTTTAAACAGTTTTTTATTTCAAATGTTTTGAGTGTTTTGATCAAATGTTCTTTTTAGGGTTGTTTTACTGCATTTTACACGACTTTCACAAATAAACAAGTCTCCCTCATACTTGCTAATTTCACACTTCACTGTCAGATTTTTTAATAACAAACTACGTTTTATTGATAAAGAATAATTGAATTTCTCCCAAGAACTGAATTTAATTGTTGAATATTTTATTGTGTTTTTATTTGATGGCGAACTGTTGACGCGATCTACGGGAGATTTGATTCCAATAAAACTCGTTTACGATGTTTACGTCTCGCTCGGGCGAGAACAACTTTCATACTGATGTGTTGAGATTGGTATTCAGTAAAGTGGACTATAGTATGGACTGGGGCATTTAGTGAGTTCTTAGTACATATGCGAAGTAAACAAGTAGTCACTGAAGTTCAATTTTACAGTTTCACGGAAAAACATTAGAACTCTTAAAATTGCATATTAGTAACCATTATTTTATTTTATTTAATTTCATGTCGCTTTAAAAAAAAACAATTTATTGTATTTATTTTTATTTTTTATTTTTTTTATTTTCTATTTTCTTTTTTTCTCTATTATTTCTTTTTTTTATTTTATTTTAGTTCACTTCATTTCATGTCATTCTATTTTATTTTATTTTAATTAATTTTTTTTTTTTTAGTTTTTTCAATTTGCTTTATTTTATTAATCACTTTTCTTTTTTCTTCTTTGAATTTATTTTATTTTAAGCTAATAAGGTTTTTACCTCTTCAATCGTGTGTCCTTAGAGCGGTCTCTTAAGCTTAGGGAATAGTTAGTAGTCGCACGGTGCTAAATTAGCCGCATACGATGATTCTGGAACGATTCGAGTTGAATTTTTAGCCAAATGGTCTCGGAGCACTAATGCAATGTGAGATGGTGCATTATCGCGGTGCAAAAACCAAGAATTGTCTCTTTTTGAGAATAGCTTCACGTAAACGTTACATAACATAATAATGTTCCTTGTTGACAGTTCGGCCCGGCGCACATTAGTTCGATTAGAACATGCTAGCTAGACAAAATTATTTTTTGCGATTTTTTGTTTTCTTGTAACCTGTTACGGTTACCTGATGCACCTTTAGGGTAATGAGAGGAAGTGTGGTCATTGGGTAAATAAAAAAATATTTTTACTCAAATTCTATAATAAAATATTAAAAACACACGACAAAAAACAACAACTAACCAGAATTAGGTAGGTAGGTATTAAACAGGTGTTAAAACATGACAAATATTACAAAAAGTCTAACTGGTAGAAAACACGTTAAAACGATAGGTACATGAAAAGAAGAAGGAAAAGGTCTAATATGCAGTAGGTACGTGAAAACTCTTACAAAAAAGTATAACAGGTATAAAACAATAGACACAGGACAAGAATTACAAAACAGGTCGACATGTAAAAACAGGTAAACTACCTTCTGATATGCTAGACCTACTTACGCCTTTCTGAAATTATCGATAGGAAAGGATTAGTAATTGTAACTCATCTTCGTCATCGCTATTTTTCTCATCTGATGAATCATTAACAACATAGTCCTGCATGCCAACATTACGATTAGTTATCATTGTACTTTCAGAAGTATTTACATAAGGTGGTTTTGTTTATTTTAATACCTCAGAAGGGAGTCTACCTGTGTTTTTTTTCAACCTCTCGTAGGCTGTTTATTAATGGGTCAGGTGTGATTAATAACATATTCGACATCAAGTCTATGTAATATGCCAAAACTTCTTCTCTCGATAAACACCTTTGACTACTGTTTTCACTACTAATGACACTATTTTTCATAGATTTGCACTTTCGGGACTTTCATTTGCGTCTTTTATAACAACAGCAAGACTCCGGTGCCCAGACGATCGCGTTGAGAACTCTGCTGCAGCCACAGCCATTTGTGTCGCGTGTCCTGAGCGGATCTTTAACTTTGTCACTGGACTCGTAAAAAATTTTGATTGGACGTCCAGGGTTTGAGAGCTTAGTGAATGAAGATGGCTTGTAAGACGACACATTAATCACGAAGTCTTTAGACATCCACACTCCATTTTTCGTTGAAAACATCTCGCCGCACTTTTTGTGAGAATACTACTTTTTTCCAAATTAGTGGAAAATGCACTTATGGTCTTCTTCAGAGCCTTCAGAGATCTCCAGCAATACTAGAAAAAACATATTTTGACGATGTAAATGCAAACTATCCACAATTCCGGTTTTTTTCCCATGCTTCAGCCACTCTTCAAAAAGTTCCGATCTTAAGATTGAGAAGAGGTGCTCTGGAAAAAAAATCATAAAAATTAGTTTTACAGCCGTCCACAGCCTAAATGTATTATTGTTAGAAATAAAAAAAATAAAACTCGTTTTTAATAAGACTCGTTTTTGCAAATCTTTCCGAGTCCAAAATATGTGAAAATTACAGAAAAAAATGTGAAAATGAACTTTGGAATAACGTAAAAAAAAACAAGCAGCAATTTGTGTATTTGTTTTACAACAAAAAATAGAAAATACCTTAAGCCTTAAATATCGTCACTAAAGCTAGGGTTTCCTAGGACAGCGGTGCCCGTATCTTAACGGCCGTAGTGAACGGTGATGCGGTAGACAGCCGTCGTAGTGGTGACTAGAGAGTGGTTTTATTTTTTAACGGTGTTATCAACACCATTTTTATAGGAAACCACTCTCTAGTCACCGTTACGACGGCTGTCAACCGCATAAATGTTCACTACGGCCGTTAAAATACGGGCACCGCTGTCCTAGGAAACCCGAGCTTAAGACAAACAAATACTACTAACAAAGTCAGTGTAATAAGTATACGCATCAAATGAAAAATTACTAATGAATTTTCGTTCATTTATTTCTTTTCTTATATACTTACCTGGTACCCTCATCTACCGCGGCCCTTAGGGCAATAAAATTCTTGGAATCCGAAGCTCGTGGGTTTTGTTTATCATATTAAGAATGTATTTATGGGAAGTTCGATAGTGAATTTTGTCTAGCTAGCATGTTCTAGACGAACCATAGTGCGGCGGTGGCGGAAGGAATAACAATAATCAAAGAAAACTGTTGACGGGAAAAAACTGTTTCTTAAAAGGAATAAAACTGTTAACATGATCTTGATTTTTGGACGACTTTGGCGCGATCTTTTCTGTCTTGACTCACCATGGTATTCGCTTGATTGGTCGGTTTTATCCGGATTGTATGCATAGATCCAAGTTGCATCTCGAGTTATCATGAATTTCATCTTATCCTAATGATAGTCAGAAAGTTTATTTTTCAAAAAAATGGAGTCGTTTTGGCACCAAACGAGATTTCTTTCTTTTCAGGCACAAAACGTCTGTCAAAATAGTCTTCAATTTAAAATGTAAACGGTATCAACGAGGTCTCTAATTGTCAATCGACGATTTTTGAGAACCAAATCTTTGATTTCCTTAACGTGTTGTTCATCAGTTGATGTTGATGGTCGTCCAGAGTGATTTTTTTCTTCCTTCTTTAAAATTTTATACCACCGGTAAACATCTTTTGAGGCATAACCTGGTCACCAAAGGCCATCTGCAATAGTTTCAATATTTCTGCAGCGGAAATTTCATTCCGCAAACAAAATTTACAAGCACGTACGTAACTGTTATACAAATGTAAATATTGGCATGCAATTTGACACAAATGTCAGTGACAGTACCTTCAATCTAAAAAAAATAATTTGCCAGAATCGAACAGCCCGAGTATTTAAAATTTAAAATATCACATAATTTTTTTTTATCACACTACTATATACGAAAAATTCTATCTTTTCCTCATTTTTCCTTTTCTTTCTCGGGTCTTCTTCCAGTCTCCTTCCGAATTTCTTACCTAATCCCACATCCACATCCACGTCGTATAATATGTATCACGAAAGTATTTTTATTAATAGATTTATATGGGCAAACACTATTTGCCCACTTGGACCACCTGAAATTCGTATATTTACATATTTATTTATTAAAACTTCAAGTACAAATATTAAGTAGTTTGGCGGACTTATTGCTAAAATCAATGTCTTCCGGCTTTATGCGTATACGCTTAATTGAGATATTTACTAATTTTGACCAATCTTTCACCCATTCTGTTTTTGGTTTACAGTAAAATATTGCTTTTAGTAATATTTTACGCCCTTGTGCATACACTTTTGTACATGCAGTTTAAATAAATACACATTTTTCGCTTCAAATTTATCTAGGAAGATCCTGAATATTTTTATATAATATTATTCACAAAAACTAGGTTTTAAAACCGCGGCCAGTTGCATGTAAAAATAATAAAATTAAGATGAATAATAGTTGTTTTCGTTTAAATCTGCTAAATAATTTCCATAGATAAAATATCAAAGCAAACGGTTTAGTCCATTTTGAAGAAAATGTAACAATGACTGAAATTTTACTTTTTTTGGTGCGATTGGCCTTAAATATTATTATTCACATTATTTTATACATTTTGTAAGACATCAAGAGGCTTAACAAAGTCTTTGAAAATGTATGAAATTAGAACTTTGAACACTATTGACAAATTAACGATTGTAAGCACCTTATAATACTTTCATTTTTACCTTTTAAAAAAAGAATTTCAATAATACAATACAAAGTTATTTCTTACATAATAGCTTGTTCCAAGGAGTTTGTTTTTCAATAAAAAATCAATATTTTTATTTAAATTTTATCAAGAATAACTGATTATATAACATCACTTATAATAAAAAGTGCTTAATTTCTTTATTTCACAAGAGGAAGATAAGTATACTAATTATATTACAAAAAAACTTGTTAAAACTATTTCACAAAAAAAAAACTTCAATTCATTAACTTTTTAATTCAAAATGTACTTTAATAGAATAAAAACCTACCCAATATTTCATGTTTCTCCCACACCACTAAAATTCCTAACGCCAATACATGTATTCTTTAACATTATCTCTTTTTTTATTGGAAATATAATTGTTTCACTTAGGACACGTTTTTAAAAATTTACATTTTCTCCATCAGGGTGGACATGAATACAGTTCTTTGTGTGAAATAGAACCAGAACCCCGAAATAAGTATTGTCTCGATAGCTACATCATTACCATACCCTTTTTCCTACCCAGTAGTGCATTGGGCACTGCATTTGTCAACCAAATGCAGATAGTCTGATCGTTAATAACTTGAAAGTAAGGTGATCAATCTTATGCTTCAGTTGCTTGTCCAATAACAATGAAATATTGCTATTTGAGAAACCTTTTAAATCAATATTTCATGTCCACCCTGCGAGGAATCGAACCCAATGGCTCTAGAATTATACGTGAACGCGTCAACCACTACACAAGGAGGCGGATTTATCTCCACTCGATTTCCTTGTTCAGGATTTTCATTATAGAGCAGCCACCAAATCGAAACCACTCGTCCAGGATTCTGGTTTTATTTCACACACAAAACGGTATTCTTTATTCACCTGGACACGAAGAAATAACTACTCTCAGGTAACAACTCTGTAAAAGGAAATCGAGTGGAGATAACTCCGCGTCGCAGTATAGTTGTTTCGTCCTTCCACAACATTACCTTCTTTAACACTTCAGTCCGGTGAAAATTCATTTGAAAAGATAATCATCCTATACCCGAGCAATGCAAGAGAAAATACAATCACAATTATTTCCAGAATTGATGCAATTTGAATATTTATATCTTCTTCTTCTCTAAGTGCCCTGTCAGGTATTCCCAACGTTGGCAATCACTCTGGCAAAAGTCTCTTGTGTCCTGTGCTGCCCGGAAAATCTGCTCCACAGTCCTGAAGCCAGTCCAGTCTCGTATATTTCGCAGCCAGGACATCTATCTTCTCCCAGCCTCTCTGTGACCCTCAATCTTGCCTTTCAAAATGAAATGAAGCAAGTGGTACTTTTCTCCGCACATTATTCAAATTCAAATTCAAATTTATTTATTCACAAAGTAACATAACAAATAACAAAGGATTTAAGACGTCAAATTGGAACTTTATTTTAAACCAAGAACCCTTGAGCAATGGTTTGACATTATTAAGGTGTAATACTCTCTAATAGCAAGAGTATTTGCCTATATATCTGTATTTCAGCAAACTGTAAACCAAAATCAAGTAGCAAGAAGTTTTAAGAACGATCTGGAGACATCAGCGTCAAACCATTACAAAGAGAAAAGAACTGATGACGTTCATATTGATCTTCCTATACAAATTAACTACTGGCAATAAATTCGCTATTCTTCCAGCAAAATTGCTGCTCCAAAATAAATTCCTGTTAAGGAACAGATAAGAATCTTTCGGAAAGAGTTAATAGAGATTGTAATAAAAATAAAAAATACGTTTCACACTATTTTTTCAGTTTCAATATTATTTTTTGTTGATTTTTAAGCTTCCACTGTTTTTGGATATAAAAAATGTTATGCTTTAGATACCGGGTTCGATTTCTGCCAGGGTCGTGGTCAGCGTGAATGTATTTTATGTGGGTGTGCATAGAAAAAGACGACGATAAAATTAAGAAAAAATAATGTTAAACAAATAAAAAGGCCATTTTAATCCGAAATTTCAAAAATTGTGATAAAAAATTTATTATATTTATAAATGTTATTATATTATGTTATACAAATAATGTATGTACTATTTAATGTGTTTATGTTATTATCATAATTAAAATATCAACAATATGGGCAGAATGGTGAATGTTACACAGTGTAAGGTAGCCACTTAAACCAGCCAATGACATGTTATAAGCCCTGCAGATGCCTAGACTTCTATATAACCTTCTCTAAAATGTTCTTCATCTCTGTTAAAATGTATTGATAATCAAATTAGTTCTTTATTTTTCTTTTCTTTCATTATATATTATTTGATATTTCCTGCTTAGTTTCTAACACGTTCTTTATATAATATTTGTTTATTTTTTTTATTTATCTAGATTTTTCATGGTTAGTAATTTCTAAAATTATTGCTGTTTTTTATAACGAAAATATAATTAATGAAAAATATTTATTCAGAACTTAATTGATTAAATATTTTTCAATTTGGTTTTAAGGCCTCCAGAGTTTTGATAGTATTTTTTTGTTAAAATAAGACGCGACACAAAATGCAGACTCTTAGATGCAGATGTGGGTGTAAAGGCTCTCTCTTTAAGTTTGTACAAAGCAAAACCAGGTTAAGAAAATACTTGACTAGATCTCAAAAGTACCTTACAGAAAATTATGTCAGAACATTGAATACAGAGGAAGCTGCGATAATGTGTCAAGATGGTGTGTTACATACCAAATAGGTATTGTATCCGTGTCAACCTTTTAAAATAACCTTCTGAGTGTCCAGGCGGATGAAAAATACAATTATGCACATAAAAAAGAACAACTAGAATCCTGGACGAGTTTTGTCAAATTAATATTTTACGTCTTCTCTGCCAAGAATTGAACCCAGAACCTCATGCGTGGTAGATGAACGCGTTTACAACTTTACTACAAGATGGACTTATATGCACTTGAATTCCTTTTCAGAATTTTCACCTGATAGAAGCCGTCAAGCCGACAACACTCGTTCATAATTCAGGTTCTATTTCACACACAT
Organism: Micrasema longulum; assembly: GCF_059751315.1. Lineage (NCBI taxonomy): Eukaryota > Metazoa > Arthropoda > Insecta > Trichoptera > Brachycentridae > Micrasema > Micrasema longulum. Next base: position 590,606 of record NW_028278075.1, read on the forward strand.
AACTGTATTATTCATCCGCCCGAAAACGAAAAATACCGTAGCAAAATATCGATGAATTTTATTGTATCTATTTCTTTCAATATTATATTAATACATTCAGGCATCTTGTCAAACAATTTGAACCTGTGTTTGGATGAACACACACGGACGCTGGGTCCACAAGAGAAAAGGCAAGAATGCTAAATAGGGTCTCCCGAAAGAGAGTCTGATGATGTGCAAATACAAATGTGAACAAGAAAAAGAAGATCATCAAATTACAACAGAGATGGAGAATATTTATGAGAAGGGAATATGGAAGTCAAGGTATTTGCAGGGCTTATGACCTGTCATTGGCTGGTTTAAGTGGCCATTTTACACACTGTGTATCATTCACCATTTTCCTATGTTTGAACATCCCTATATCTTCGATTCTTCCACTCAATTCAATGACTCTTGTTGATTTTAGTAAAGTTAAAGAGCTGAAACCTTTATTGTTGTGAAGAGATTAATGACTCAATTCAATGACTCCCTAAGCGGTTAAATCCAGTATTTTATCTACAAACATTTGAACAAACTCAAAATATTGTCAACCAACTAGTCCAAGAAGAAGTTTAAAAATTGGAAAATTGTTTTCCGGCGTTGCCAGATAATAATTCGATCAACTGAATCTCACAATAAAGGTTTTAGCTCTGTAACTTCATTAAAATCAACAGAAAGAAGAATCGAAGAAATATGGATGTTCAAACATAGGAAAAATGATGAATGTTGCACAGTGTGTAAAATGGCCTCTTAAACCAGCTAATGTCTGGTCGTAATTCCTGTAAATGCCTAGACTTCCATATTCACTTCTCTAAAATGTTTTTTAATTCTGTTGTAATTTGTTAATCTTAATGACTCCCTAGGTGGTAAAATCCACTATTTTGTCTACAAACATTTGTACAAACCCAAAATAAAATAAAAAGAAGACCAGCTCATGGACTAATAAGTAAATGATTTTGATTATTTTATTTATTTTAATTTTTTTTTAAACAATTAGGGCAACATAATGAACGGAGCACTAAGCACAGTAATTTCTAATAAAAATATGTCAATCGAAGCTAAACTGGCAGTGGACAACGGAGTTTTAGTCTCAACACATATGGATGGAAGTGAAACATGGAACTGGCAGAGGAAGGATGAAAGCCGAGTGAACGCGGTTGAAATGCGATTGAAAATGCGATCTCTTAGACGAATGTGTAGGAAATCAATGTGTGACAGGGTTACGAATGATGAAATCAGACGAGAGTGTAAATCTGAGTCAAACATAATTGATAAGATTAATAAAGGGTCTCTGAGATGGTTTGGTCACGTAGATCGAATGGGTGACAACAGAATGGTAAATCAAATATATATGGCGAAAATGAACGGCAACGTGAGACGAGGACGACCAAGGAAGACGTGGCATGATCAGATAAACCAAAATCTTAAGTCTGGTCATGTCAAAAACAGACAGAACCGAAGGGCAAGTATGACAAGATGGATGAATGTGGAAGAAGCTAGGAATGTATGTCAGGATAGACGTGTGTGGCGGTCCATTCTCTCTGCCTACCCCTACGGGGAAATAGCGTGATGGTAGTAGTAGTAGTAGTAGTATTAGTAGCAGATTATGTAAACAAATTACTGTCCTCTTCACCTTTCTAATAATGCGCATTATCCGCAAAGTATATTGCAAATAACAAACTGCTCTAAGACAAGGTGATCAGTCATACGCATCTGTCGGTTCAGGGTTATCTTCAAGAACAAAAACGTTCACTAAAATACGTAAATTATACCTATTTTACACTTTTCATTCATTCACTCGATTTTTTTGAAGAAGACTGACATAAAGTGGACACTTCAAGATTATATTATGGTATGTGGGTTCTTCAGTCAATACGGCGATGTGCTTAAAGTATAATAGGGTCAATATGACACTAGTAAAATAAAATACGCAGGCCGTACATTATTGTATAAAACCACTGGCGGCCTCTATGGTGTTGTGGTCAAGACGCTTGACTCACACACGGAAAGTTCCGGGTTCGATTCCCGGTGAGAACACAAAAAATGAAAATGATTTTTCTCAAGCCTGGGTGTTCTGTGATGTAATTCACCACTGTCCTTGGGCCTCCTGGCTTGTTGTGGTGAAAAAATAAAATTTAAAAAAAATTCCAACCGATTTTTTTACGTATACCGGTTTTAAGACGTACCAGTCTCTTCGTGCATTCATGCACATCTTACTTTGTTACTATGGTAAAGGTGTATAGTGAGGTTTGCAGATAAGTGTAATTATTTTCCTGACGAAGAGACGGGTACGTCTCGGAACTGGTAGACGTAACTAAGTCGGTAAGTATACAATTATTTGCTTACATTAAATATAATGTTTGACACCTTAGTTCAGGCTTAAAATATAAATAGTAAACAATTTACGTATTAATTTACAATGTTTTGGGTATGTCCAAATGTTTCCAAACAGGTTTGATTTCCTCGCTAGGGAGTTATTGAGATATACTGTTGATTGAACTTCAATGTATAAGAAAAAGTATAAATTGAATAACTGAATTCCGGCGTTGCCTACTAGGTGAAATAGTTCAACCAGATTAATCTCTCCTCCGACAATAAAAGTTTCAGTTCTTTTACTTCACAAAAGTCAACAGATAGAAGAGTTGAGGAAATTTGTAGTTGGAAAATTGTTGAAATAGTTGTGGTCTTGTGGATAGTGTTGCGGACGGATCAGAGGGCCGAGTTCGAACCCCACTCTACTCCAACTTGATTTCCATTTTCTAATAGTGAGTTATTTACAACTCGTTGAAAATGATCACCAAAATTTAAATATTTGGGTAAATTATAAGAACACCTTTACTATTTTTTTTTTTTTTTTTATGTAGACGTTTAAACATATGCAGAATGATGAATATTGCACAGTATGTAATGTGGCCACTCAAACCAATCAATGACAGATCATAAGCCCTGTAAACGTCTAGATATTCATATTTTCTTCTCAAAAACTTTTTTCCTCCTGTTGCATTAATATTTACATAATATTTAGATAAAAAAAACATTGACAGTTTCATTTTTGTTCTCAAAAACATAATGAAAACATATCTAATATTTATTTTTAAGCTTGGGTATTTTTATTAATCAATCAGATTTTTTTTTCAAGTCAAACAATGCGTAATTCAAATGATTTTTTCTATTGATTTTTCAAACTAACCTCTGTTCCTATTTATATCAAGTTCACATTCGTATTTAAAAAAAAAAATCAACCTCGTATCAAAACTTTGGTTTCTTGGATCTTAAATGATTATTTTTTATTTTATTTTCATATAAGTAGAAACCTCATAGCTGGGCACTGCGTTAAATAAATGATTTGAATCATTTCTCTTTTGCACCTTTAAGATTTTTATTTTCCTTAGTCAAATTTAAAAACGTAAAACATGATTTCGTTTTATATTTGACCACAACATCCTTCATTGCCTTATTTTTCCAAATACTTATTTTACGAGTATATCAATGTCCCTTTCATTATTAAATCTTGAGCATATTGAGCGTAAGTACCTTGAACTCTGCATTAGAGGAACCTCATTTCATAATACGGAGATGTCTCAATGTATGATGGTACCTGTATCCATTTATTTTCACAGAAGTAAGCTCGTTAGTGGTTACAAGGTGTATTATAATTTTATTGAGAATATCTGTTGTATGTACATTAGCTAATGAATCTTTTGATATAAATCTGAATAGTTTTCGCAACTCTCAAGTCCGATAAAAAGATTTTATTTACGATCACATGAAAATTAGCTTGAAATTATATTACAAATCTAATTCAATGATTTCCATAATTGTGTATTAATATTTTGACTAGATAAAAGGTAGGTATGTTTTATATTTTCAAAAATGTTTTTTTATTTTTACTTCTGTTAGAAATGCCCATCTGTACCCATGTTTCATTGTCTTGATATCACAAGCAATCAGACCCGAAACTCCTATGTGTGAGGCGAGCATCTTACACATGTTTTTCTTCATAATTTTACTACCTTTTTAGGTATAAAATTTTAGTGTATTTATTCTTCATTTTTGTACTAAAAATAATAAAAAATACAAAATCAATATATCTGACCCCTGTGTCCTAGTGTCTAAATTTTTAATTTCCTCTGAACTGTCTAGAGCGGCGGTTCCTGAAAGGTGTTCTGCGGAACCCTGGAGTTCCATTGAAGGGTCACAGGAGTTAAGGCGTATTGTCTTAGGGTTTTACTTATTAGATTTCCTTATACCAGGTTTACATTAAGAAATAACTACACCCGATTTAATTATTTATAACCGATATAAAAAAAATTATTGCCTGGTATAACAATTCACAGAATACTTTATGCTTCATTTTTTTAAACAGTCAACACTGGTATGTGCGCGTGCGCAGTAACTTTTATAACAATACAAACAAACGTCAAAGTCAAATCGAGACTACTGTCATCGTAATGGAGAACATGGAGAAAACCGTTAAAAAAATAAATCGATCCGAAGAAATAACATGCCTCATATTTTCTTTAGAAAAACGATATTTCATTTTAAATTCTCTCTCCGAATAATCCTTAATAGGGCTGAGTCGGTTATTTTTAAAAATACTTCTTGTGCACGAGAAGGTCGCAAAACTTCTAAATTGTTTAAAATTGAAAAAAAATCTGATAAACTCTCCATTATTCTACCACTGTTCTCAAGCTTAACTTTATACCCAATTTATAAGTAAGGCCCTTAGAAAATAGGGAGTCGACGTCGAAAAAAATTGCAGTTGCAAAAATTGATGCACAATAAATTCTGTCCAATACGTCACAACCCTTAAAAAGCTTAGAGCACGTTTTCAACAAGTTCGCCCAATAAAAACTGTGGCGGATGTTCTTCTTTTGCATGACAATGCAAGACCACACACCAGTTGTCACACCACTGAAGAAATTGTGAAAGTTCGATGGGTAGTTTCGCCTTATCCTCCATACAGCCCTGACCTGGTGCCATCGAATTTCCATCTGTTCGAACCACTAAAAGAAACACATCATGGAATTCACTCTGAAGATGAGCACGTTGTGAAAACGTATGTGCGTTAATGGTTTAGGAAGCAGGACCGTGCTTTTTACCACAATGGAATTAGAAAGACAGTAAAAATGGACGGAGATTATATGTAAAAGTAAACGTTAGTAAAAGTAAGTACGTAGATTATATTGAATTTCAATTGTGTTGTTTTCAACATATTTAATTGCATTTCATTTCTTGACAATTAAAAGGAGAAAAAAAATACGAGGCATTACTTTTTGACTGACCCTCGTAATTATATGTCTGTCATTAACCCTAATATCAAATTCTATTTTTTCTCATGCGTACAAAACTGAAAACTGTTTCAGTAAATATTATAATTGGTCATTATTTGTACATTATTTTGTAAAAATTTAAATGCTACCAAGACGGTGTTTCGCGAACGTACCTAACTAATGGCAGCTGGAAAGTGCCTCTCTCCATAACTTACTATTTTTATTCGATTCCGTTGCTCTACTTAAGGTTAAATTTGTATATCGAGATACAATTATTGATTTCTGATTCATTTCGTGTACATTTAAAGTATCCTGTTTAAATAAAATAAATCGGTATTATAAATAATTCATTCTGATATTTCATTGCCACACAAAATATCCATTAAAAATGGCATATTTAAATATTTTTTCACTCGCCCGCATAAAATATCTACATATTAAAAATGATATGTTCTTAACGTTATCGATAACTCATTTTAAGAAATAATATCATTTTCTGGAGATAATCTTTTAGATATTCCGATTGTATTTTTTAAACGACCCTATAACCTAAATTTGTTACATTTTAACCATTTATTTCCAGAATTATGAACACTAAAAAAGTTTTTATAGGTTAAACCGATCAGTTATAAAAAATGGTTTGATGGATTTTAGGTTAAGTCAGTGTTATGCTTTGTATAACGTTTTTTATTTATTTTTAAATCAAAAATTTTTATCTTGATTTTTCTCATTTGTAAAAAAAAAGTGATGGTTAATTTTTTTTTTTAATTTTCAGAATTACGGTATCAAAAAAAATAATATTTTCCTATGTATTCTAGTAAGATGGTGCTGATCCAAATAAAAAATACAATTAAATAAAATTTCAAATGATAATTTTTTTTATTTACGGTGTAGAATATTTTAATAAATGAATTATACGCATTACAGTTGTTATTAATTTAATCTTCTGACTCCAAACAGGATACACATCTTGCTCCTCTACTTTTCTGAATACCTAAATAAATTATCACAGTTTACGTGCATCCCTATTGGAGTTACTATTTTACTCAATTATATTATGCAGGTGCTATAATCACATAAATATCTATGAAACATTTATAGAAAATATTCCAGTTATGTTGAATTAAAGAGTTGGCATGTTCATTCATATTTAAATGAATACTGATCAATTTAGATTCAGTGAATGAGTTATTGAGTAGCTATTTAATTCTTCCAATTTACTTGAAGTTTTAAATCGAATCTTAAATATCTATTTCTCACAAAACACAATTTTTATCACAAGTTTTACTATGGTATGCTAGTAATTTGTTAAACGCACTAAAATAACATATTATCCTACACTACTAGAAATCAATCCATAGGAGGGCATGGGGTTTACCACGAACACAAATTCGGGCAAAGAAATTTCAGGTTTTTGGGCCCCAAGATGTTACCCGAACATTACAAAACCATGATCCCGATTTGTGAAAATTTGAAAAAAAAATGTTACTGGGTCAAAATGTGTAGAAAAATCAGAAAATTTACTGAAACATATTCACAAATAATAAATTGTATAATTAAACATTCTCTAAATTTTAAATAAATTTAATGGTCGGTAGTCATGTTTTCGTTTATTTTGCATAAAATGTCTGCCTTAAAAAAAATGTACCTAGTTAGACATACTACACATAATCCAGAGAAATTAATTACTTAAAGCTTGTAGTAAGTAAGGAAATTGTATTTTTTGTTAATAAATCGTGATCATCATTATTATTGTTAATAAGAAATAACAAGGAGTATATCGACATTTTGCAACTTAATCCACATAATATTAGGTTTAACCTGAATGGACTTTTTTGGATATGGATTGGATTTTTTTTAATAGCTTAAATGATTCCTTAACTCTAATGCTCTCCTTAAACCCTTTTCTTCCACTGGTTCTATTCTCTCCCTCCCTGCTATTCTAAAATATGTTTGCAATACAGCTGTATTGTTCCTGGATAGGCACATGTAATAAAAAATATTGAGATATGTGGCAATAAGAAAACCATGGCCTTGTCCGTGGGTGGGGAAATAATGGTATAGTGCCTCGGAAATATATATGGCTAGACAAATAAACTCCTTCAATTCCAAGAGAGTTTTCAACTTACGACAGTTATTATTGATCTTACACTTATCCTTTTAGCAGAACAAAATAATTAAAAACAGTAAAAAAAATGTTTTGTTTTGATCTATGCATTATAAAATACATAGATTTAAACAAAAAACTTAATAACAGCTTTAACATACAAAAAAAGAAGCAGAATCTTGTAGGAAATGTTTATTTACGAGTAGTAAATATTAAAGTCATCTGTTTATTAAGTTTGTAGAAAATTAGTGTTTGTTGTTTTTATTAAATAAATGTATACTAGATTTAAGATATTTATGCCACTGGTTGACCTGCATTCGATTAAGTAATATATGAGTCATATTGTAATGACCATTTTTACTCTGATTTTCGTATCTATTACGGAAGCAATATTTCAAAACACGCTGCCAAACTTTCTTAATTCAACTGAATAGCCTGTATATGAAAATTTAAACTAAAATATACTTTTTTTCCTACAATGAATTTGTTTTATAAACATTTTTTTTTTTATATAAACCTACGTTTTGAATTTATGTTATAATTTATAAATGAACAAATAATTTTTGGGAATAAACATTTTTTAAGATACTCGTAGATAGAAAAAAAAATGTAATTGTTCGAGTACTAGCCATAAAACTGTAATGCAATTAAATTTTTTAGCGTGTTTTTTTTATTTTTTATTAATATTTTTTTTAAACTAAGCTCCATATGTTTTAAGGTCAAGTCATGTTGATCGCTTTTTAATGTTGATTTTAAATTTATCTCCGATATAATTTTTCAACTAGTCATGTTGAAGTCAATTATATGGTATTTTTGACTGTCCTGCTTTTGTCATTGCTTTTTTAATATGGTAGTATTGTTATTGTCAGGTATTATATTTGTGTATGACAGCGTTTTTGGTAACCATTATATCATCGTCTTGTATGTACATTGCAATTTTTCGTACAATCTTTACCATCTCAATGTTCGTGTATTTTATGTCTTACTGGCGTGTTTTTATAAACAATTCAGTAGCAGAGTTCAGGGGGGTTAAGGCTTATTAGATACGACAAAAATACTCAATTTTGTTAAATTTTGATATATACAATGACATACATTCTTAATAGGTACCTACTTAGAGAATTGTTAGAGAAAATTGAACTTTCACACATCTCTTAGGAAACTTTTATAGAACGTGACTCTTTTGTAATTCAAGAAATGATCATATAATTGCATAATTTCGTAAAATATGGTTTTGTAATTTGAGAACAAAAAATGCGGATGTTTTCGTATGACGATTCAAAGTTCGCGGTGAACTATGGATAATTATATGTCTCAATGTACTGACTGTCCTACAATGCCTAGTAATTGTTCACAATTATTAACATATTACAACAGAGGTGAAGAACAATTAAGAGAAGGTAATATAGAAGTCTAGGCATCTACAGGGCTTATGATCTGTCATTGGCTGGTTTAAGTAGCCACTTTACACACTGTGTAACATTCACCATTCTGCCCATATTTGAACATCTATATTCCTTCAATTCTTTCATCTGTTGATGTTTGTGAAGTTAAAGAGCTGAAACCTTTATTTATGCGGGTGAGATTCATCTAATTGAATTATTTCACCTACATACTAGGCAACGCCTGAAAATGTTATTTTTTCAATTTATATACTTCTTCATGGACCAGGTGGATTTATCAACAATATTTTGAGTTTGTCCAAATTTTTGTAGACAAGGACTGGATTCAACTCCCTGGGGAGCTGTTTATATTAACATATTACAACAGAGGTGAAGAACAATTAAGAGAAGGTAATATAGAAGTCTAGGCATCTACAGGGCTTATGATCTGTCATTGGCTGGTTTAAGTGGCCACTTTACACACTGTGTAACATTCACCATTCTGCCCATATTTGAACATCTATATTCCTTCAATTCTTTCATCTGTTGATGTTTGTGAAGTTAAAGAGCTGAAACCTTTATTTATGCGGGTGAGATTCATCTAATTGAATTATT